>NC_134486.1:25159697-25479591 GCF_040206685.1 Ascaphus truei
TGAAATTATAAGTACAGTATTATTTTTATGTGCACATTGTCTATTATTTAATACCTAAAATATCACTCAACAGATATATTGATAAAAAATTACATTATCTGCTGTTGACCTGTGAGCACATGAATTGTATGAAGAAAGCACACAAATCCATAGCTTGATAACTTTAAAGGATAGCCAACACCCTGTCTTTATTAGCAGTAACATGAAATCTTCTTCTGCACACAAGCATTTAGAAAGCCAAGCAAAGAGCTATCGAAAAGAAAACATCAGCTATTCATTTGTAAAAAAAATTGTCCAGCAAATGTTTCAATGTACAGTACTTACCTAACGTATAGAGTAGATGCAGTGAAAGATCTAATGATAACGACTGTACATATACTGTGCAATCTGATCACTTGTCCAGTATATTGCTATAAAGTAATAAAACACCTCTGTCTTCCCTTAAATAACAAGCCACTTGGATAAGCATCACACAAAATCAAATCTGCCAGGTACACGGGTCAGGGTTAATTCTTAGTATGCCTTATGGCTAAACCTTACCACTGCTTCGTAAATCTGGGTTGTGGCTCACAGTACTCAGCATTAGAAATGTTTGCAAAGCGTAGTACCACGTTGTACATCTGGCCCTCTGTCTCAAGGAGCGGAGTTTCGAAGACACAAGTATGGAAGGACAATCAATATTATATAGTTACATTGATGGGTTTGTAGTACTGTATCTGATCTGAAGGGAACATTTTGTAGCTTTGTATGATACATTTGAATAGGTCTGAGGAATATGTGTACATCAATTTGTAAGAAAATATTATAACAGCTGCTCTTCCGTCTTCTGTTACGTAGTTATGTAATACGTCACTATTTTTGTAATATATACTGAGAACTGGTTGACCTGGTTTGAATCTGTTTTAATGAGAATGTATGTTATAATCAGCAATATTTCGAGTGCTAAAATGGCCACTTTCAGCACTTGAAAAATACCTTTTTTGGTCGAAACGTCGTCTTTATGGTACATTAAATTCAGCATTAGAAAAATCCGAAGTGCCTTGTGTCATTCTTGTTTCCTGATACTATTTGGGTCTCCAGCAGGCTACCCCTCAGCAGAAGAGCCCCGGTAATTATGCAAGTACTTTGATTATATGGTGTGCAACAGTTAACCCTTTCTCTCATAATCAGCAATATACCACATTCTTATGTTGTATACTGTATGTATTTTTTTAGAGACGTGGCATGCAGGCTTACAAATGCTTTGGTCAAAGGGTTTAACCAAATACCCTTTTTCATGAGAAGACGTGGCATGCAGGCTTACAAATGCTTTGGCCAAAGGGTTTAACCAAATACCCTTTTTCATGAGAATATTATTTTATCTTAGCCTAATTGGTAGGAGCGCAGGAATCGTTCTTTTTGTTTTTCTATACTGTATGTAATGTAAGACTATATGCTGGAGAAAACATTGAACATATGTTTCTTATGGTGCACTGTATTGCCAATAGCCAGTCAAGAAAGGACCAATTTACTGGGACAATATTCAACGGACCAAATGGTACCACATAATTTACATAATACCGTATAATAACTTTTTTATAGAAAATAAAAATAATTATGTTTTGGTAGTTAAATTACACTAAGCAATTATTTGGGATTATAGAGGTCCCATCTACAGGACTTTCCTTAACATAGAGACACAGAGAATATGTTATATAAATAACACCATATAAATAACACCATCTGTAATATACACTGGCGACACACTTTATTCGAGCTTGGCTAGTCCCACGAATTCGGGTATACCCGGGTGTATTGAGGTTTGTGACTGTTTTCTGCCCGAGTGCATTGAGTTATTTTCCAAGCAGGGATTGAAGCATTTTATTCCCGCTGGCTGCAATACTGCACAGTATATATATATAAACTGCATTACAATTCATGAATTTATGCCATCTGGTAGACACGCGAAGCATTGCAGCCTATTAAATCCTAATCATTATCATTTAACAGATCAGCCGCCCATCAGCCAGGCATGAACCCAGGCTGGGAAGGCAAATGCAACGGGGCTTGTCAGAGGTTAGGAGCGGCACATTCCAGGTATCTGCCAGGTACATACCGGGTATTTGCTCGAATAAAGTGTGTCGGTGCAGTAGTACAGTACTTTCTGCCTCGTGATATTTAAAAGAAACACACAGAGTGACACATGTATCATTTTATATTCATTTATTATATTATCTATTAACAGAAAGTTTCCAACTACAAGTGTTTTACTAAGAAGAGTTTGGTATGAAACTCTGTGACGAAGAGAAATAACGCTTACAAAGTGTTTCTTCTTATGCTTGCAACTGTATTCGAGTAATGCTTGTGAGCTACTGTACTTTGCAACCCGCGGTACGAAGAAGGATAGACAATGGAGAATTCAAGCAAATAGTCAATATAGGTTTTGCCAAAAGAGAACACGTTGCCTTCCCCTTTCCAAATGATAAATGCAGCGACTCAGACTTGTAAGACTGAAGGATCAGTAGAAATCACGTGACTGGGCTGCTTGCTGGCAACCTGAACACGTTGCCTGATTTACTTCTGCAGCTCTGTAATCCTTACACGCCTTTACTGTTCAGCATCAGAACAGCCTGTAATATAAAGCAAGGGGGCCCAACTCCAGTCCTCCAGGGCCACCAACAGGTCAGGTTTTCAGGATATCCCTGCTTCAGCACAGGTGGCTCAATCCGTGGCTCGGTTGAAAAACTGCACCACCTGTGCTGAAGCAGGGATATCCTGAAAACCTGAGGCCCTTGAGGACTGGGGTTGCCCACCTCTAATATAAAGGCTTTATTATCTTGAAACAAATGAAAGTACTAAAGTAAGTACAGCCCCAAATTTACAGTAACTGTTATTTATGCGCCATGTTGCGTAGTCCTAGACACCAGTTATGCTTTTTACATTTTTCTAAATAATTTAGAATTCATAATAAACACATATATATCCTAGCGTGACAAGATCAGATAGAGATAAAAGGATCAATGTGACTATAAAGTAATAATATCTGTGACAATGCAACAATGTATTTTGGTCTATTTAGTTCTCTTTTTACCCCCAAACTGTTTTTATGCCCATTATGTACAACTACACTTCAGTTTTAATGTCACATCTTATATTTTACAATAATATTCTGCTGTTCACAATTGCTTTAAAGTGGCAATCCAAGCGCTTTATCCTGATGTAGCCAGGTACCCTCCGGTCTCCCTGCGCTCTCGTTTTCCCCCTCCTTACCCTCAGTATGCTGATGGCAGGGCAACGGAGTTGCCGGTGGCACCCGCAGCAGGGTGCCGCCATGTTGGGCGCGCGCAGAAGCGCAGTCGCACATGCGCAGAAGTGGCGGGTGCAAGTTAGGTGTCCTTGCTGGCTAAGGCAGGCAGAGGGCACCCTGTGGCGGCCATTAGAGTCGCACATGCGCAGTGTCCTATGCGCATGCAGTCCCAATGTTAATTGTGCAGAAGAGAGACTACAACTCCCATGATACTTAGGGAGAAGCTGCCTGGTGACATACGATAGCCAATGGGATGGCTGGATTGCTTCGGAAGGAACGAAAGACTACTGCCTGTTGGGACAGGAAGTGAGGATTCAATACCTGGACACTGAAGGTGCAGGTAGTGTCCACAGAGCAGTGCTCCAGGGACTAGGCCAGTAGTAAACCCACAGGGCCCAGTTAGTCCCCTGAGACACTAGAGAATATAAGTGTATGATATAGGGAAAGGCCTTAAGATAGGGACTCCTTCACTATACTCATAGAGAGAGAGATGCTGCAGGACAGTGCCTGACTGTCAGTACAGCGTGTAGCTTAAAAGAGTATCTGACAGTAGCAGAGACTGTTCTCAAAGGATCATCCGGCTGGGGATCCCTCCCCTGGGGAGTCAGACAGTGTAATGAAACCTGCAAGCAGCGGGACCACGTTCGGAGCTTCTGATTATCAAGGATTATCCTGGTCAGGACTATGGCCAGGGAGGTAGTATAAGTGAACCACCGGGCCCCAACACAGGGCAGCACTATCCCTCACACTCAATTAACATTATAGTTGGTGGACACTCAGAGGTTAAGTACCCAGGCACATTGGTACTCCAAGGACAAATGGTGATGCAATAACTAATATATGTGGAGTAACCCAATGATTGACATGTGGGGTGGTACCATGATTATTATGATGATGAATGATGCAATGATGTCTATGTAATGAGAGTTATGCAGAAGTATAGTATATGCCTAGTAAATACTGTTTTCTCCCACTGTGAGTGTATTTACTGTATATGTTTGTTGTTCTGGTGGGGGCACATTACCACCACGTTGGGATCCCTCATCAGTGGAGGCGCTGCACGTGTGTAAGTATACCCCAGGCTCCCAGTGGCGGAGATTCAGTCCTCCTGTTAGCCTCACAGGTGACAGCAGCACACGTAGTTGAAGTACCCCCGGGGTACACCCGCTACACTAACATTTATTTTAAATGCTTTACACAAATTTGAAGCAGGGGGTCTGCAGAGCTGAACCCCATTCATTTCAGCTCTGGGGACCCCCTGCTTCCGGAGATACATACCTCTGTAGGGGATTCTGGTAGCTGCTACGTTTGGCTTCCATGATTCATATTATGTTGGCATTTCAAAACTCATGTGCCCTGCGAGCCAATAGGAAGCTGTGACATCATCAGGTTTGGCTTCCTATTAGCCCACGTGATGTGGGAGTTTTAAACATTAAAGCCCAGATAGCTCCCTCCAAGATAGATACCCCCTACGGAGGTAATTATCTCTGGAAGCAGGGGGTCCCCAGAGATGAACATAATGGGGTTCAGCTCTGGAGACACCCTACTTCAAACCTGTGTAAAAAGAAAAAGTAAAAAAAATGTTTAAAAAAAATGCTTAGATTGTTCCTTTAAATCTCTCTGTTTTGTCTCATTCTCTCTCTTCTTCAATGGATTTTTTTTATTTGTGGGGGGTGTGTTTTGCTTAAAAGTGGTTGATGTTTAACTGCATCATTACAGATACATATTAGGTGGTTTGTCTTCTGCTACGATTTGTTGATGTGGTTTGTATCAACAAAAATTTGGTATGGCTGAAAATGCTTATATGTATTGTAGATTGTATTTCAATGGTAGGAAACGGCATGGATTCATGTAGTGTATGAAACTTCTGTCATTAACCACACACAAAATAAGTTATGGTGAGTACAAAAGTTCCAAAAACCCTCCACCATACAGTGTACAAGCAAGAACAATCTCACTGGTGGGCACATTCACATCTCAGACAGGTCTGCAACTTCACCTTTCTTCATTATCTTTTAGCATACAGTGCTCTCAGTGCAGACAGGGATTATGGGTAATGACATGCAAATAAGCACTCAACTTGTGTCATTTTTTGTTTCTTGTCCATGTCCACGTGGACTCCTACAAGCTTATGCCTGCTGTTTTGCACAGCTTTTTCAGCACAGCCTGGGTTAAATAACATTAACTACGGGATGGGTTTACATTGAAAACCTATCCATTTAATGGCAGCAGGTAAAGGTTTGAATTCATCTGACTGGTCACACTAAGCAGTTTAAACATCTCATAACATACAATATGAGAGGTACAGTTCCACTCAACCAGCAAACTGTAAGCAAAGCTGTTATACAGTATACTGTAATATACTGTAATATACTGTACTTGATTTGATTGATGATTTAGTTTATGGATCATGAATAATGAGTGACCATATTATATGGAGGATTTTTTTTCCTAGCATACGAAAATTGTACACCCAAAATGTATTTTGCTTCAAAATATAAGTTGTGTAAGTAGTGTAACCAAATTAGTATACTTTGTTATAAAGTTGGGTAGCGTCAACCAACGCCTGTCTTGTATTGCACTTTAAAAATGTTCACATAAGACTGTTTCTCATCAGCGTGTTCGCAAGATATAACAATGGTGCAGGACAATGTTTCTTTGCAATGATTCTCCTTCGTAAGTACAGTACGGAGAATTTGCAGATCAAAAACCCAACATCTTTAAAAAGAATATACCACACCTTTAAAAAACCTGATACCACTGACATTTTTTTACTTCTCCCTTCTGTTCTATTTATTGATATCAGAGAAAAATAGAGATAGGCAAGTTAGCATGATGCTTCTGTATTCAGAAGTAGTCACAAAGAATCTAGGAATGGCAGACACAATGGTGGTCTGGATGCTCCATTACCCCGTATAGCACAAGCGAACCCATTATACAGTATCATTTTTAAAGATGCTGAAGTTTATTCATGTATAGTATATTGCTTTATTGCTATATTCTGCAGTTAATTTAATACAGTGTAACTACCAGGATAAATCAACAAAGCAATCAGAAATTGACAGTTTATTTATCTTCCCTCTTTGAAAGCCCCGTCCTACTTTTACTAGTATTGCGTACACGTATATCTTATGATAGATGGATACTACAGAAATATACTCCAATTATAGAGTAACCTGCTCCAGTCCTCAAGGGATACCAACATATCAGGTTTTCAGGATATCCCTGCTTCAGCACAGGTGTGTCAGACTGAGCCACTGATTGAGCCACCTGTGCTGAAGCAGGGATATCCTGAAAACCTGACCTGTTGGTAGCCCTTCAGAGGTCATCCACTACCTGTCCAGCTAGCCACCAATTTAGAGAGACTTTGTACAGTATGCACATCCATTATTTATTTGATACAAAAGAAGGAGTATCACTATTATCCTTCACAACTCCCTAGTGTACAGTGCATGGCAATATAAACACGTTTTTACCCATTACCAAGTGTTTCTTACTGACATCTTCAACCCTCTTCTGCAACAGCAGTTAATATCACTCCCTCTCTAGCTACTATCATACCCATGGCACAGAATGGGGCGTTTGGCCACAACCAAATCGCCGCCAGCGCTCCGCCACCACGCATGGCTCCACAAACACTACCCACCGCAGGCCATCTTGTCATCATGTCGTCACCGCTGGGACACGCCGCCATGTTTAAAAGTTTCCGCCATCTTTAAATGTCCACAGGTGCATGCTCGCCCCTCCATGCGCCTACTGCCAGAATGCATTTTTACATTACTCGTGTGTCTCCGATGCCATTTCATTTTCAAATTATTCACTGCGAAGTGGTGCGCATTTAGCAGCAGCTAATTTAAAAATTAAATGGAGGTGACACCCGAGTAATGTAAAAATGTGTCCTGGCGGCAGAGAGGCGGAAGCACGCATGGAGGGGCGCGTGCGCTCCCGAGTACATTTAAAGATGCCGGCTGTGGCTTTAAAGACGACAGCGATGGAAGCTTTAAACATGGCAGCAGTGAGTAACAGCGCTTACATGGCAATGGCGAGATGGCCCTGCGATCAGTAGTGTCTGTGGCTACTTGCGTGGCAGTGGAGTGCCGGTGGCGATTTTGCCATGGGAAAACTTCCTAGACCGCCCAGGGAACGCCTTCCACGCTTCTACACTGTTACTTTTTCAAACTCTACTTTATTTTTCTACAAATTTTCCAGACAGAGTTTATTAAACTGTTTTTGCTAAAGTAGTCAGTCATATCTACAGTATGGGCTAAGGAACTGGCATCCTTTATTGCCTCAAAGGGGTCGATACACAGAATTCCTTCCTTTCTGCATAAATAACAATCATTACCAGAATTGGGAATGGACGTCATTTTTCTAATGAGATACAAAAATAACGTCTGTTCGTCAAAGCAGAAGCGCTATTAATGGGGATTTTCATGTCTCAGAGTCCCGCTCTCCAATACACTGCACATGCGCATTGATCAAAATTGAACACGCGTTACTAACGCATGCACTAAAGACGCATTACTCAAGTGCGTTACCAAAAGCTAATGCAAATCTTGTTATAATATTGAAAAATGAAACATTTTTATACTTCTTAACTGTTTTCATTATTTATAGTGTAATTTATTTATTTATTTAATTGTACATTAATAAAAAAATAAATATGAATTATTATTGTTGAGGTATTTATGGATATCCATGATTGTACACCCATAGTTAATACAGTTATTAATACATTAAATATCATATTAGCTAACACAAACATATCACTTTAATCACTAAAAACCATACTACAGTGCATGATGTGTTTAAGACATTTAAATGACCCATAACAAATATCTTTGTATGACACATGTAACTTTTTGGAATGAAAGGGTTAAGTCCTATATTCATTACATTGCTTTTAAGCTATTCCAAGAAATAACTCAATGATAATTAGGGTCTGGATGTTGGCAATGCCATGTTTTGGAATGTCATAAATATCATAGCGGTATTAACGTGCAATCACAAGAACTGACGTCTGAGGATCTCATTTGTTAGGTAAACTGCTCATTACCATATGATTTCCCTATGAGTAAGCCAGAAATCCATTAAAATGTATAGATGCAATGTTTTTTGAGGCAACACGACAGTATCGTAATGGAAATCCTCTTTCAGGATACGCGTTATGGATATCAATACGTAAAATGGTCATAACGTAACGCTAAAAATGTCATGCACTTCTGTGGATCTTCCCCAAAGTTGTTTAATTGCTGCCCCGGAAATTCAGTGTATGACCACTATCAGTGGAACCTCCCATCAGATTTTGACAACAATCTTCCTGGTGTTTGAATTACAGCCAGGAATCATTTCAATATAATGGAAAAATAATCATGCACTAACTAATCCTTTTTGTTTTCCATTGAGAACTGTAACATACTTATGCAATGCAAGTTTAGCATTGAAGGCTGGAGAGAGATGTATCAAGGCAAAGCACGAAGAGAAGTTTGTTTTGATGCATTGCTCAATTTTTTATTTTTGCATGTGTAAGTCCCAGGCATCAAAATTAGATTGTAAGCTCTTCAGAGCAGGACACATTGTGATTGCCAAATTTACATTTGACACAAACACAAACAGAAAGTGGAGCAATTCTTGGCTACTCAAGTCCATGCCACCTCAGACCTGGGGGGTTTTGTGCGCGCAAATAAATGATGATAAAAAAGTGATGTACGAAGATGCTGAGTTTGATACATTATGCAATCTGCGTGAATGTTTCTCCAGATTTTCCTTGCTATATACCAGTAACTCCCAAGGTAATTACTTTGCTTTATTTCCCATGGTATTTAATACAGCATAACATAAAAAAATCATATATGTTTTTTTTTTTTTAATAAATCAGTTCTGTAGTATTAGATAATACTGTCTGCATTTTGTTAAACTCCTAATGCATTTTTTTTTAATGTACTGAGCATCTTTTGGCTGCCACAGCAAACATTTAGAAACTCACATCCACTTCCTCTTTTGAAACAGACTCTGACACACACCTTTATGCGCTCTGCCCTTTGGCAACAATGTTTCACAAACACCAGACCAGGAGCACCAAACTATAACCAGCGTAGGTAATAATGTACAATTATACATTGTCACATGCTTTACGTATAAAAATAAGAAAATAAAAAAGGGGGGAATATAGTATTGCTGCTTTAAGTCTTCTAAACATAGAAAATAATGTGTATGAGTAACAAATTTAATAATAAAAATAAAAATAGTAAACTGATTGCAACTACAATAGTTGCAATTGAGGGAGGCGAGGCTGTGAGTAAAGACACAGACTCTAATAACTACACTGATTTTGAAGTGGGGGAAGCCGGTTCAATTCCTGGTGTCGGCTCCTCGTGACCTTGCACAAATCACTTTATCTCCCTGTGCCTCAGGCAACAACAAAAAACAGATTGTGTGGCAGGGACTGTGTCTGTAAAAATCCTATGGACAATGCTGCTTACCGCGTACTATACTATAATTGTTGTGCACAGTGAGTCCCATTGTGAGACAGCACTACATAAAATAAAGTTCTTATAATTTGTTTAGTGAGATCATGTCATCAATTAATTTCCCATGAGCAGATTTCTTCTGTGCCCATATAAACTCTTCAGATCAGTAATCAAGACATAACAATAAACACCAGGCAGTTAACTTAGAGTTAAGATGTGGAAAATAGTACTTTTATTAATGTGTAGCTATGAATCATATATTACTGAATGAATGCTGACAGTTTTATAAATAGAAAACAATAATAATAAAAAGAATTGCCATCTTTCTTCATCCATTGCCAGGGTCAAGAAAGAATAGTAGCCTAATAAATCAAGCAAAGCAGCAAAGTCTGACAAAGGGAAATTTAGTGGAGTGTGAAAAAAGAGATGTGGGTTAGATACTTACAGTACTGTATGCTACTTTAAGTAAGTCATTTAGTTATGTGTTGTATTATTCTTTACATCAGTCTAGTAGGCAAAACTATATATAAATGAAATTAAAAACATGTATTGGTCCTGCATTTGTTTAGTTGTTATAATTATTAAATATAAAAAAGCAAACATCCTGCATCCATGATAACTTAAAAGTATAGTACTGATTTAAAGTAATTGCTTATGTTTAGAATACCCCCTAAAGACATGGACCCCCTTCCCATTGTTACTGTCATGTCTGAAGCGCTTATTCCCACTGTGTGTTATATTATTATGTCACATCTACTGTATTACTGCTATGAAGCGCTATGTACATAAATGGCACTATAACAATACAAACATACATACATACTTATGTAAATTTCAATCCACTTTAAATCAGAACAGCAAGAATACTATTGGACATCATCAGTAAATACAGCTCTTGAAGATACAGTACATTGACTCAATATGTCTCATATACTTTCAAACATACCAATATAGGTATCACTACAGTATACTCCCCTATTGATTCCGATACAATGTTATTCAGCAAACACTAATAAAATCGACAGGCAGAAATAACCAAATATAAATGAGATGCGAAACAAATGATTGTTTATTTTCTCCATGCTACTGTTTAATTTCTTGTAAAAAAAAGATGCTACCTCAATACATGAAAGTATAATAGTTAATTTAAAACAGTATTGGTGTGCACGGATGTAATATTAGGATTTATTGACTAAGGAAATGAGAAAGCATTTACAGTCACTTAGAGAATTTTCCGTAGGGATGCAAAATTACATGAAAACATTTGTATTGCATTATTTACTCTGAAAAGCTTGCTACCACAGCCATATTTCATGTTTCAAACATTGTTCTTATATTTTAAAAAAACATACAGTATGTCTCAATAGCTAGGCATATGTAAGTGATGTCAAATGATCTCTCTCTGTAAATATGAAGCTTAGTCATCAGTTACAGAAATAATAAACATAATGGTGACTGACAAAAACCATATAGTTAGCAGTCAAAAATACTAACACAAGTAACCAAAGATACAGTGATCTTTGATTAAAGAAGCTTCCTGAACAATGATCATTCATGACATGACTAGTTTAAAATCCAGTTGATGCAAAACGGTAATGTTGCTACTTTCATTAAAGTCAGTGCAAAGTCCAATGTAGGCCGTGTACTGTACAGTATGTTTGGTCAATTTTAACTGTACAGTACGTAAAGAAAAAGTAATAGTAAATGCTATGCAATATTATAAATGTTTACGAAAGGTAATTATATTTGTATTGTTTTGTGCCCTGTTAATGCAAAGAAAATTATATTAAAGTGGTATCAGAGTGTATCAGTTGTTTCCCCCATTTGATTTTTTTCTTTTAAAACCCAATTCATGTTATGTTTTAACCTATGTTTGAATGGCATACATATTACCATGGCAATCTCTCAATGTTTCAGACTATACTGTATGTGCAGATGGTAGAGGCCATTTTAAATTCCCAGTGAACACATTAAACTACATCTTCATAGTCCCACAATGGAATTGAAAAAGATTTGCATTACTAAAGATAACACATGGGCTTAACAATAGCAAAGCTAAAATAAATATGTATTTTTTTAATTAAGGAGAAGAGATTGTTGTATTAATAGGTGGTGATGACCTACATGTACACTGGCGACACACTTTATTCAAGCTTGGCTAGTCCCACGAATTCGGGTATACCCGGGTGTATTGAGGTTTGTGACTGTTTTCTGCCCGAGTGCATTGGGTTATTTTCCAGGCAGGGATTGAAGCATTTTATTCCCGCTGGCTGCAATACTGCACAGTATATATTTATATACTGCATTACAATTCATGAATTTATGCCATCTGGTAGACACGCGAAGCATTGCAGCCTATTAAATCCTAATCATTATAATTTAACAGATCAGCCACCCGTCAGCCAGGCATGAACCCAGGCTGGGAAGGCAAACACAACGGGGCTTTTCAGAGGTGAGGAGCGGCGCATTCCAGGTATCTGCCAGGTACATACTGGGTATTTGCTCGAATAAAGTGTGTCGGTGCAGTAGCAGAATAACGCTGAAGGCAATTATGATAGTTTAGAATTAATTAGGTGAATGTTACATGTACACATGGGATGCAAATTAATCTACTATGCAAGGATTTTAGTGGGGTTTACATTTTAAACTGTTGTAGCTCAGTTTAATACGCACTGTAGGAATGAATGTTACCTACTGGCTGCAAAGCCAGTGCAAAAACAGAACTGAACTTTCCAAGACAGGAATCCTAGTGAAAGCAATATGACTTTTTCCTTTAATAAATCCAGTGCTATTTACACTGAACTGAAATGCAAACCTCAAACAAATACTTACATCTGTAGTACATTTAATATATGATTACATCTTGACATCCCTGAACATTTCAGTATAAGTAGAATTTCTCTTTTCTACTACAAAACTAAAAGTCCAAGTATTGCAGGTTTGTTGCCTTCTTGAACTAAATGAAAGTGGAAATAGTCATTTCATGGAAATTGCAATAACACGAGGGCTGTAATGCTGGTCGTTTTCAACATGTGTTTGTGTAATTTCAGCACAACATATAACCCAAGAAAATCTAGCTTTCGAATAAATTACTACAATAAAATACATTATAATATATAAGAAGAATGGTAAAAAAAAGGAGAAGAAATGTCAACAACTTGAATATGTTGACATGATATATATATATATTAGAGTAGAAGGGAATAACTAAAATAAAAAGGAGAACTCACCTTTCTTTAAAATCTGGAACATGAATCTGGGCTGAGATGCTCTGAGGGCGACCGATAAGATTTCTTCTCTCCCTGGGAATGAAACACTCCTTTCTGGCATCAACCTAATCCTGAGTCTGCCCTCCTTAGATTTCAACCACCAGCTGAACATCTCGGTGAGGTTAAACTCCAGCTTTCTCTTCCCAGCAGCAGCTGGGGGGTCCTCGCCTTGCCCCTCGTTGCTGCTATTCTTCCCCTCTCCCAGTGTCCCGGCTTCCCACCTTACACCACATCCCTCCAGGATCATCTCTTCCCCTATTTCCAGCAGCAGCTGCTTGGACCTGCGCAGGCTTCGCAGGAAGCCGGATTTCAGCACCTTGGACAGCACTGCTCGCTGCTCTATCTTCAGCCCCTGCTGTTGAACTCCACCATGGCGAAACAAGGATGCAACCAGAGGCCAGCAGTCTAATGCAAGACTGGAACTCGCCTGGAAGTTGGTGTTCATTGCCCCGGCGGGGAAAAGACCCAGCAGGTCTCTCAAGGAGTTGCGGAAAGCCGCCGGGATGACAAAATCAACTGCCAGGTTCTTCCTCTTCAGCCGGGTGAAGCTGGGTTCCTTGGGCCCGGGAAGGGCATGACGGGGAGAAGAGGGGAAAGCGCTTCTCTCAAGAGCCTCGCAACACACCAGGGAATACAACACGAGAGCTGCCACTGGCAGGTGCACACAGCTCCGGGTTCTCATAGTGCTGAGTGATGCAGACCAAGCGAAATCGATGCTTTGAGTTGTGAGTCCTTGTGTAACTGCAAGAAACACGAGTCTTTGTGGCCTCAATCACTGCTCTCAGCGAGTCCTTACTAATGTAACAGCGAGTCCTTACTAATGTAATTGTTGCAAACCTCCCTTTTTATCTTACCTTCTGCACCGCAAGTTAGTTTCTTTGAGTTGGAGATCAGGCTCCTTGAGTTGGCAGATGACTGGAAGGGGACCTCTGGTTGTGCTGCTCTGACGTTGGTGCCCAAAACAATTATAAATTGAAATATCTGAGATTTAAATGCTCCAGTTTAACAGCAACAACAAAAAAATGTGTTGGCAACGTCCTGGGATTTTTCTCTTAAGGCACTAACTGGAAGCTTGCTCTTCTTTTACAAAGCGGCTTGAGTGTTAGGCAAACACCCTGTGCACAGCGCCTTGGGGTGGCTATGGCTCTGTTATTATACTTATCTTGCTCCTTTCACAAAGTGCTGAACTGAACTCAGGGTTGCAGGGTCTTCCCCAATGTAACTCAGCTTCCTCAAGCAGTGCCCCACTGCCCCCCTCTGGATGCTCCTTTTGTTGAGTACTGGGAGGGTTCTTGATAGCTTCTGCGATACAATTACTTATCCCTGTTCACCACCAGCCTCGCGAAACACTCTTAAGACACAACCATCTTATCCACAAGTCTTCACTTCAACCCAGAGCGCTCTGCATACAGGCTCCAACTACCCGCCACAACGCAGACATCAGCTGGCCCTGGTGATATCACTCAGAGCCGCTACACCCAGCCAATAGCAGGCTCAAGCCTGGATATTATGCAGATAAGACGAGTTAGCAGGGGCAGGGTGGGAGATGTGACATATTCATTCACAATAAGATGACTATACTGTACACACTCTGCCTGACAACCAATTGCAGGAGCCAAGCTCCTCTGAGGGATGCTGTTGCATCCCTGGTCACACACACACTTTCCATGCTGAAGCAAAAGGAGAATTGGCACCATCTTCATTTCATATTGTGCGGCTGCGGTCAGGAAATGTGTGCTCTGGTTGGCTGGTCTATGGCCGATTTCATGGGCGTTCACTCAAAGGATTCTGGGACTTGTGGTCCTGCTGCAGTTCAAGCATTGAAATAAGAGCAGGACTACAGCTACTAGAAGCCCCTACTACGGATGACATTGACAGCAGAGGATAAGAGGATCGGCACATACAGTACATTACTGCGGCAGGTAGCTGCTGTTTTTTTAGTTACATGGGTGAGACACTGGTATTTTCTTATTTACTACATGGAAATATAACCTGCTTTGCATGTCATCTTTTATTTGTTTGATTATAATGAACCTCTTCAAGCAACAGAACACACATAATGTATTCGAATATTTAATGTGAACAAGCAACACTTTGTGACTCAACTCTGTTATATGTAGTAGTAGACAACCGTCTGTAAAAAAGTGCCTGTAAAATGTGATAAGTTGTATTTATCTTTTTCCAGGATGGCGCATTTCAAACCCCCCTTTAAAAATCCTGGGTTTGCCTCTGGGCTGAACTGGGAAACAAGTGAAAATCATTTCAGTCACTTCTCGCTTTGGGCTTGTCTTTTACTTTATCGCTCAGTTACAGTACACGGGGACTATATTAATGGTTAAAATCACTAATGATTAGTTATTTACTGTAAGTCACTCATTGTGTTAAAATTAGTTTTTTCCTTGTGCATTGGAAATATTCATTTTTACGTTATAACAGCTCTCATGAATACATTATAATTATATAATTTTGTACACATTAAACACACATACTGTGTAGCTATATGCATACATGCAATATACAGCATATCCATAATATATACACAGATACTTACGCATACAGATGTAAACCTATAAATGCAATATACAGTATATCCGTTATGCTGTGTATACACAGCTACACACACAGATGTAAACCTATAGTCAAGTCTATGCATAGCACATCGTTTTGAATGTACATGCTGTTTGTAAGTCAATAGACATTGGTACAGTATCATAGGTGAAAAGTGTGACATCTCAGAACACACACGCACACGCCACCTAAATAAAAGCATTACTTATCATACTTACACATAGAGATAGCTAATCTTTTTGGCGAATTTGGATTGGCTGATTCCTTTGGTCCACGGATTTCAGTTGATCAATCTCAAAAAGGGCGATTTGCGCTTTACGTATTTTTTTTAATTATTATTGCCAATACACTGCGGATTCCCCAACCCATGGACAGATTTGTAGAATTTAATCCATGGATTTATCAATCCGTTGGCAGATTCTTGAGACTTTCCCTTAAGGCCTTCCACCTCAGGGTAACGTTTGGGGGCATTACACATTCTATATACACACTGTAAGTAAAGGAGGGCCCCGGGCATACGCCGGGTTCTGTTGTAAGGGCCCGCCGTAAAGCAAAAATCGCTGGAAAGTGAAACCGGCAATTTTACCCTTCTGCGCATGCGCAACCTCCGTTTGGCAACAGCCCATTCTGCGCATGCGACCTCTGACTACCCCAGTCTGCGCTTGCGCAGACATGGCGGCCCCCTTCTCGGTGCCGCCGTATCAGCGGATCACAGAAAAGCGGGGCGCCGAGAAGTGGGGCCTTGCTGTATACTAAATCTACAAACATTAAAAAAAAGTTTTTGGAAAATCATTATTACTTTGCAGGGATTTATACCTCTACATGGACAAGAGGACAATTTACGAGTTGTTCTGTCTTTTGCAAGCTTGTTATAGTGAATTTAATCAACGTTCAAGTTTGCCAGCTTTTACACAGCCTCTGCTGTAACATCATAAATAGAAACATAAACTTATGCGATATATCAACATGTCTCCTAATGTATTTAACATGGATTAATT
Source organism: Ascaphus truei (assembly GCF_040206685.1). Lineage (NCBI taxonomy): Eukaryota > Metazoa > Chordata > Amphibia > Anura > Ascaphidae > Ascaphus > Ascaphus truei. The sequence continues at coordinate 25,176,289 of NC_134486.1, forward strand.
CATTCCTAAGGCTAAGGCCCCGCTCCCAGAGTCAGCACGCCCGCACTGCAGACAGGCGGGGTGCTGACATACACAGACCGCGATATGCATTCTGTAGGGAGCGGGAGCCGGAGCGGGAGGTGGGCGGGAGTGGGAGGCTTGAGCGGGAGGGGGGGCGTGGCTTGAGCGGAGGGACCCGCTACTCTCCCCCCTCCCTCCATGGCTCGGGCTGCTGATTGAAGGTAAGTAAAGCAACACACACACACACACACACAGACAGAGGCAGGCACTCATGCACTCAGGCACACACATACACACACACAGACAGGCACGCACGCACTCAGACACATACAGACAGGCACTCACGCTGCTTTCACTCAACACTCCTCCCCGCTCCCCGAAGCCTCTCCTCCTCCCGAAGCCTCCCCTCTCCATTGGCTAACAGCCACACCACGTGACGCGTCAACGCTAGGGATCACCATTCTCTTGTATCCCATAGCGGCTGACGCGCCACAGCGTGTAGTAAGGTGTGCAGCCAGGGGGGACCGGGACCGGCTCCACAGGATTCCCCTGCTGGTGGGGAACTCGCGTGTGGCCGCCCGCGTCACCGAGCACAGCGGGACCGAGGCCTAAGAAGCAGGACAACAAACTTCCTCTCTTACTAATTGGTATGCAATTAGGAATTTGCCCATGGATAAGGATGCATATTTCCCTGTCTGTTATCACAAATAACGAGGCTTTAATTAGTAAATCACCTTCCGCATGTTTAGGACATTTCGGATTTCTATCACTCTTTGGGGCACATGCATCAAGTGCCAGTGTGGGTTATCCCACCCGTTCCGGCGTCAACTCCCATTTAAGTCAAGGAGGGTTAATGCTGCAATGGGTGCGACAAGAAGTACATGCGCCTGATGCATATGTATGTAGCTACAGATACATATGCCCCTTTATCTTACAAATGGCCCAAAAAGTTTCTTCTTCAGTGTTATGTAGAAGTTTGTTCTTATTTTGGGAATCCAACACAATGGAAAATACATTCTGGTTATGTTTCTAAGCAACAAAAAAAAACGTGTTGGGTAAATTACATTCAAATTAGATTAACATCAAAGAAACAGTGAAAATGTGGGTTCCCCAGAGGAAACATAGGTTAATTTAATTAGAAAGTACGAGTAGTTTTCAAGAGTAAATACATTGTAATGAGATCCAGGCATGCTTAATTGACATACTGTACATGTTGATTTAATGGAGTCAACAATTCCAGAAATTGGTATCATACTCTACTCCAGGGGTGCGCCAAGTTTCTTGCGTGCGCCCCCCTGTCTCCTCTCCCCTCCGGCTCGCGTCCCCCCTCTGCACGGCTCCGACGTCAAATGACGTTGCGGGGTCATGTGACGTCACGTGGCTCGCGGTGTAATTTGACGCCGGGTTGCTATGGAGACGCGCCATTGGCAGGCCAGGTAAGTACAGTTAGAGGTCTCACGCGATCCCCGGCATTTATTTTAAATGCCTTTGGGAAGCGCGGTGCCTCTGTAACAGCCGCGCCACCCACTTTGCGCACCCCTGCTCTACTCCAACCATATCAATGGCACCTTCAATTGATTTTAGCATTTGATATATTATATATATATATATATATATATATATATATATATATATATATATATATATGTGTACTTTTATATAAATATAGTAGTGAGAAATATGAAGGGTCTACATTATGTGCAGTGGCAGGGATTTCCTTTCCTATTGTTTGATTTTGTTTGTTGCACTTATTGTAGTATAATTCCCTGTACTGTAGTGGTGTCTCTTTTGTAAAGTGCTGAGATCACTGTGGGCGCTATACAAATAAAGATATACTGTACATGCATGTGCTACTGATGGTGCATCCTGGTGTCCGATTGTGCTGTGATCTGTCTCTCTCAGCCTCGTGTAACATCCAGTTCCCGTGATACGTACCGGTGAAGTTACCAGGTTTAAATCTCCCTCCAGTAGATTGCAGGTTGCTATTAAATAGTCATTAACTGTAAATCCCACTGAAAAAAACAGGAAATAATACTGGCCGTTTCACCAGTAAGTACCTGGGGTGTAGGGGTTCCCTGGAACAGAAAATAGTGCGGATATGCTCCAGGGGACCTCGTGTCCTGTAAAAAAGATGGGTTACTATGGGGGTGATTGCTGCTTTAACATGTGGGGCGTTGACTTCTAGTACTTGTGACGGGACAGGTTCACGGGTTCCTTTATATACCTGTTTTTTGTGAACTGGCATAGTACATTAGTCTGATGCACAAACAAGACATCCCAAATTACAAATTGAGAGGAGCTTATTTACTAGATACTCGCAGATGCAAGTCCATAATAATCCAGGAGCACCAAACTGCATCAGATTTATTACTGCAAAAATGTCTATTGGTTTCTATGGAATCTCTTTCCCTTAATAAATCTGAAGCAGTTTTTTTTAAATATATATTTTTTTATTGGGATGATTGTATACATAGACATTTTGTTACAATACATTTTTTACATATTCACTTAACCATTTCTCAGGTTGGTACATGTTATCCAGATAATATCCATACTGGTTCGATCCCCTCAGGTTATAGAGTCTTTGTATTTACTGTATCACATTGGACTTCCATAGTGTTTTTTTTGTCCAGTGAATTCTAACTGTACCTTTAGTATCATACTGTATGTATCTCAGTCTTTATCCACTTTTTTTTCTTTTTTCTTTTTAAATTCGAACATAAACTTCTTTAACCCAAACGAAACTCTCTAATACCCCAGTATAGCTAAATAGATTTGTAATTACCTTATTTGGCTGAACTCTTCCTTGGCTGGCTCGGGATTCCCACCTCCTTGTGATCATCTAGGAAAGGTGCATGAAATGTCCTCCTTTGCCTAGCACTCCCTATATACTTTATCTTGAGCTGATTTCTTTGTTCTAACCTCTCGTCTGGTCTTACTTGGCAGTTGAATTTATCCTGTTCTTGTTGTGGGAAAGATGCTATTATCATCCTCCACTTGGAATAAAATGTGTTATGTTGACTATTTTCTTTTTGTTCATATGTTATTTTATTTATATGATTAGTTTGATGAGTAGGGATTTGATTAGTGCTATGTTTGGTGCATCTGTGTCTAGCCACTTTGTCATGATTGCCTTTCTGGCTGTAAGAAGAATTAACTCAGTAGGAAGTACTGTATAGCTTCTCCGTTAAGGTTTATTTTTATTGACCATGGCTCTGTATTTGCGAATATCATAGGGAGTAGGTGTTTCTCCCAGTTGACATTTGTAACCCTTTTTATGTTGTACTTGTACCCAGAATTCTGAAATGGATTCACATGTCCAAAGGCAAAGTTTGAGATTTGCCTTCATCAGGCCAAATTTCTGGCATTTTGTTGTGTCTGTCTCAATATTTAGTATTTGTCGGACAAATGGAATATACGCTCTGTGCATTAGTCAATACTGCATTTCCCTCCAGTTCTCTGACATAATTATTTTACATATTCTGACATACCCGGATACTAGTTCTTCCATCGACTGAATCTCCGGAAGTTCTTCTGTCAGGATCTCAGGTTTTTCCTATTTATGTATGTATGTCTTTATTTATATAGCAACAGGAAAGATGATCCATGGCTCCACGGATTTTTAGCAAAAGAATTTATTCATGATACACAACGTTTCGGCCTCACTTAGGCCTTTGTCAAATTCTTTTGCTAAAAACCTGTGGATCCATGGATCATCTTTCCTGTTGTTGTATACTTGGATTGCTGCAGATAGGCCATCCTTGAACCAGGAGCTCCGGCATTGTGCGCAAGTATCAAATTTTTTGCATTTATTTGCATTGTTTTGGTGTGCTACATACCCACATACCTTTATTTATATAGCACCATTAATGTGCATAGCGCTTCACAGTAGTAATACACTTCACAATCATATAAATAACAAATACAGGTAAACCCCGTTATAGCGTGGTCCTCGGGGTCCACCCCGAGACCACCGCGTTAGTAACGGGGTCGCGCTATTTTTTTAAAAAAATGGCCGCCGCGCGCCTGATCGGGAGGGAGTGAGGAGGGAAGGAAGAGGCCTGCACAACATGCGGCCCGTCTGGCCTCTCTGTGGGACCCGCAATGACTCTGGCCGGGCGCCAGTTAATTAAATAAATTAAAAAAAGAGTTTAAAAAAACGGCGGCGATTCATCCCTCCTCCCTCCCAGCCCCCTCCCAGCCCCCTCCCTCTCCCCTCCCTCTCCCCTCCCTCTCCCCTCCCTCTCTCCTCCCTCTCCCCTCCCTCTCCCTCCCAGCCCCCGGCAGCCGTGTGTTTTTTTTCTTCTTCCAGAGAGGTCAGAGCATGAGGGGGCGGGGCCTAGTCTTAGTACCGGGGAGAGAGTATGTGCTGAGCTGAGCTGATCTAAGGTAGGGGTGTGTGTGTATGTGTGTGTGTGTGTGGGGGGGGGGGTGTAAAATGGGCTGGTGGGGGGGGGGTGAAAAACGGGCTTGGGGGGGGTGAAAAATGGGCTTGGGGGGGGTGAAAAACGGGCTGGTTGGGGGTGGGATGCTGACATGTGAGGGGGGTGGGCTGCTGACATGTGAGGGGGGGTGGGCTGCTGACATGTGAGGGGGGGTGGGCTGCTGACATGTGAGGGGGGGGTGGGCTTCTGACATATGAGGGGGGGTGGGCTGCTGACATGTGAGGGGGGGTGGGCTGCTGACATGTGAGGGGGGGTGGGCTGCTGACATGTGAGGGGGGGTGGGCTGCTGACATGTGATGGGGGGGTGGCCTGCTGACATGTGAGGGGGGGGTGGGCTGCTGACATGTGAGTGTATTGTGAGAGCTGAGTGCTGTGAGAGCTGTGTGCTGTGAGCAGTGTGTAGTGAGAGTGTGTGCAGTGAGCGCAGTGTGTGCAGTGAGTGCTGGGAGTGTCTGGTGTGTGCAGTGTGCAGTGGGAGTGTGTGCAGTGGGAGTGTGTGCAGTGGGAGTGTGTGCGTGCAGTGGGAGTGTGTGTGTGCAGTGGGAGTGTGTGCGTGTAGTGGGAGTGTGTGCGTGCAGTGGGAGTGCAGTGTAGAGTGTGTGCAGTGTAGAGTGTGTGCAGTGTAGAGTGTGTGCAGTGTAGAGTGTGTGCAGTGTAGAGTGAGAGCAGTGTGTGCAGTGAGAGCAGTGTGTGCAGTGAGAGCAGTGTGTGCAGTGAGCAGTGAAGTGTGCGCAGTGAACAGTGTGTGCAGTGAGCAGTGAAGTGTGCGCAGTGAACAGTGTGTGCAGTGTGCAGTGAGAGTGTGTGCTGTGTGCAGTGAGAGTGTGCAGTGAGAGTGTGCAGTGTGTGCAGTGTGTGCAGTGTGAGTGTGCAGTGTGTGCAGTGTGTGCAGTGTGTGCAGTGTGCAAAAAAAAATTTAAATTTAAAAAAATAAAATAAAAACGGGAGCCACCTGAAACCCGCGTTATAACCGATTCGCGTTATAACCGATTCGCGTTATAACGGGGTTTACCTGTAACTACAAATAACACATTATGAGAATAAGTGCATCAGACAAAAAAGTAACATTGTGTAAGAGGAGTCCCTGCTCCGAAGAGCTTACAATCTAATAGGTAGGTTGGACATATAGAGACAGTAGTAGGGCATTCTGGTAAGTGCGTCTGCAGGGGGCCAAGCTTTATGTATCGTGTATAGTATTAGCCACGATGCTACTCATATGCTTCTTTAAGCAAGTGTAACTTAAGGTGGTTCTTAAAGGTGGTTAGAGGGTGCTAGTCGGGTATTAGGGGAAGGGCATTCCAGAGGTGTGGGGCAGTCAGTGAGAAAGGTTTAAGACGGGAGAGGGCTTTAGATACAAAGGGGGTAGAGAGAAGACATCCTTGAGCAGAATGCAAGAGTCGGGGTGGTGCATAGTGAGAAATAATGGCTGAGATGTAAGGAGCAGAACAGTGTAAAGCTTTAAAAGTGAGGAGGAGAATTCAGTGTGTGATGCAGGATTTGATCGGAAGCCAGGAGAGTGATTTCAGCAGGAGAGACGTGGAGACAGATTTAGGAAAGAGTAGAGTGATTCTAGCAGCTGCGTTTAGGATAGATTGTAGGGGAGACAGGTGAGAGGCAGGAAGGCCGGACAGCAGGAAGTTACAGTAATCAAGACGGAGAGAATGAGGGCCTGAGTCAAAGTTTTAGCTGTCGAGTAACAGAGAAAATGGCGTATCTTTGTAATATTGCGGAGGAAAAAGCGACAGGTTTTAGATACATTTTGAATGTGAGGGGAGAATGTGAGAGAGGAGTCAAGTGTGGCCCCTAAGCAGTGTGCTTGGGCTCCTGGGTGAATGATGGTACTTCCACCAGTAGTTGAAGGAGGTAGTAAGGCCAGGTTTGGGAGGAAGTATGAGGAGCTCTGTTTTTGCCATGTTAAGTTTAAGTCAGTGGAGGGCCATCCAGGATGATATAGCCCAGAGACATTCAGAAACTTTGGTCTGTACAGCAGTTGTAAGGGGTTTAGGTATATGTTTATGTAGGTGTGTATATATATATATATATATATATATATATATATATATTTATATATGTATGTACACAGCAGTGATCACCCACGCATCTGAATTATGCTATGGTACCTATTAGAGGTGTTATGGTTTTCATGTAATTTATCTGCTGTGAACCTGGCCATTATGAGGTTGTTAGTGCACAATATTATATGTCACCTGGTCAGACAATTACGTCCCTAATGGGGACCTGGGCAACCTGCGTTAGTGAACCTTAATCATGGTCCTTGGCCAGGTGTGGCGGCTGGGGAGGCCGGTTTAAGGGTGTTCTTGAATTTTCTTGCAGGGGGCTAGCGAAGGACTGAGCAGAACTGCGAATTTATGTTCTCCAAGCAAGGAGATAGGCAGCACTCTGATGATAATGGTTGCATGTCTATTTTATTTCAGCGGTGATCTTTGTTTTCCCCCTCTTGGATTCGTGGCAGCTGTGGGGCCTGCGTAGTTGCTCTAGCTTAGCACAGCATTTAGACCAGTCTTGGCAAGCGCAGATCGCAGCATAGTTAGATAGTTTAGGGCCTAGGCACGCGAAGTTCAGTGAGCATCTTCCCGCAGAAGCATGGCATCGATAGCCGAGCAGTTTAGCCTTCTTCAAGCCAGGGCGGAAAACCATGACAAGGCGTGGTTGGACCGGCGGCTGTGTGCATTGTTTTGAAGCAGGCCAGCGTGTGGTGGCGGACAAGGTCGGGGCATCCCCACAGCGTCACACACTAAGCAGGCATCAGGCGCTAAGGCCGCTCCCCGCAGGAAGGGGGCACAATGCACCAGGCGGTAGTCAGGAGCCGCATGCAGGGTGGCAGCATTCGGCAACAGTGCTGCAAGGCAGAGTGTCACGGTGGGCAGGTCGGTCCCCAGCAGTGATGGGGCGGCCTCCGGTCACTGTGAAGCAGGACAGAGCGGATCGGCACGCAGGTCTGCACCCTGGGGCAGGGTGGCAACCTCCGGCCACTGTGACACAGGACAGGGCATCACGGCACGCCAAACAGCCGCCCGCTGCTGACGTGGGTGGTGTAGCTGTAAGGATATCGCCTGCAGAATCGGCAGGTTCGAGAAGACCAGGATGGCCACCCGCAACCGCGGATGCGCCAACACTTTATTTGATAGACGGACAAAACATCTGCTTGCAGCATCTGCAAGCTGTGTGCATTCCGGACAGCAGGCGATGCACCCGGCATGGTTCGACTACGTGGTTGAGGTGCGACCCAGTTTGCTGCCCCAGTCACTGCCCCCTCCCCCCGGGATGCCAAGGACAGGTAAGGAACCCACAGCTGTAAAGAGGGGGTGGTTGCGCAACAGGATAAGCACGTTTAAGAGTTGGATGGCTTTACAGGAGGCCCGCGCAGCTCACGGGCGTGCAGACGAGTTAACAGGGGGGAAATCCCAGGTAGTGCAGCGTGTGTAAGGCAGGCAGCGCCACAGCCAGCGCTGGCTCTAGATCCAACAGCATATGGCGCAGCAGGGAAGGCAAATTGCATGGCAGCATTGATAGGCATGCTGAAGGCTTTGGAGCCTCAGGCATCGGTCTCCCCCGGCACAGGGACTACGGCAGGGGAGGTGGGCACAGCATTAGGTGTTGTGGCAGCATGGGGTGTACATTGGTGGGGGGACGGCGGCACCAGACCCAGACGTGGGGTGGATCGGTTTGCAGTGCGGCCCCCCGGGGGCTGGGCGCCGGCCTCCGACCACTGTGATGCAAGGCAGGGCAGCACGGCATGCCAAATCAGCAGGTGCAAAGAAACCAGAACAGCCGCCCACATCCGCAGGCAGCAATCGAACCCCGGCAGCATCAAGCGCTAGACAGGCGTCAGGCGGTAAGGCATCCCCTGCGGGCGGTTGATGTGGCCACGCCATGGAAGGTACGGCAGCACGTCGTACCTGGTAACGGTAAGAAGCCGCGCGAGGAGCGGCAGCCTGCGGCCTCGGGGCCGTTAGGCAGAGCATTACAGTTTGCAGGGCTGCCCCCCCCCCGTGGTGGTGTGGCAGTTTCCAGCCACTGTGATGCAGGGTGAATTGTTTTGCAGGTCGGCCCCCAGGGGCTGGGCACTGGCCTTCGACCACTGTGATGCAAGGCAGGGCGTCATGGCACGCCAAATCAGTGGGTGCGAAGAAACCAGGACAAAATCCTTGATGAAGAAGGATTTAGGAGTGCTTGTAGACAGCAGGCTTAGCAATAGTGCCCAAAGTCATGCAGTAGCTGCAAAGGCAAACAAGAGTTTATATTGCATTAAATGGGAAAGGGAAGAAACGAGCGCAAAAAATACTGTGTATACAGGAAAAAAGGATACTAATAGTCCCAATATTTGGTGTAGATATCCTTGATGGGTGCCACAAAGGGTTATAGGTGAGTTTGTTCTTGAACCACAAAATGTTTTGTAGAGAAGGAAGGATCCAATGCGCACTCACATCCAGGTAGGGATATGCAAAGGAAAGAGAACACAATAGTGTAGTACTGTATTGAATCAATACAAAATAAAAGGTGGTAATGCACTCACATTTTATGAGATCAAACAGGCATTTCGGTTAATAAGTTTAACCAAACTGATGTTGTAGGTTCTCCGATGTCAGGATACTTCTGGAGGTATATGGACTCTCTGACGACAGGATACTCCCGATGCCTTGTAGGCTCACAGATGGCAGGATATTCTCAATATATAAAGCAGAGAAAACACAAATAGTGTAATACTGTATATATCAATACTGATTTTAGACTGTACAGTGAATGCACTCACATTGTATAATGTTGTTAATCGCTTTTTGGTTGTTCAAGTAACCAATTTAGAAGGACTTCTGGAATCGCAGGATACTCCCAGCAGGAAAAGGAAAAAGGACGCAGGAAAAGGTGTAATCTTTATAAAATAAATAATAAAACACTTCCAGTGCTTTATATACAGACAGCCAAAAAGGTAGTACTGAAACAACTGATTCCCCACTCTCAGTAAACCCCAGTGATGGCCATACACTAGGGGATACCACACGGAGGGGGTACAGAGCTCCAGACAGTTCCAAGGGGTCTATACAGTTCACCAAGTAGGTGGGTATAAACTGTGGTAGGTCCCAATGCGTTTCGTCCTATAGGACTTCTTCAAGGGGCTTTCTAAATGTCCTGCAGTCCTTTCCTAGTTAAATACATTTAAAATTCACGCCTTTTCCCCCTTCTCGTTTCCTATTGGTTAAGTGCTGCGTTCCAATGTCCTGCATATGCGTTCCAGCAGTAGCGCTGACGTCATCAGACCTTGATCAGTAGACACTGCGTGTCAGTGCCTGTCATGTGTTCCACGCACGGCCAATAGGGAGGTGAGTTGTCTCACAGGGGTGGCGCTACCCAGGTAATCACTGAAATGTCATTGTGGCTATAGAAAAGCCAAACATACATAAAAGGTACTGCTATAATAGCTACATTAAGGTACTGTTGGTGGCATACAATAGTAATAGAACACACTTACAAACATCTAAGACATAGATTCTACAACAATATAAAAACCTGTAATAAAACCCATATATATATAAGTTCTATTCTCCACAAACTAAAGTGTGGAAAAAATACCTAAACATATACAGCATAAAGAACTGATTAAAAAACATGACACCAGACCTAATCTATGTTTAAAATGTTGAAAAGATATTCATTTATATGTATATAGAAATACAGGACTCTCATTAGGGTGTTCCCAAGAAACAATTACATCAATCATCATAATTGAACCATCTGGGGTTTAAAAGGAAGCATAGTCCCATGTAGCAACCATCCCTGACGAAGAAACCCATCAATTGGAGTTTCGAAACGCGTAGGAAGGTTTTTGGCCATCCAGGGACACCGTAGCAGTGCTAACCAGGCGGTGACGTCAGTGGAGGAGACGATCGGAAGAAACTCTGTCGGCAACGAGACCACGAGGATTGTAGGAGATCTCCCCGCACAAACAGACGTTTGCACCCCACGGCGAGTGGTGATTTCTGGAGTAAAAGACCCCGAACCATTGTACATGTCCTACTCATGGTCGGTGAGTAGGATTTCAGTTTTACCAATGGCGGAGCAGTACAGCTTCCTTAAGCACAAGCGCTTGGAAGTTTTCTTTCATTTATCTTACCAGTAGATTGATCAACTGTTTTATTAACACTTTTACATCAATTGTAGTATCAATTGTTTTAATCAATAAATGCTCTTTATACATTATTCATCATACTATCAATTTTCCTAAGGGTAATACACTATTGTGGTGTTCTTTGCATTTCTTTGTCTCCCTCTCTGAGGTTACCAGCACAAGAAGAGAACTTTTGCACAAAACTCTATTTCCATTTCCAGCCTCAGCGCCATAGGAGGTTACTCCACACAAACTTCTCATCTGGTTGGAAGATACCGGATCAACCTTTCAGGCAGCTCAAGGACTACCTTCATCGTATACTGTATCACAGGTTTTGGTTTATTTATTGTTTGTATATCACTGTATATTGTCCACACAAGCGCTAATTGCACTTATTATTTTACCACTTTATGTTTAAAAAGCATTGAAATCAAAATCAGCATTTAGTCCCTTTGGTTGTAATGTTTTTAGCTCAAAGATCCAAAATGATTCTCGCTGTGACAGCTGCTGTGCTCTGTTCCCACCTCTCCAATGTCTTTGCCCTTGTTCTATGCCCATATATTTTAAGCCTTCAGAGTTAGAGTTGTGATATTTTTTTAAATGTAGGGGAACGCTATGATTTTCCATCCCTAGATTGATGTTTCTCAAATACTCAAGGATCCTTGTCCGAAGGGGGCGTGTAGTTCTTCCTATATATTGTAGTCCACATGGGCATATCAGCATATATATAACATGTGTGCTTCTACAATATATAAAGGATTTGATTTTAAAACATTTACCTGTATGTTTAGAACTAAAAGTGTTGGTTTTTGCCTGGCAATTCTTGCACGCTTTGCAGGTAGTGCACTTATAAAAGCCCTTTGGTGGGGATGGTAACCATTTTTCTGCTTCATTATCTTTCTTTATTTTCATTAGGGCACTAGGTGCTAATGAGTCTTTTAGGCTCTTCGCACGGCTGAACACTATCTGCGGACGTTGCTCCAAAAATTTGCCCAGAATGGGATCCCTTTTTAAAATATGATAATGTTTCTGTATTACCTTTTGGATTTGATCAAATTCACGATTATATATAGTTATAAATTGAATAAAATTGTCTTTAGTTTGCTTTTTACATTAATTATTAAAAGACTATTTCTGCCCATTGTGTCCACTTGTTTTCTTGCTTTTTGTAGTAGAATGTTGTTATATTTCTTTTCGGTAAATCTTTTTTCCAAAATAGCTGCTTGTTCGTAAAAAATCCCTATTTCTGAGCAGTTAAGTTTAATACGTCTCAGTTACCCTGTGGGGATATTGTTCAGCCAAGATTTATGATGGCAACTGCTAGTTAAAATGAAATTGTTGCTATCAACTTCTTTAAAAAAAGTTTTGGTCTGTATACAATTATTTCTAATATATATCGTTAAATCTAAAAATGAGAGCTCTAGATTGCTAATGGTAGAGGTAAAGGAAAGATTAAGATCATTAGTATTAATATATTTAAAAAAAGTCTCCAAATAAAAATGATATCGTCGATTAAGCGTCGCCATAGGACAAGGTTTGTGCCATATGGCTTATGTTGGAAAATATAATCTTGTTCCCATATTCCAAGAAAAATATTAGCATAGCTAGGCGCAAACCTTGTACCCATGGCAGTCCCATATTTCTGAAGATAAAATGTATCATCAAAAAGAAAATAATTGTTAGTTAAAATAAAGCGAATACTCTTAATGATAAAATCTATCTGATTCTCTTTAAGTATTTTCTCTTGTTTTAAAAGCCGCTCTACAGCGGCACAGCCTTGATCATGGTTAATAACCGTGTATAATAAAGATACATCAACTGTGCAAAGGATATAGGTATCTGACCATTGCATATCTTTCAGAATATTAAAAATATGTGTGGTATCACGTAAATACGAAGGTACAGTAGGTTTCTAACATAGGGTTGTAGGAATACATCAATATATTTGGAAAGGTTGGATGTTATATACTCAATTCCTGCTATGATAGGCAGTCCTGGTGGTTTTAATAAATACTTATGAATTTTGTGAAGAAAATAAAAAATAGGGATTTTAGGAGTATTATTATATAGAAACAAAAATTCATTATTGTTGATAATTCCTTCATCTTTTGCTTTGATTAGAAGTCCATGTAGATCATTCAGTACCTTTTTGTAGGATTGTTAGATAATTTAACTTATGTACTACTATCATTCAATAATCGTGTAGATTCTTCTAGGTAGTATGCACGGTCCATAATAACCTCCACCTTTGTCGGCAGGTTTTATGACAATATCAGTATTAGTACATAATTAGTACATAATTCCTTAAGTATATTATTCTCTCGTATAGAAAAATTGTTTTTACCTGTTTTGTTAGTTTGACAGTTTTCTGTTAGTAGTTCAAAATCCTTAATGATAAGATTATATAATGTATCTAGAAAATGTCCCTTGTCTTGACTCGGGTAAAAGGTGGACTTCTTTTTAAGATGCGTATGTTTGTATTCCTCCTCTGTGTTTAATTTTATGACAGGGGGAACTGTATGTGGCATATCAAAATTTATTTTTAGAAAATTACGTTTAATTGTCAATTTTCTAAGGTATTTATTGGCATCGATAAATAAATCAAATGCACTTGGGCCTTTTGTAGGGGCAAATTTGAGTCCTTTATTTAAGACTTTTATTTGGTCTTGAGTAAGTTCTATTTTGCTTAGGTTAAAAAACCCTTTACCTTTTATTATTTTTGCCTTTTGTGTTGACCTTCCTCCTCTTCTTCCTCGTCTGAGTTTTCGCTTCTCTTTCTTCTCTTGGTTGTATTGTCTATCAAATATTTCTCTCTTAGAGGAGAGTATTGATTTGGGTGTTCTCAATTGTTTGTTTCGTATTCTGATGTCTGTCTGACCCTTTGGGGTAGGAACCCAGGTGATCTAAAAAAAGTCCCTGAGGTAGATGGTCTCTCCCCATAATCTTCTCTATATAATTAAATGGGCAATGGATAGAAGGGTAGTAAACATAATTATACCCTTTAAGAGACATGTTCAGAGGTACTCACTGGAGACCGTTTAAAGTGAAACTAAAATTAGGCTTTATTGCGCCTGTCTCTTTAACACAGCAAAAACCTTTAAGCAAAAGAAAACCTACTCCACTTTGGAGAATATCTAAACATGTAATCCAGCCCTCTCTAACTGGGTGGTTAGCTAAGCTAATTACCAGCCCGAAATATATATGTATGTATATATGGGCATACATGCCAAGGAACCTCCATTGTTCTGCTTTCGACGTGGGCCCAACATAGGGGACATGATCACTGGCTCAGATCCTGTAGACAAATATGCTACCTCCAAAACCTGGCTGGCTAAGAAACCCGGGTCTTATCGCTGCCACGGGTGCACAAACTGACAGTTTATGCAGCTGGGATCGAGTTATAACCATCCACACACTGGCAGGTCCATTAAACTCAAACAAGCGCTAAACTGTGAATCCAAATTCGTTATCTATTACATCAAATGCCCATGCGGACTCTTGTACATTGGCAAGACCGTACGAATGCTTAAAGAAAGAATGGCTATGCATCGGACGACAATCAGAAAAGCTAAAGCGGGTGGGCCTGATGATATGGACCTAAAATGCCTTCCGGTCGCCAGACATTTCAAGGAAGCGAGACATTCCCTGGCAACACTTAGGTGTATGCCTATTCTGCAGGTCCCGATACCTTCACGGGGAGGAGACAGGGGCAAAACCTTGCTACAGCAAGAGGCCAGGCTTATCTTCGAACTACGGACGGTGGCCTCAATGAAGAGTTGAAATTGGGGTGCTTTCTGTGACATTGATGCGCGATCTACCTTCATTGCATGTGCATGTTGTGTTTTGTTTAACATCATATTTGACTACCAGTGATCCCATGTATTTTCCATCGCTGCACTTTATTTGCACACCTGTATGTTCACTGTTGTTTTTGTGTTTATGTCCCAGCAACTATGCATTTCCACACCTGGTTATAATTTCTTTCACGTTTTTATTATGTATTTGAGATCTCCTGTCTTCAGCTTAAACTGCCTGTAGTTGTTCCTATATCCCTTTTTTTTCCTCACGTCTCCTGACCCTACATGCTTGCGCAATGCTGTCCCCAGTGGGCAATCAGTGCTAATGCGCATGCGCAATGCTACTAGCTGGCGTCCGTGGTTGCCAGGGAATTCGTTGATGCTCATTGCGGCTGGTGACAGCTCGCAGTGGAATCTGCCCTATTGGCTGCTCGGCTCGTAGCAGCCTTGTTCGCACGTGCGCAGTGGGGCCTGCATTGCGCCTGACAGCATGGGTCGCTGGATGGTGACGTCAGAACGGCCCGTTCTGAGTAGTTCATTGAATCCCCTGTGTTGGGGGAGTGCCTTAGACACATTAATTGCAGCACATTGGTTGGAGCTGGAGATCGCCAGGTGAGGTGCATTATTGCATAGATTGGGTGCTGGTGATTGGTTGTATGTGATTTATGTGAACTTAGGGTGGGGTATATAGGTTGGTCACTCACAGTTGGTGGTTGCACGGCCCTGAGGAAGGTCTCCTTGTGGGACCGAAACGTTGGCATCTGTGTAACAGTATGTTTTGAATACATCTTTTTTTGGACTACCCCTTGCTGTATGCTGTCTCCTTTATTAGTTCACGGACTGGTAACTATGCTGTATGTATATATAGATATATAACAGTCCCAAAAGAAAGTCTTATCTGTTTCTTGTAGTTGTAGGGGAAGGCCTCTCTGCTCTCCTGGGTCAGCACCCTTGTGTGCTAAGGCAATGTCTGTCCAGGTATAGAGATCTGGTTCCCTTGTCTTGCTATCAGCATACAGTCCAGTCCTTCTGCAGCTCAAGACATCTGTTCCTCTGGTCAGTCCAGTGTGGACTAAGGAAAATCTCCTTCCTGTCTCAGAAAAGGCTATTTCTGAGAGGGCTCTAATCAGCCAGGTGGAGTTGGCTAATTGCACACCAGCAATTACCCAGCACACTGCTGAATTAGAGGCACATTTCTTAACAGGGATAAGTCCCTGTTACATGCCCCTTTTTAAAGCATTATTAAGACCTTGCCTTGAATATGGAGTACAATTTTTGGCACCACTCCTTAGAAAAGACATTATGGAACTAGAGAGAGTGCAGAGAAGAACCACCAAATTAATAAAGGGGATGGACAATCTTAACTTATGAGGAGAGGCTAGCTAAATTAGATTAATTTACATTAGAAAAGAGGCACCTAAGAGAGGATATGATAACTATATACAAATATATTCGGGGACAGTACAAGGAGCTTTCAAATGAACTATTCATCCCAAGGGCAGTACAAAGGACTCAGGGGCATCCTTTTAGGTTGGAAGAAAAGAGATTTCACCAGCAACAAAGGAAAGGGTTCTTTTGCAGTAAGGGCAGTTAAAATGTGGAATTCATTACCCATGGAGACTGTAATGGCAGGTACAATAAATTTGTTCAAAAATAGTTTGGACATCTTTTTAGAAAGGAAAGGCATATAAATAAGTATACATGGGAAGAATGTTGATCCAGGGATTAATCTGATTGCCAATTCTTGTAGTCAGGAAGGAATTTATTTGTCCCCTTATGAGATATCATTAGATGATATAACACTGTTTTTTTTGTTTGCCTTCCTCTGGATCAATAAGTAAGTATAGATATAGAATAAAGTATCTGTTGCCTAAATTTAGCATAGATTGAACATGATGGACGTACGTCTTTTTTCATCCTCATCTACTATGCAACTATGTAACTATGGATCCAGGGCGAGGCGAGCAACATCCGGAGCTGGGGCTGTCCCTCCAATACATTTTGCTTGAAATGCATTTGGCCATGTTCTTCTTTATCCATGCCGGTCCCGGATTCTTGACCTTAGGAGGTTTAGGGGTGGTTTCCTTTTCTTTCCTGTCTCAAGGTTTTGGCTGGAATGGCAGCAGCAAGTGTGTTCTTACATCCGTTGAAGCGGGATCGGTCCATTGCACAAGATAAAGGGGCCTATGCAGAGAGCAGCGCTATTTCAAAACTCGCCATTTTTTGGAGAAAATCGCGCAGAAAACAGCAGAAAATGGCGAGTTACGAAAAACGCGCCAATTTTTTTTTTCTATTTCTAAAACTTGCCTCGCGGCTGGCGTGAACCTCCATCTCGCCAGTTTTAAAAATATCCTTATGCAGAGAGGCGCGAACGGCATCTAGCGGCTGTTCGCGCCAATAAAATGGCGCGATTGTCTCCTTTTTGCCTCGCCAGAAAAAGTTGGCAAGAAGCTGCCGCTCGCGGCCATAGCAAAGGGAAAAAAAAGGCGCGAATTTTTTTTAACACATTTCTGCAGCGCGCATCTCGCCAATTTAAACTCGCCACACGCATTCATGTTAAACATAGCAGAATTCGCACATTTCTGCATATGGAGAATAAAACTCTCCAAAAAAGCTACTTTTTATTAAACTCGCCAATTTTAAAATTCGCTGCTCTCTGCATAGGCCCCAAAGTATTTGAAAGCACAAGAGAACAAGAGTTATTTCAGATCAAGGTCAGTGTGTGTGCCTATACAATTTCTGTGAGCTTTTATGCACAGTATCGCTGATATAACAGGGGCAGCATTCTATGTAGGGTGGAGCTACATTGGCAAGGTGTCAAAAGTAGGCGAATACTATACTTGTCACTTTAGCTATTAAATACAGCATAATGTATGTAGATGAAATACACATAGAATACACATTGAATACACATTCTCTTAAGCAGTAATGCCAAAACTAAATTCCAAGGAATATACAGTAGCATGTACAAGAATGGATACAGAATAACGCACATCCAACAGTGGCTAGCGGAAGTGGGCACCCAGGTGTTGGAGCACTGTGTTAATATCTGACACAGATTCTGTTGAATACATACAGGTTTTTAATAAATAAAAAGTAATAAATAATGAAACTCCAACATTTGATACAGAATGAAAAGTAAAAGGTCATTAATCAAAGAAACACACATATATTTTATCTTCAACTACTGTTCTTTAAGGCACCTGCTTCAGACATTGAACTGCATTGAAAGATTCAGAGTCCCAGAGACAAAGATATTCAATGCGCCCCCTGCCGGACATTCACTGAACTGCAAAAACAGAAATAATCATTCCGTCTGACCACAAACAAAGCTCAAGCGGCACAATAGCAGCCCGCCACGGCACAGTGGTAGTTGCTACACGGCGTCACAGTGGAGTAAGTGTGGAGTAACTGGGGACACAGACATAAAGCTGACCACGGAAGAATCTGATTGCTAAGCAAAATGTACGTTGGGTCATGTACGTGACGTGTGATGTCCCACGTTTACAAGCAACCGCAAGGCAGCGGCAGTGCGATACCTGGGGAGAGAGAGCTCACCAGCCCATGTCTGGGGTCCTATAAACAGAGAGGCAGTATTAGACTACCTGAATCGTGTCACTATAGCAAAGGTCTAATTCCTGCTTGAGATACTCCCTCCATTTTCATGAACAAACTAGCAAGCATTTACTGAGGTGACGCCTGGCTAATGCTGCAGCTGCACTAACAGCTCAAGATATCTCTCTCCTCACAATTTGCTATAAATAGTGCAAGACTGCCCAATATATTCCTATCTTTTATCTCCTACTACTCTTACTAAGTTTCACCACTGTGTATGTAAATGATACTGGTTGAAGTACCAATGACTCTCATAACATCCTTTTTTATTTTTTTCCAAACTGATCAATAGTAGCTGTTTATACATATAGACTATTGAACTAATCTACATGAAAGGCCTATTTATGATCTCTGTAAGTGGCTACATTAAACAACCTTTCCAACCGTACTCCTGTCCCGCATTCAGTCTACCTAATTGTATACAACAAAAAACAAACAAAGATGTCCCAAGCTACTTCCAATGTGACAAAAATACACAGTGCAATACCTATATATTCTCTTGAAAAAGGGTAATTTAGTTTAACCCTTTGGCCAAAGCGTCTTAAGCCTGCTGTCAAGGCATAACCGTAGCAGGTCCTAACACTCCCTGAGTTAAAATTCTTATTTACCTGTATAATTACAGGAAGGTATAATTACAGGTACCTAATTGTACCATTATATGTTGCTACAACAATACTAATTACAGCACTAATTATATACTATACCAGTATCTTAAGTGACTTGAGTAAATATATAAGGGCCTATTCTATAAGCCTAGATAAGCCACTTATCAAGGACTTTTCGGCCAAAATACCTACTGCTATTCAGAAAGCCTCGATAAGTGGGCGATAAAGGCATGAATCGACAAGTTTTGCAGCCGTCCAAAACACATCGCCGGGGGAGCGGCGATAAGCCACTTTTCGGCAGGTTCTGAAACTCGTGCAATTCTAGTATCTTCGATTAGTTTACCGAGGCTAATCACGGCTCTAGAATGGCGAGTTTCTCCCAAAATCCTAACGCCAGGAAAAGTTGGCGTGAGGCTGGGGAGAACCTGCTGAGATTGATGCCAGGAGTCTCTGAAGCTGATACCCATTAATATCAGCACCGGAAGCCCCCGGCACGAATACCATGCAATAAAAATGCATTTACAGTCAATTTCATTACATTAGCGGCTGACCACTAAGGCAATGAAGGGGTTAACTAGCAGTGCCATGTTTATTGTGGGTAGAAGGGTGTGTGAAGGTGGTATTTGGCCCTTGGTGGGTGTTTAGGCTTTGCGGGGGGGGTTACAGGTAGAGTTAACCCCTTCATTACCTTTGCGCTTAATACCGCTAAGGTAATGAAGGGGTTAACCCCTCCCGCTACCCACCCGGTAGGTATAAGCACCCACCAAGGGCCAAATACCAATCAAAATTGCGGCGTAACCGGCCCATCGATTTTTTTATGAAGCCTTATAGAATAGACCCTATAGCCTTTATATTACTGAGATATTTACCTGTTTGTAAGCTGTTATACTAAACAGTCTTGTTACTGTACATATATTCTCTCTCTATTTATGCAGGTGTGTTTCACTAATAACAGACATTTTAATAACATTGGTTATACATGAAACATTTACCAACAAACTTCTGGATTGACTACTTGTATAAACTCTTAAAGGGGAATATAGATACAATAAGTATCACTATACCGCTCTCTCCTTTAACAACTCTAAGGGACACAGGTACTGCCTTTGTGACTGCTCAGCTTTTTATAAATGTAGTTTATTCGTTTATTGCCACTATGTATTGACCCCACTAATTGTCTGGTCACTGTCACATTTTGTGTCCACTATATGTTTGTTATATAGTACTCTCAAATGTATAAATAGAGATTTGTGAGCACAGTTGTAAGTCTCCATTATTTACATTTTGAACATTAAAAGTAAAATGTGATCATTATCATATACACTAGTGTTAGGTGTGCACTAATGTACCAAAAGGTCCCTCTTGCAGTTCCCCACCTATGTGCCTGTATATTATATATATTTAGATCCTTAGCAGCAGCCTCCAGTCCAAATTACTTGGTGAGCAAGACTCTCCCCAGTGACCCATTGGACCTTTGAAAGTTCTACACCTGTATCTGCATAAAAATCAAACGTATGCATGTTTTAATTTTGTTGAGCAACAAACAGACTTTGCTTAAATTTCTTTGGCAATGTCGCAAAGTCCTCAAAAGTTTTAAAGGAACTAACGGGAAATAAAATTGACAATTTGCAGATGTCTTGTTAATGACAGCTGTGTACAGAATGGTTCTATTCTTTGGTTTCTCAAGCCTGAGTCATGAAAGAGGTCCAAAAATGTACTCATTTAGTATTCATATACAGTACAGTACGTACGGTAATATGATCGGTGTCGTTTTGATTATTACAGACACAATATAATACAGCAGATATACAAATTTAATGTCTTATGGTATTTTTTCGCCGGCTACAGTCCTAGATAAAATCGATCATTGTGTTTTATCCAGATCCGTTGAGTCTGTTACCAATATTTCTTTGAGTTTAAATATACAGATGTACATGTACAGTAGTGTTACTAATTATTTCCTGAGACACACCGCAGCTAGTCAATTCAATGGCCTGATACGTGTCTTCTAGCTCTGGAAGGTGTTTTATGGCAGAAAACTGCCTCGTAAATATGGGCCGGAATCATTTTTGGCTGAAAACAATAAGTAGGGTGTTTAGTATGTTGATAAAAAAATAAATGTTTACTAAATGGGGGTTAAACCATTTCTTATAGACATTTATATGGTTTGCATTCCAAGAAGAAATACGGAAAAAAAATTGCATTATTATGAACCACGTTAACCTGGAGATTTCCCAGCATCTAATTTCCTGTAGGAACGGACAGATCCAACGTCGCACAATCTGAACCGCAATCGGTGTTTGACAGCTGAGACAGATGAAAAGATGAGGCAACCCCTGTATTTCTTCTTGCGTGCTGTTTCTCCTGCTGCCCACTCTGTAAGCATATATCTTAGTAGCAAACAAATTGAGAATAAGATGTGTTTTTTAATCCTTTTTTTGTACTGTAGCGCCGACGAGTACTCTAAAACAAATCTGGGGCAATCACCAACAAGTCCCAGGTACATGCTGGGCACATGCTGCAACATTTCAGTGACATTTCTGCAGACAGACTAATGGCCCATCGGATTAATACATACTTAAATAGGGAACTTCTGAATTTGCCTTGTTTATACAGTAATTGTTAATAAGCTCATATAATTTTCTTATAAGCATTGTATTTTTGTTACAACAACAAATAATTCCAGAGATTTGCAGACAAATCAGCTCAATTAGTAAAAAATCAACTCATTTGTGCATTTATTTTCCGCATAGCCTTTTGAGATTTTGGGGTTTGTAATCCAGCAGGTTTGCTGGAATGCTTGAAAATACTCCAGACTTGCTTAGAATCCTGCAAACAAAATATGTCTGTATTAAATCTCAATAGCGTGCTATTCTGTGACATTTTATTGTCATGCCCATATGATTTGAGCCTGCTTTTGAGAAACCACCTTATCAGAATAATTGGGTAAGCAAGGAAATGTTGGAAAATGTATGGCAATTTCTTCCTGTTTAATCACTCATTATCTTGCTTCAAAATCTGTTCATCATCTTTGCAAACACATACAATTGAGGGACTGTTTCTGCAACCTTCAGGTGCTACGGGTATGATTATTAATTAGTGTTTTATTTATTCTACTATTTCATATCCCCAAGGTTCTCATCATTTCCTTGAGCACGAAGGCATTACAGAAGGGTTAGGACAGTCAAGCCTTATGCTCAATCATTTCAATCTCTGGTTACTTTTCATGTTGGGATATTGCACACATTACAAACAGAACAAACACATTTTAAAGGTCTTTTACATTGTGACTATTTGAAGAAGAGAGATTTAAAGTCCTAAAGTTCATATGATATAACACCAAGAAAGAATATCTTGAAAGTTATGAAGCTTGTATAATCCCTCAATACACGATATTATGTCCCCATCCTGTTATTGTACAAAGATTAAAGAACAGTCCAAATGAATACATAATATCCTCCCAATTGACATGAGCTGTAACTTTCATCTTCGTTAATAGCCATTAGTGGCAATCATTCCCCAGATTATGATTCTAGATCTAAACAATCAGTATTTCTTTCCAATAATAAGTAACATCAAATGGAGATTGCCCTATATTATTACATATACAATCTGCATCAAGACAATTGTGTTGTTAAACTGGGGTCCTTTCATGCTGTGTCCATTTCCTTAGAGGCAAAAGTCACTGATCTACTGTACAGTATGTTTGATTTGAACTCAAGTTCTGCAAGGGAAAGCTTGTGTAGAGTAATGGGAGCAGCCAGTTATTGTGCAACATACAGTATACTGTACGTGGGTTGTGCTGAGTCTTCTTTCTTTTTATTGCATTATTATTGCTGTCAATATGCCCCTTATCAGTCACCCTCAAGATTGATGTTTTCAGCAGTTTTATTAGATCCAAAATGTGCATTCATTGATTTTCACCCTCATTTGAAGTGATTAAGTGGCTAGTATGTAAACCTCTTGAGGAGTCATTGAATCAGTATACATTCTCTGGAGGAATCGCTAATAAGGCTGCGTCCACTGACGCTGACCGCGCTCATGCTTGAGAGCGGTGACGTCACCAACTCTCCAAGCATGAGCGCTCGGCTGTCCTGCATAATTTTTTTTCAAGCGCGAGCAGGGGAGCCGTGGCCAGGGGTGTGACCGAACAGTGACTTGCACTGATTGGTTGCTGCAGGTCTTATGACCCTTCAGCACGCCTGGAAAACTATTTCATCTGTCCCACCAAGTGCCCGCAAGCGTACGGGCACAGGCGCGCATGCGCCATGTGAGCTTGGCCGGACACATTGAGATTCATTGAACTCAACCCACTGAGTTAGCACAGACACAATAGAGCCAAGCACGGTCAGCGGCAGAGTGGACGCAGCTAAGACTCTGAGTCTAGGTAGTCTATGTATCAAAGCAAACACTGAGCAGCAGGGACTGCCTTATTCTCTCTTACATGTCAATTTGGTGTTAGCAGTGTAATATTGATTTACATGCTGTTGCTTCTTTACTGGAGTAGCCAGCAAAAGTGTCTTGTCTGGGGATAATTAATGGTTGATCTAGGGCTTGTGGGACAAATACTGTAAATTGAGATCAAGCACTCGGAGGTACAGTATAACTGCAAGGGAATGACTAAGCATGGTGCAACTGGCAGCCAAACACACATGGAGACACAAAGCTGGGATTTAGATAAATCGTGGAAAAGACGTCAGACAAGAAATGTATCAAGTACAGCACAATGAAGATAGCAAAACCATGGAAGGAAACACATGGGCTCAGGAGAAGATATAAATCTTAAAGCAATTTCTTTTTAGCTCTCTGCCTTTCTGTTCCTGCAGTCAACAAAGTGTTTGGTACATAAATTTGAGAGCAATTCCGATTTACTACGTTGTCTTTTTGAGTTATAAAAAAAATTAAAATGACCTATTTCAATAGGGAGAACTCAAATAAGAGTATTATAGTATTACACAGTATTTGTTCTAACATTATGTATTCGTATTATTAGTCATTGTGCATGACTCTCATAGGGTTGAGGAAATAATCGGAATAGGTTTGCTTAACATCCCAGATATGCTCTGCCAAAGTTACAAAGTTTTAGTAAAGTATTTGGGTATGTTAAAGCTAAGGTTTTATTGTGAGTGTCAATCATAAGTTCTATAAGTAATGAACAAGAAACAGTTAAAGTGTAATACATTCCTTTTAGCCATTTTGGGCTGGATACATCAACCTGCGGTAATGAAAAAATGAGGTATTACCACCCTAAAAAAAAACGAGTGGAATACATCATTGTAGCACCGCTAAAAGTTACACATTTTTTATCCGATAAGTTGAACATTTTGGATCTGTTAATAAAATAGGCCTAATATTGCATTTCCCCCCCGATCATGCCAGACATCACATTGAATCAGCACCACTCAAAAAATAAGTGTCTAGAGTTGTTGCACAAGATTAGTGTAGAAGTGCAGATGTTAGTGCACAGACTCTGGTTACCTTCATCTCAACGGCTGGTGTCCGGCAGACTAGTTACTGTAAGCTTGAGGTAGGTTTGCTGGTGAAAATAAAGGACACTGGGGACTTTTGTGGGTACACAAACAGCACATGCTTTATTAAGACAGGCCAGGTTTTCAGACATTCTTCATCCCTGGGATACAAACAGCTCCCCAGGGAGGTACACAGGCTTTGTCACTGTTACAAACATCCATAGAGTTGGGAATGTGCTCATCCAGTTACACTCAATGCTGCGAAGTTAGTTCCAGACCCCAACCAGAACATCCAGGTGGGTACACCGCCTTCAGGGCTCCCATAACCCGTCATCCTGTGCATGACTCCCCCTGGTTCCTACCAATGGTGGAATGATGTGCCTCGGCATGGACATACGGGACAGGCAAGTCCAATGGGGCCTTCCCTCCAATGAGTCCCTATTCTAGGGCTCCCAGGCCATGAGTAGACCCCCACGTTCCTTCATGTTGCAAAGGGATATGTGTGTTTCCCCCACACCGCAGTGGCCCTTCTAAGGTACAGGGGCACTTTTTCCTAACTAAGAAAATAATAAACAGTGACCATTCTCTTTCATTCCTCTAAACATAAAGTTACACATTAACACGGTGAGACCCCCACCTCTTCAATCCTGGTAGTATTTAGGATCCTCATGGGGTCTAAAGCCTTAGACCCCCACCCCCAGTATTTATATGCAATGGTGACATCATAGGTCATCATAGTTACAGGGGAGTGTTTTGGACCCTAAACCTACTCCCACTCTAGATGACAGAATAGGCACCTGGCAACCTTGAAAAAGTTTGCAAAGTTATAAGTCAGCTCTATCGGGAAAATATGTTTTTGATGTTTATTTTGAAGATACTAATAGTACCAAATATCCTACCTCAGATTTATATGATTGGATTAGGGATAAGGACTATGAGAAGGATCTACGAAGAATGTTCACTAGATGGGAAACTGATTTCAGAGAAATTGAAGGAGTTTACCTGGTACATGAAGGATTAACTCAGGTTAGGAAAATCATAGTATCTGAGGAGTGGAGAGAGATGCAATATAAGGTATTGCATAGGGCCTACTATGCTTTTGATATCAATTATAAGGGGATACATACTTTAAAAACAAGTGCTCTCAGGAAAGAGCAGATCTAAAACACTGTCTGCGGCATTGTCTGGTTATTTCTGAATTCTGGGATAAGGTTCTGCAGAATATACAAGATTTTATTGGGGTGAATACAATAAAAGAACCCTTAGCTTTACTGTTTGGAAATATGTAAAACTGGAAAGAGGACAATGTAGGGAACAATGTCCCAAGGCTAGCATAGATTGTATTGCTTGCAGCAAGGAAAACAGTTTTGGTGAAATGGATAAAGCCTGAACCCCCCACTATAAATAGTTTAAACCATTATTTGAATAAATTGATGTTGATAGACAAGTTGGAAGCTGAGACGAATTAAGAACTAAGAACAGAGATATTTTTTTTAAAAATGGGAAAGGTTTATTGATACTTTGTTACAACAAGATAGGGATTCAATCATACAGACATCTGAGCATACCTCTTGGGGTCTCCTCAGACTGATGGTGATGGGTCACAGATAATGTCACCCTTGAAGAAATATGATAGTACAGGTTTGATGGGAAAGATGGAAACTGGGGACCTTTATACCAGGCTCTGATTGGAGGCTGTGTGGTGATAGCTCTGATGTTAATTTTTGAAAATGCTATTATCTATTTATCTTTCTCTTCTTTTTATTATTTGTGTTAGTGTGTTTAATTTTGAAATCATTGTATGATGAACAATACTAAAAATAATTCTATGTGTTGTTTAATGTTTGAAAAGCCAATAAAAAAACCCAGTAATATACATATATATATATATATATATATATATATATATATATATATATGGACAACTGCCCCAGGAGACCACACGAAGGAGATGTGTAGAGGAATACAAATATAATTGATGAGTATAAAGGTAGAAAACTGCAGGGTAAACGAAATAAAGGACGACATTAGACTTCTTCAATGTAATCCCCATGGAGGTCTCGATGCTATGAATCATGTTCTAATATTTATTGGAACGGAATTAACTGTAGAAATACCAGACTTTTTAATCACCTACTCCAGGCTTGCGTTATCCCTGTCTTGCCTATGTATATAACGGCCAATATATTGAGCATTATATACCGTACATGGGAATGATACGCTAAACCAACCTAAAATAGATGATAATATATCATGTTAAATAGATTGCAGTAAATATTAACCATATGGGGTAATGCATACTTATCTAACCTGGTTGAGGGAGGACTGCTTTTCCATTTCAAGCGGTAAATATTACCCCATTAGTAGCCCAAGTGATCAACTAGACATGGGTTTCCATGACTAGCTGACCACAAAGAGCTACCAATGGGTTAATATAAAGATAAAACTACACTACCTTAGTAACAAAGGGGTTAACCCCTGCCACCACCCACACACAGTGGGAGGTCTAACCACCCACCCTGGGGCAACTACCCCATCACCCATTAGTCTAGTGAGGGGGGGGAAGTAGGTTTGTTAGGGGAAGAGGTTAGGGGGTGACTTGATGGAAGCAGTTTTCTTGGGGTGGGTGGTTAGGCCACCAGGGGGGCAGGGGAAGGGGGAAGGATGACTATCCACTAATGTAGCCAAGGGGGTAGGTTGTGTATCTTAATATTGATAATGTATCCTAGTTTTATTGTAGGTTACCAGTGGCTATCTAGGTCCCCATTAAGAGGGTCTAGCTAACCACAGGGACAATCAATGGCTGTATGTTAAAATATTATTTTTCATTTTTTGTTATGTATTAGACTTTTTTTAATACATGGGTTTTATGGGTTTTTTTAATGGACAAAAGCTCTATTAGCTATTAGACACTAGGATGTTTTGGTAGGTGTGATTGATGGGGGTAGTGGCCCCAGGGTGAGTGGTTATGCCTGCCTGTGGTGGTGGTAAGGGCTTAAGCCCTTAGTTACCTTAGCCCAGAGGTTACATGGCTACATACTAGATGAGTTTGAAAAAATAAATATGTCCATCAAGTTCAACCTATGCTAAATTTAGACAACAGTTACTTATCCTATATTTGTATTTACAGTATTTTGATCCAGAGGACGGCAAAGAAAAACCGCAGTGAATCAATGATGTCTGATAAGGGGGAAATGAAATTCCTTCTTGACTCCAAATATTGGCAATCAGATTTCTCCCTGGATCAACACCCTTCTCATGTTTACTTATTTGGTATATCCCTGTATACCTTTCCTTTCTAAAAAAAATGTCCAACTTTTTTTTTGAAGATATCTATTGTAACTGCCATCACAGTCTCCATGGGAAATGATGAATTCCACATTGTAACTGCCCTTACTGTAAATAACTCTTTACTTTGTTGTTGGTGAAATCTCCTTTCCTCCAACTTTAAGGGATGACCCGAGTCCTTTGTACTGTCCTTGGGATAAATAGTTCTTTTGAAAGCTCCTTGTACTGTCCCTGAATATATTTGTATAAAGTTATCATTTCCTCTCTTAGACGCTCCCAACTCCAGTCCTCAAGCACCACTAACACTCCAGGTATTAAGGCAATCCTCTCTTCAGCACAGGTGGCCCAATCATTGTGACTGAACCACCTGTGCTCAAACTGGGGTATCCTTAAAACCTGCACTGCTAGTGGTCCTTGAGGACTGGAGTTGGGAATGTCTACCTTAGCATTGCAATGCTTTACTAACAACTAAGGTAGCTTGGGGGGGGGGGGGGGTAGGTAGTATCGTTTTTTTAACGTATTAACCCCTTTGGTGCCTGCGATTCACTTTTGTAACCACAGGAATCAAAGGGGTTAATGTTATTTCTACCATATGGTTCTGTAATAGTAGATATTACAGAAATCAATGTTAGAAATATTTTAAAAGCGATCGCAATGCAATCATGTAAACATTATTAACGATTCCCCCATTGTGACTTTGGGTCACATATCGCACCTTGTAGATTCTGACCCCATTCTTCATGTATTCCATCATAAAATTGCGGTGATAAGAAACTGTATTTGTTCTTTAACAAGTGCGATATTAACTCCATTTGAACGGAGGTCGAAGTATCTGGACCTTAGTGGTTAATATGTATCTTGAACTATATCAGATGCCATGGGGGGACAAATTCCCATGAAGCTTTGTTGGGTGAAGTATTATGAGCTTAATGGCAGCTGCTTGAAGAATGTCTCAGGCGGCCCCTGATTGAATCAAGATTTACTTGCCAAGGCAAAGAAGTTTATTTTATCAAAACTTCACAGTAAAGATATATTTCTTCCAGACAGTTAGCATTTAGAAAAGTCCCTGACGGCATTTATCTCACACATAGTATTATCCCCCCACCCCCGCGATAGGTTCGGCTTATTGCAAGAGAAAGGAAACTTGTTATTGCAGCTTTATACGGGTGAACAGTGATACAAAGAAAAACACAATATTTTTTTGCCAGACCTCCAGTGCCCATTGTTTGTTTTTTTTAACATCATACCGTATCTTTAATTTACATGACAGCCTGTCACACTCCGGGAGAAAAGAAATAATGAGAAGACTGCATAATTTTTTGACTACTGCATATGCTGCTTAATTGTGTGTAATCTATGTTCATTCTATGAACTGCCGTGTGTAGCTGCTGGTCCCAGAAAGAGTAAGATACTTCATAGCTTGTGATACTTTTTAATGGACCAACATCAAACGTGCAATATTTTCTTGTGCATAATCGGTCAAGACTGCCGGGGTCTCCTCATCAGATGTGATCTTTAAAATGAAGACGGGAGACTTAGATACATAGCGCCTGACGTTTATCACAGCAGAACAGACCCGCGCTGTGATGAACCTCATGTGCTATGTCAGGGGGGCTCTACTCCTGTCCACAAGCCACCCCCCTACCCCCCATCCCCAACAAGTCAGGTTTTCAGGATATCCCAGCTTCAGCACAGGTGGCTCATCAATCAAAGACTCAGTCAAAGTCTGATTGAGCCACCTATGTGCTGAAGCAGGGACTGATTGAGCCACATGTGCTGCAGCAGGGACTGATTTATTGCCTGTGTGTTGAAGCTGGGATTCCTGAAAGCGTGACCTGTAGAGGGGGCTCAAGGACAGGAATTGAGCACCTCTGCTCTATGTAATTTAAGTATCTTGAGTTTAGGCACCCATCTGATGAAGTCACCACTGCCGCCCCGAAAGCTAATGCACAAGAATACCATGTACAATGGGTGTCCAGGGCCATCAGCAAGTAGCACAACCTACGAAATATTTCACTTCATGAGTTATACAAATATAAAATAATAAAAACATTTTACATTGATTTCAAGCGGAGTAGGTTTCGTTCATATTTTTTATTTATAAAATATTTTACCAGGAAGTAATACATTGAGAGTAACCACTCGTTTTCAAGCATGTCCTGGGCACAGAGTTCTGATGACACATACATGGTTACATTAAATGAACATGTCATGGACAGTTAGAGATAATATATGATTTGGGCGTATGTAACATTTTCACACAACATTACAATTATTTTGAAAACTTATCTTCTGCATGCTTCCGGAACCATTTTTTGTTAAGCAATTATTGACAGCAGGAATAGTTATATTTACTGTACAAAGAAAAGGCCCCGTTGCTGCAATTGTAGTAGTAAAAATTTGGATTCTCTTGTAATATTCCTCTAACAAAAAAGAACAATTGGCCTGGAAAATAACACGCTGGATATAACAAAAATACAAGAACATTTATTACACGCAATACGTCATATAAAAATTCCAAGAAATGAACACATAAAAAACATACTGTAGCAACATGCCAAGGGCTCCAAATATCTAAAAAGACCTAAATCAACCTAAAAAAAATGCTTCGGACCATGAAAAATAGTTATCTCACCATAGACAACAATACAAACCGGCGCCTTAAAGTCCAGTATAGGAACAAATGTGGAGTCCAAGAATTGTGACAATGTCCAATGGAGGAGAGTCCAATCTTTAACTTCAGGCTCCACAGCAGGGATTTACATGCGTGATGCAAAAGAGAAAAGAAGAAAAATCATAGTGCAACAATGTTAAATGCAAAGATATAGGACTTACAAGACAAGACAAACATAAAACAATGACAAGTAGG
This sequence comes from Ascaphus truei, assembly GCF_040206685.1. Taxonomy (NCBI): domain Eukaryota; kingdom Metazoa; phylum Chordata; class Amphibia; order Anura; family Ascaphidae; genus Ascaphus; species Ascaphus truei. Next base: position 25,206,500 of record NC_134486.1, read on the forward strand.
CTGACAATAATAAAGGAGTAAATTTAATGAACAACTAAAAAATGCCTGGAGTAGATATCGGATCCGGTATGTAAAACCGGAATCCTACTTACAAGACTTCCAATATAAACAAGCAGGGGTACACGGTGATTGAAATCCGGCAGCAGCTGCTGATGGACTCGTGGCAATCAGGGGAAACTCCGATCACTTCCTTGGTTCTGAGTCCGGATGCGCGTTGCCATAGGTTGGTCTCCGGTTCTCCTGGTGCCGACTGCCGCTCCGCTACCGGAAATACGTCACTGGGGGTGGGACAAATGTCCGAAACTCCCTTCTCCCGCTTGTGTATCTGAACACGCTCCTGCAGTGCTCTGCTCCAATGCAATCACTCTCTTCCAACTGCCCAACGCGTTTCGTGCGCATGCGCACTTCATCAGGGGCTGATTGGACACAGCACATGAAATCATTAAATACTAACAGGATAAACACCATTGGTTAAAAAAATAAATAAAAATAAAAGCCACCCCCCTACCCCCCATCCCCAACAAGTCAGGTTTTCAGGATATCCCAGCTTCAGCACAGGTGGCTCATCAATCAAAGACTCAGTCAAAGTCTGATTGAGCCACCTATGTGCTGAAGCAGGGACTGATTGAGCCACATGTGCTGCAGCAGGGACTGATTTATTGCCTGTGTGTTGAAGCTGGGATTCCTGAAAGCGTGACCTGTAGAGGGGGCTCAAGGACAGGAATTGAGCACCTCTGCTCTATGTAATTTAAGTATCTTGAGTTTAGGCACCCATCTGATGAAGTCACCACTGCCGCCCCGAAAGCTAATGCACAAGAATACCATGTACAATGGGTGTCCAGGGCCATCAGCAAGTAGCACAACCTACGAAATATTTCACTTCATGAGTTATACAAATATAAAATAATAAAAACATTTTACATTGATTTCAAGCGGAGTAGGTTTCGTTCATATTTTTTATTTATAAAATATTTTACCAGGAAGTAATACATTGAGAGTAACCACTCGTTTTCAAGCATGTCCTGGGCACAGAGTTCTGATGACACATACATGGTTACATTAAATGAACATGTCATGGACAGTTAGAGATAATATATGATTTGGGCGTATGTAACATTTTCACACAACATTACAATTATTTTGAAAACTTATCTTCTGCATGCTTCCGGAACCATTTTTTGTTAAGCAATTATTGACAGCAGGAATAGTTATATTTACTGTACAAAGAAAAGGCCCCGTTGCTGCAATTGTAGTAGTAAAAATTTGGATTCTCTTGTAATATTCCTCTAACAAAAAAGAACAATTGGCCTGGAAAATAACACGCTGGATATAACAAAAATACAAGAACATTTATTACACGCAATACGTCATATAAAAATTCCAAGAAATGAACACATAAAAAACATACTGTAGCAACATGCCAAGGGCTCCAAATATCTAAAAAGACCTAAATCAACCTAAAAAAAATGCTTCGGACCATGAAAAATAGTTATCTCACCATAGACAACAATACAAACCGGCGCCTTAAAGTCCAGTATAGGAACAAATGTGGAGTCCAAGAATTGTGACAATGTCCAATGGAGGAGAGTCCAATCTTTAACTTCAGGCTCCACAGCAGGGATTTACATGCGTGATGCAAAAGAGAAAAGAAGAAAAATCATAGTGCAACAATGTTAAATGCAAAGATATAGGACTTACAAGACAAGACAAACATAAAACAATGACAAGTAGGCTGACAATAATAAAGGAGTAAATTTAATGAACAACTAAAAAATGCCTGGAGTAGATATCGGATCCGGTATGTAAAACCGGAATCCTACTTACAAGACTTCCAATATAAACAAGCAGGGGTACACGGTGATTGAAATCCGGCAGCAGCTGCTGATGGACTCGTGGCAATCAGGGGAAACTCCGATCACTTCCTTGGTTCTGAGTCCGGATGCGCGTTGCCATAGGTTGGTCTCCGGTTCTCCTGGTGCCGACTGCCGCTCCGCTACCGGAAATACGTCACTGGGGGTGGGACAAATGTCCGAAACTCCCTTCTCCCGCTTGTGTATCTGAACACGCTCCTGCAGTGCTCTGCTCCAATGCAATCACTCTCTTCCAACTGCCCAACGCGTTTCGTGCGCATGCGCACTTCATCAGGGGCTGATTGGACACAGCACATGAAATCATTAAATACTAACAGGATAAACACCATTGGTTAAAAAAATAAATAAAAATAAAAGCCACCCCCCTACCCCCCATCCCCAACAAGTCAGGTTTTCAGGATATCCCAGCTTCAGCACAGGTGGCTCATCAATCAAAGACTCAGTCAAAGTCTGATTGAGCCACCTATGTGCTGAAGCAGGGACTGATTGAGCCACATGTGCTGCAGCAGGGACTGATTTATTGCCTGTGTGTTGAAGCTGGGATTCCTGAAAGCGTGACCTGTAGAGGGGGCTCAAGGACAGGAATTGAGCACCTCTGCTCTATGTAATTTAAGTATCTTGAGTTTAGGCACCCATCTGATGAAGTCACCACTGCCGCCCCGAAAGCTAATGCACAAGAATACCATGTACAATGGGTGTCCAGGGCCATCAGCAAGTAGCACAACCTACGAAATATTTCACTTCATGAGTTATACAAATATAAAATAATAAAAACATTTTACATTGATTTCAAGCGGAGTAGGTTTCGTTCATATTTTTTATTTATAAAATATTTTACCAGGAAGTAATACATTGAGAGTAACCACTCGTTTTCAAGCATGTCCTGGGCACAGAGTTCTGATGACACATACATGGTTACATTAAATGAACATGTCATGGACAGTTAGAGATAATATATGATTTGGGCGTATGTAACATTTTCACACAACATTACAATTATTTTGAAAACTTATCTTCTGCATGCTTCCGGAACCATTTTTTGTTAAGCAATTATTGACAGCAGGAATAGTTATATTTACTGTACAAAGAAAAGGCCCCGTTGCTGCAATTGTAGTAGTAAAAATTTGGATTCTCTTGTAATATTCCTCTAACAAAAAAGAACAATTGGCCTGGAAAATAACACGCTGGATATAACAAAAATACAAGAACATTTATTACACGCAATACGTCATATAAAAATTCCAAGAAATGAACACATAAAAAACATACTGTAGCAACATGCCAAGGGCTCCAAATATCTAAAAAGACCTAAATCAACCTAAAAAAAATGCTTCGGACCATGAAAAATAGTTATCTCACCATAGACAACAATACAAACCGGCGCCTTAAAGTCCAGTATAGGAACAAATGTGGAGTCCAAGAATTGTGACAATGTCCAATGGAGGAGAGTCCAATCTTTAACTTCAGGCTCCACAGCAGGGATTTACATGCGTGATGCAAAAGAGAAAAGAAGAAAAATCATAGTGCAACAATGTTAAATGCAAAGATATAGGACTTACAAGACAAGACAAACATAAAACAATGACAAGTAGGCTGACAATAATAAAGGAGTAAATTTAATGAACAACTAAAAAATGCCTGGAGTAGATATCGGATCCGGTATGTAAAACCGGAATCCTACTTACAAGACTTCCAATATAAACAAGCAGGGGTACACGGTGATTGAAATCCGGCAGCAGCTGCTGATGGACTCGTGGCAATCAGGGGAAACTCCGATCACTTCCTTGGTTCTGAGTCCGGATGCGCGTTGCCATAGGTTGGTCTCCGGTTCTCCTGGTGCCGACTGCCGCTCCGCTACCGGAAATACGTCACTGGGGGTGGGACAAATGTCCGAAACTCCCTTCTCCCGCTTGTGTATCTGAACACGCTCCTGCAGTGCTCTGCTCCAATGCAATCACTCTCTTCCAACTGCCCAACGCGTTTCGTGCGCATGCGCACTTCATCAGGGGCTGATTGGACACAGCACATGAAATCATTAAATACTAACAGGATAAACACCATTGGTTAAAAAAATAAATAAAAATAAAAGCCAATCGAATGACGCTGTATATTCCTTGATTGGTCTAAACCTCTGTCAGCCATGTACTGTGTAAACACAGCCTACCTAACACACAATACAAAAACGATGATACAAACACTAACACATTTAACAAACAAAGAAAAAAAAGCACTATTTGACTCTCAATAAGATATGTAATGAAATCATACAAGCCTACTTGTCATTGTTTTATGTTTGTCTTGTCTTGTAAGTCCTATATGTTTGCATTTAACATTGTTGCACTATGATTTTTCTTCTTTTCTCTTTTGCATCACGCATGCAAATCCCTGCTGTGGAGCCTGAAGTTAAAGATTGGACTCTCCTCCATTGGACATTGTCACAATTCTTGTTCCTATACTGGACTTTAAGGCACCGGTTTGTATTGTTGTCTTTTGTTCTTGCACTAACTGTGTTTTGGGTTAGTTTTATCTGCCAGCCTTGCCCTATAGCTAATAGGTTTGGGTGCATTATTACACACCCTCTATATTGTTTTATTGTTGTATTATTCTTTATGTATTTTGCCTTAGTCTTTTAGCGCTATTCACACCACTCTTTTTTCTAGTTATCTCACCATAACCAGACATTCAAAAAAAGGAAACTACACCTGCCTTCGTTGCACAAACACACACACACTGCCCCACAGCATAGAAGAACAGGACTGCATCAGAAACAAAAGAAAATAACACAAGTATCATACAGCTACAGTCTTAAAATGTCCATAATGCAGGTAGAATAAGGCAGATCAGAAGTATATGTGATTCAAGAGGTAGTGTACAGAGCAGGAAGGCCTCCCCAAATCCCATGTGCATCAGGCATCACGACAGGTCTAATATCTAGTTCATTGTCCTGGTAAAGAAAGATTCCAACAACAGCCTTGACACTTCTACATTGGTGTTCTGTATACAGGTTTATATTAACAACAGATTTTGGCCCCACCAGAATGTAATTGTACAGTTTAGTAAAGGGAACTCATTAAAGAAACATTTTTCTATCTCAGTTTTAAATGTAATTGAAATCAGGTACACTTTATTTATTGAAAAGGAAAATAATTAAGGTGCCAATATATTAACTACAGTGTTTATAGTAATTTCTTAGTGAACTGTACATAGAAATTTAAATTTTGCTGCAGCCTAGGTGAAAAGGGGGCATCTCAGTCCCCTAAAAAAGTGCAAGAAAAGGGAAAACACCAATGCGCATATTTGGGGATCTGATTAGATAAAAGAAGCAATACTGTTAGGACAGAGATTTCTAAACAAAAATACAATCAAACAGCGCAAGAACGCAGCCTCCTTAATAAAAGGTAACTTGCATATACCGCCCAGAAGGTGAGACACACTACCAGTGTGGAAACAATCAACTAAATTTGTATATATCACCAAAAGGTGCACAACATCAGCACAATTTCTGAGATCACACAAGGAGGAGAGCATTCTTATAGTGACTTAAATACAATAAGAAGGGTAATAACCATTTCTATATCAGTACCAATCACTGATCTCCTATAATTATGGATTATCACATTTGTTCCAATAGTCCTTGGTAATCCTTTGGAACTTTAGTTACTTACGCTTACGTTTTATTGTTATTATTAATTTGGTAACACTTTCAAGTATTTGATTGAGCTCAATCTGGTGTACAGTAGGTATATAAAATTCAATACCAATATTAGTATTCATTTAATTGTATTGTTGTTTTTTTATAATACATTTTTATGACTGAAACTGCACACTTTAGTCACTGTTATAAAGCTTTGCTGACTTGATCCATTATACGTGTATTTGATGATCAATATGTATTTGATAATCAATGTGCTTTCAGTCATTTTCCTAACAGTAATTTGACTACAGTAGCTACCAGACACCAGTTTAGGAATCTTGAGAATCACAAATGCACATTTATATGTTTACAAAACTTTCCTACTTAGTTAAAAAAAATCACTGTTCCAATGAATGTAAGTCCTTTATTACACAAAGCTATTCTCTGTGCATTGCATGAAATAAATGGTTCATGCATCCTGTAGTATCACTTCAATTAAACACTAGATACATTTGATAAAAATGCCAATTTAATCAGTAAGTATCCGGTATGTTCATCTTACAAAGCTTAAGTGCATAAATAGCTCTGATTTGTCACTTTTTCAACATCCTCTGAACCTGCTGAGATGAAAATATTGCTAAATAGTTGAAGGACAGCCAAATTTGAGCTGCCCAAAGTGCTCCGGGCTGCCTTGCTGTGTCTATTACAATTGTTTCTGTGAATGATGAAGTGGTGTTAGTGCATATATATATATATATATAACGTTTTTGTCTCAAGACAAGACAATTTTAAGCACTGTAGTTTATTGTTAAAGCATACACAGAGATAGCCCCTTGACTCAATATGCTTTATTCTTGCTCCTAGGGCCAGTTGCCAACATTTTGATTACAGAAACAGCAACTACAATAAACTTGTGTTATGTGAAGCTGGGAACAAAACAGTTGCAGGCAATGTTCAGCTGTATTATCTATTAGTATAGCCCTGGCTGGTCCAGCTATCTTTCTGCCCCTCCTGTCACAAGTCCTAGTAGCTACAGGCAGTGACAGGCTATCCTGTGGGGTTTACACCCTTCCCCCCCCCCCCACACTGCCTCCCTAAGTGGCAGGAGAGGTGGTGACATTGGGTCTGTGTTGCAGCCAATCATGGTGCAAACCCAGTGCCCTCCCCTTTTGCAGCAGGGAGGAGGCTTTCCATATTGTAGTGTGGGTCTGTCGTCCTTCCCCCAGGGAAGAGAGAAGAGCTCATCCCCTCCTGGGGCAGAGAGAGCAAGATCTGTGCATGGCACATGGCCTCAACCATTAACTGCTGGCCATCACCATCCAAGGGCCTGAAACCCTTCTCCACAAAGATGCGACGCTATAATACCATCCTGCAGTGGCTGCACTAAATAAAGACTTCATTTATATACCCCTGACTGAGTTGCGGTCTATTATCCAGAGGAATTGGAGAGAAAGAACTGACATGGTAGGGACTGCCTGCAGCCTTGCTGTAGCCTGCTGTGTCTGGAGGCGCTGTCACCATGGAACGAACCTAAGGATCACCCTGAAGCCTGCCCTATTCCTCACAACATCGCGGACACTTGGCACTCCTGGACCCACACAGGTAACCAGCACAACAAACACCTGTAGCCAAGTCAAGATCTTCCAGAGGGTGGGGGTAACTGGGCTACAATTGGAGGCGCTGCTGAGATGGGTGTCCGCAGGACAGGCTTTGGAGACTTTGCGGCCAGCAGCAGTTAAAGAGACAGGGGCCAGGCCCCTGATGCTACCCCAGGGACCGCGAGCACCCATCCACGTTAAGGAAGGGGGAAGTCTCTGACTGATTCGACACCGGGAAGGGGGCTGCCTATACCCTTACCAAGGATAGATTGAGTTGGGCCGCACCCGAGGGTATGGTACCGGGGAGCGTGAACCCTTCATCAAGGATCCAAGACAGGGACAGGACAACCCTTACAGTGAACTGTGAGGAGCCTGGGTACCTGTGCATGATGTACTGTGCAAGTTGGGGCGCACCCCGAGGGTATGGTACTGGGGAGCTTGTACCCTTCATTCTGTTACTCTGAAAATGGGCCAGGTCCCTTACAGTGTACCGTGAGGACCCTTGGGTACCAACGCACGACGAAGTGTGCTATTGGGGACACACCCTGTGGGAAATTGAACCAGGGAGCGTGAACCCCACATCTTGTTCTACAAGGGACAGACCTCTCACAGCGTAACATGAGGGACCTTGTGCACCTTAAAGGCTCTGGAGTTTTCTACAAGTCAAAAAGAGAGAGAATGTGCCCCTGAAACATCACTGGGGATCCTGTGTAATTGTATTCTTGTTCTGTTGCTGTGTACTTAAAACTGAGTACCTGGCAAGTGCTGCATAGTCAAGATGGAGATAAAAATAAAGGATGACTAAACATATACTAAGCGCTCAACCTATTAACAACCTAAACTATACAATACAAATTAATGAATGAATGTGACGTGAACGGAATATAACTTCTATAAAAGGTATACCAGCTGTAAGGGGATCCCACAGACATGTGGTAGGGAATGAGGGAGTGGCTGCCTTATGAAATCAGCTGCACGCTATTTCAAAGACTGTTTTCTCTGCTTCTCAAGGGAAAGATAACCCTCCTTTGCTACACCCTCACCTCCTGGTTCCTATTATAATCGAGGAAGGAACACATCGTTTTTCAACCACAGTAATGGTCGACTCAGGGGCGGCAGGGAATTTTATGGACATAGAATTCGCCAAGAACAATTCGGTATCATTTGTAGCCAAGGAATCGCCAGAAAGGATGGAAGTCGTTGACGGTTCTCCCTTGAGCTCTGGACCTGTTACCTATGAAACCAGTAACTTAACACTAATCATGGAGCCCAATCACCAGGAGAAGATTTCTTTTGGTCTCATTCCATCACCTTTGTTTCCAGTGATTCTGGGAATTATATGGCTCATGATCCATAACCCACTAATTGACTGGAAGACAAAGACCCTCACGTTTCCCTCGGAGCACTGTCAGCTAGCCTGTCTACCTAAAACTCCTATACCAGAGTGTGTAGGAATACATAAGATTTCCTCGTCTCAAGAAAATCTTCTGCCGGCTCCTTACTCTGAGTTTTTAGATGTGTGTGACAAGAAGAACGCGGATACGCTTCCCCCACATCGATCTTATGACTGTCCCATTGAATTATTACCGGGTGCTGCTATTCCGTTTGGAAGAATATATTCCCTCTCAGAACCGGAATTGAAGGTCCTCAATGACTACCTACAGGAGAACCTATCAAAGGGTTTTATCCGACCCTCTACTTCTCCAGCAGGCGCTGCGCTCTTCTTCGTGGGAAAGAAAGACGGTTCTCTACGCCCCTGCATTGACTATCGGGATCTAAATAAGATTACGGTGAAGAACAGGTACCCATTACCTCTGATTCGTGAACTATTGGAAAGAATTCGGTCAGCCAAAATCTTTACCAAATTAGATCTCAGAGGAGCGTATAATTTGGTCCGCATTCGACCCGGTGACGAATGGAAAACAGCCTTCCGAACCCGTTATGGGCACTATGAATATCTGGTGATGCCTTTTGGACTCTGTGTTGCCCCTGCTACCTTCCAGCATTTAATGAATGATGTCCTCCAAGAGTTATTGGACCAATTCGTAGTGGCATACCTGGATGACATCCTTGTCTTCTCAGATAACATCATGGATCACCAGAGACATGTCCGAATTGTCCTTGAGCGTCTCCGTAAGTACAAATTGTACATCAAGTTAGAAAAATGCGAATTTGAAAAGACCAGCATGCAATTTCTCGGTTACATCATCTCTCCCAAGGGTTTGAGTATGGACCCAGGCAAGATTCAAGCCGTGGTGGAATGGCCAATCCCTTGAAATGAAAAGGACATTCAGAGATTTGTGGGTTTTGCCAATTTCTATAGACTTTTATTAAAAGTTTCTCTGGCATTATTGCCCCAATCACCCAACTCACACGGAAAGAATTCCCCTTCAAATGATTTCCTAAAGCGGATGCGGCATTCGAACAATTGAAGTCACTCTTCACATCTGCCCCTATCCTCATCCATCCAGATCCAGAATTACCATTCATCTTGGAAGTGGATGCATCCGACTCCGCTGTTGGTGCCATTCTGTCACAAAGAATTGGACCCAAGATGCTCCTTCATCCATGTGCCTTTTATTCATACCAAATGTCAACAGCTGAACGAAATTATGACATCGGAAACAAAGAACTCTTGGCTATAAAAGCTGCATTCTCTGAGTGGAGACATCTACTGGAGGGAGCCAATCATCCAATTATGGTCTTTACGGATAACAGGAACTTAGAATTCATTCGATCCGCAAAGAGACTGTCTGCGCGACAAGCCAGATGGGCACTCTTCTTTGCAAGATTTCAGTTCCACATCTCATACCGCCCTGGCTCCAAGAATGGGAAAGCCGATGCCTTGTCACGGTCCTTTCCTAATCCTAGTTCAGACAAAGAGCAAGAAGAAACTATTCTTCCAAAAAGAATTTTTTTGGGTGTCACATTCTCTGCCGATCTCCTCACACGAATAAAGGGAGCCTACTCAAATGACACTTTTCTTAAAAATCCTCCTCCGGAAGCAGAACTATTTCTATGTGATGGTCTCTGGAACTGTAAGGATCGTCTGTTCATCCCTAAGGAGGTAAGATTAGAGGTGCTCCAATTAATGCACGACTCCCGACCCGCTGGTCACCCAGGTGTCCTCAAGACACAGGAACTGTTGTCTCGCTCTTTTTGGTGGCCTAAATTAGCACAAGATGTTAAAGACTATGTCCTCTCCTGTGAGACTTGTGCTAGGACCAACACCCCTCGAGCATCACCTGTGGGTTTACTGCAGCCTCTTCCGGTTCCAACTCGTCCTTGGGGGTCCATATGAATGGATTTTATTGTTGACCTGCCCCGATCAAATGGACATAATACCATCCTGGTAGTGGTGGATCAACTTACAAAGATGGCTCACTTCATTGCAGCACAGAATCTTCCTTCTGCAGACCAGACAGCCAAGTTGATTGTGAAAGAGGTGTTTCGGCTTCACGGGGCTCCTGATGAGATCATATCCGATAGAGGGGTACAATTCACTTCAAAATTTTGGAGGACCTTCTGTTCCTCTCTAGGAATTCGCTTAAATTTATCGTCTGGCTATCATCCACAATCAAATGGCCAGACAGAAAGGACCAATCAGATGTTGGAACAATACTTACGATGTTTTGTTTGTCATCTCCAGGATGACTGGATTGATTTCCTACCATTAGCTGAGTTTTCTTACAACAACTCACATCATTCATCGACTCAGAAGAGCCCCTTTTTCTCAAATTATGGATTTCATCCAATCTTAATTACTCGTTTTCCATCTTCGGGCCCCATTCCGGCAGTTACAGAGAAACTGGAGACTCTGCGAGACATCCAGGAGACCCTCAAAGAGACACTTCGTGAGACTCAAGTAAAGTACAAAAGAGCAGCAGACCAACACCGCAGACCCTCCCCAGAATTTCAAGTCGGGGATAAAGTCTGGCTTTCTACAAAAAATCTAAAGGTTCCAACCATTAAATTGGGCCAAAAATACATCGGGCCATTTCGCATCTCAGCACTAATAAATCCAGTGTCCTTCAGATTAGAGCTTCCAGAGACCATCAAAATACACCCTGTGTTTCATTCTTCTCTGCTGAAACCTTTCCATGAGAACCCATTTCCTGGACGGAGACTTCCTCCCCCTGAACCCGTCCTCGTGGATAACGAAGAGGAATTCATTGTGGAAAGAATTTTGGATTCCAGGTTACACCGAGGGAAACTACAGTACCTGGTTCACTGGGGGGCTATGGCCCAGAGGAGAGGTCTTGGGAACCCAAAGATTTTGTACATGCTCCGCGACTAGTCAAAGCTTTTCACTGACGATATCCAGACAAGCCTAGCAAGGATCGTCCGGAGAACGCTCTTGGGAGGGGGGAGTAATGTCATATTCTCTAGCCTGCTGTACCCATGCTTGGCCACCGGGACTGCTGCCACTCTCAATGTCTTGTTCTAACCTGCAGTACCTATACTTGTCCACGAGGATTGCTGCTGCTAAACTAAGGAACATTCCAGACTCTGATACCTGACACCTCTGCACCGGTGCTCCACCTCTCAGCCTGCCTATATAAACCTCCCTTTCCTGTTCCTCCCTTGCCTGTTTATACTGGTTCCTAGCTCCTGCAGGGTTCCTGTGTTTACTGCTGTCCTAGCTATTGCTATCATCCTGTTCCAGTTTCCTCGTTGCCGATCTCTGCTTATTTTATTCCAATTTTTATTATCATTCTATTTGATCCCATCGCGACAGTTCTATCCAGTCTATTTATAATTGTGTCTTTTGTTTTGCCATCATTTTGTATATTTGTGCCAGTTATTATCAATTATCTCCTTCGGGAGTCACTTTTACATCTTGTTTGAATGAATAACCATGTGGTTTAGTTTGTTGTACACAATATACGGGTTGCTGGGCAACCCACTGGCTATAAATACACAGACTTTGTTACATCCATTACAAGCCCTTTGAGAAATTCGCAGTCTGGTGACGAAACGCGTCAGGGAATGTCAACGCGTCATCACGACTCCACGCATGCGCACGGGGAGGCCGCCTTGAGCGCGAGTCAGTATTGCGGCCATTGAAGTGTTGGAAGCAATCTCTGGGAAATTAACAGATCAATCTTTCCAGTGATGACATCTCCGGTTTCCTGGTAGCAGTTCCACAGCCCTGAGGGAGCCTCGATCTTTGGACTTCTGTTGCAGACAAGCCGGAGAGTGGTGATTTTATCACAAATTGCTCGAATTGTTTTTTATCTTGTGAGTGTATTTCTTCCCCCACCCCCTCCCCGCCCTTCCATTTTTACAATTAAATGTACTCTATTACGCTATGGGGCGTGCGCTCTCTCCTTTTTTTTCTTTTAGATTTCCTTTGGATGTGGTTCATCCATTTTGAGAGCAGCCGGAGACCCCCTTATCAGCACCAATTGTCTACTATTCATGGACTGATCTAAAAGGACTGGTTGGACGTTATTCTTTTTCTTTCTTTTTTAAGCACATTTTTTTTCACATTAGTGCACACATTTTTATAGGGTCTGTGGTATTTACTGTGTTGTATGTTTTCATATTACTTGTTTATTGCACGTTGTTTATATTGTGAAATTTTCTATATACATTTATACATGGTATAATTTCCACATTATACACTTTAGTCACCATTAGGGGTTTTTTATTTCACCAATACTCTGTCGCTACTTTATTTGCCTCTCATATATATATATATATATATATATATATATATATATATATATATATATATATATATATATATATATATATATATATATATCTATAGATAGAGATATAGATAGGTTCCTTACCGAGTAGATCCAGGATCCCAAGATCACGAGGCAAGAAGGAGACAGCACACTCAAAGGTACAGAATCAGAATACACCTGGTAGACCCATCATAGCAGCGATGGGGTCCCTGTGTCAACCATTATCCCAGTACGTCGATCACTTACTACAACCGTTGGTGGTCAATATGAGATCGTACGTTAAAGACACTACAGATTTTATTAACCAACTGGGTAATATCACATTTGACACGTCTGATATGTTGCTGGTGACACTGGATGTCACCAGTCTTTACACGAACATCCCACACGTGGAAGGATTGGATGCCATTCGGGAGCATTATTCCATGATCACCAACCATGATGATCCTCCCACAGAATATATTTTGCAGCTAGTAGATATCATTCTACATAAGAACTTCTTTCGTTTTGAGCGTGATTTCTATCTACAGCTCACTGGGACGGCGATGGGATCAAATATGGCACCTTCGTATGCTAACCTGTTCATGAACAGCTACGAACAAGTACATATTTTAGGTGATGCCCCCCTTTCAACATACATTAATCACTATGTACGCTATATTGACGATATCTTCCTCATTTGGGGAGGCTCAGAGGGAGAGCTTTCACAGTTTGTTACATACTTGAATCTGATTCCATCCACGATCCGTTTCACTGTCACTAAAAGCATGGACAGTATCACTTTCTTGGACACGATGATTTATAAAAAGGATGGCAAATTGGAGACTGCGATCTTCCAAAAACCCACTGATAAAAACTTCTTACTCTATGCCACTAGCCACCACCCTGAGCCACTCAAACGTGGCCTCCCTTATTCACAGATGCTGAGGGTCAAGCGTATCACCAGTGATCCCTCACTGGTTGAAGCCTCACTTTTCAAAATGGCCCAAAGTTTCATGGATTGGGGTTATCCTAGAACGGAGATTGATGCGGCCTTAAAAAGAGTTCAGGCCGTTAAGAGGGAATCTCTCCTCATACCACGTATAGCCATTAATGAAGATCAATGCATCAACATCAGCAGTACCTACTCAACAGCTTCTAATTACATTAAGCAAAATATTCGCAAGAATTGGCATATCTTAAGCAATGATAATCAAATTGGCCAATTGTGCAAAGCACCGCCACGTATGTGTTATCGTCGTGGTAGAAATCTTCGAGACGCATTGGTGCAGGCTGACCCATCGAGCAAATATACACCGACTCCATCATGGCTTAGGAGGAAACCTGGCACGTATAAATGCCATGGCTGCATCAATTGCAGCTTCATGCAGACTGGACAATCATTCTCTCACCCACACAATGGGTATCCTATTCCCATCAGATCTTACATTAACTGTGAGACACGGTTTGTAGTTTATTTAATCAAATGTCCCTGTGGACTCTATTATATAGGGAAAACAAGCCGGATGTTTAAGGAAAGGATGGCCGTTCATAGGTCCACCATCAGAAAAGCTTTGTTGGATACTGACAACGGGGATGACCTACAACACCTTCCAGTGGCAAGACACTTCAGGCAACATAAACATGGTTTATCCACAATGAAGTGTATGCCTATCCTACAAGCCAATACATCCTCACGTTGGGTGTGATAGGAATAAGTTGCTGCTTCAACTGGAGGCCAAAATGATTTATGAACTAAGAACAATGTCACCACACGGTCTCAATGAAGATTTTCGCCTAGGATGTTTCATTTAATATGATAAAACTCAATTTGACACTTGGGACATTATTTGCACATTGTCTTTATTTTTATGCCATTTTTGCTTTTTGCTATAGACTTTCTGTTTTTGTATTGGTGCATTATATTATATTATCTTTGCAATTTTTTCTGCATTTTTTACACGATTTGCATTTTTTCCATTTTTGTGGTTCTTCCACATTAGCTCTTTGTTGGCTGTCTGTAATTTTTTTCTATTTTTTTCTGTTTTGTTGCTTATTCTCCTTTCTATTGCCCTATCCACCTTATGTCCACTGTATCTAATAGTGATGCTTTATTAGTATGCCTCTGCTTTCATTTTGTGTCCAGTCCTCTGTCTTTCTGTCTCATTTTTATGCACTCACTCCTCATGTGTCTTGGGACTCCATGGTAACACTTCCCTTCCCGTCCCTTTTTTTCTGTTTTTCACCTTATTATTTTTCCCTCCTTAACTATGGTTACCTGATGTTATGACACCTGTTCTATATTTATGCTTTTTAAACTCATGCTAGCCATGCATGCGTTATCATGCTTGCTATATTTACATTGCGATTGAAGTTGATGTTTGTGTCTTTTTAACACTTTAATTAGTTATAATATGCGATGCTTTGCCCATTTGTTAGGTTGCCTATTTGAGCCAGCACTGTGTGCACATTGGTCACCTGCGTCTTTAAGGATATTTCTCTATATCTTATTGCAGTCACGTATGCTGCGCATGCTCGCCATTGTTGTTTTGCAGTGGTGGTTAGCTGGTTACGTTTGACGCCATCCGACATGGTGTTTCCCAGTGCTGACGCCAGAATTTGAATGTTAGTCACTACAGCTACTATTTCCTTTATGTATTGTTAGGATATGTTCCATAGATAAGCTCTGTTGTCTTTTTGTGCAAACTAACATACGCATTGAATGCTCGTGCCTTTTAGGTATTCCCCTTATTTATTTAGTTGCGATGTACATTGCGCACGCACGCCACTGCTACCTAAGGCAGCACTGATCAGCATGAGATGTGAGACGCCATCTGAGACCACTGTCGTTCAGTGCTGATGTCATAATTGATTAACTAGTGCTCACAGCTGTTTTACATCATGGTCTAGCCTATCAGGGATCTGTTTGTTAATGGGTGGTGGGTATATATGTTTGTCAGGTATCACTATGTATTAGCACTCCCTTGAGAAAGGTCCTGTGTCAAGGACCGAAACGTCGGGTTTATGTGCCGGTTTTTCTACTGAATACACGCTGTTTTTTGTACCTTTGAGTGTGCTGTCTCCTTCTTGCCTCGTGATCTTGGGATCCTGGATCTACTCGGTAAGGAACCTATCTATACATTATCTGTATGGGACAAGCACCTTTTTACCACATATGTGTGTGCCATCTGTTTATTTTTATGTCATGACCTTATGAGATGTGCACCCGATTCAATTACCCTGGTGGTTTCAGCTTTGCTTACTGTAGGAAACCGCCTCTGTTTTTTGATACCATTCAGATTTTCATCTATATTTATTACATAGTGATTTTTATAAAGATGGAGGCTTTTACGGACATGTCTGGGATTTTATCATCTATCTCAGAGAGTGTTAGCTATAGTGAGGCCGAGATTGCAAAAATAAGGTTTACTGATACCTTTGAGGAGGCATTAGGGTGTGACAAGGCACCAGATGTTTATAATGAGCTTATTAAATTGAAAAATAGGGATGTTGTATTGTATTGTATGTCTTTATTTATATAGCGCCGTTAATGTACATAGCGCTTCACAGCAGTAATACATGTGGTAATCCAATAAATAACAGATAATATAAATAACAGATCATGGGAATAAGTGCTTTAGACATTAAGGAAGATGAGTCCCTGCTCCGAGGAGCTTACAGTCTAATTGGTAGGTAGGGAGAACGTACAGAGACAGTAGAAGGGAGTTCTGGTAAGTGCATCTGCTGGGGGCCAAGCTTTATGTGCCATGTGTTCAGAATAGCCACAGTGCTATTCATATGCTTCTTTTAGCAAGTGTGTCTTAAGGTGGGTCTTAAAGGTGGATAGAGAGGGTGCTAGTCGGGTACTGAGGGGAAGGGCATTCCAGAGGTGAGGGGCAGTCAATGAAAAAGGTTTAAGGCGGGAGAGGGCTTTAGATACAAAGGGGGTAGAAAGAAGACATCCTTGAGAAGAACGCAAGAGTCTGGATGGTGCATAACGAGAAATTAGGGCTGAGATGTAAGGAGGGGTAAAGCTTTAAAGGTGAGGAGAAGAATGGAATGTGAGATGCGGGATTTGATCGGAAGCCAGGAGAGGGATTTCATGAGGGGAGATGCTGAGACAGATCTAGGAAAGAGTACAGTGATTCTGGCAGCAGCGTTAAGGATAGATTGTAGGGGAGACAGGTGAGAGGCAGGAAGGCCGGACAGCAGGAGGTTACAGTAATCAAGACGGGAGAGAATGAGGGCCTGAGTCAGAGTTTTAGCAGTCGAGCAACAGAGGAAAGGGCGTATCTTTGTTATATTGCGGAGGAAAAAGCGACAGGTTTTAGAAATGTTTTGAATGTGAGGGGCGAATGTGAGAGAGGAGTCGAGTGTGACCCCAAGGCAGCGTGCTTGGGCTACTGGGTGAATGATCGTAGTTCCAACAGTAATGTGGAAGGAGGTAGTAGGGCCAGGTTTGGGAGGAAGTATGAGGAGCTCTGTTTTAGCCATTGTTTTGCAAGGGCAGGAGTGGCCAACTCCAGTCCTCACGGGCCAACAAAAGGTCAGGTTTTCAGGATATCCCTGCTTCAGCACAGGTGAATCAATCAGTGTCTCAGTCATTGGCTGAGCCACTGATTGATTTTCTCACGATCCAGGGGGAGCATGGGGGATAAAAACACACACAAAAAAACAATCTACTGTTGCGCCCACCTTTAATCTAACACTTACCCGGATTTATCCGGGCCTTTTCTTCTTTTCTTCCGGATTTTCGCGTGCGGCGGCCGCATCATCAGATAATGGCGCTTATCATTGAAAGCGCCCGAGGCGGGTTTTAGAAATGTTTTGAATGTGAGGGGCGAATGTGAGAGAGGAGTCGAGTGTGACCCCAAGGCAGCGTGCTTGGGCTACTGGGTGAATGATCGTAGTTCCAACAGTAATGTGGAAGGAGGTAGTAGGGCCAGGTTTGGGAGGAAGTATGAGGAGCTCTGTTTTAGCCATGTTGAGTTTAAGGCGGCGGAGGGCCATCCAGGATGATATAGCAGAGAGACATTCAGAAACTTTGGTTTGTACAGAAGGTGTAAGGTCGGGTGTTGAGAAATATATTTGTGTGTCATCAGCATAGAGGTGATAATTAAACCCAAAAGATGTTATTAGGTCACCTAGAGAGAGTGTATACAGAGAAAAGAGAAGAGGTCCCAGGACAGATGTTGACTACTATCTACATGGGGTCACTCTGTCGCACTACCACAGAGAAAAGTTGATCCCAAGGGGATTTCGCATTAAGAACCAACCCACAATAGGTCGTACCGACCCTGAATTTTGCAAAAAATGGGTTGGTATTCTTAATAAATGTTCATTCGACCTCATGATTTTAGTTATTCAACAATCAAGCAAAGAAATGGCACGTTTAAAGAACGAAATAGCAATCATCACACACCTACATGCTGTTACATTAGCTTCCGATACATCTACCGATTGGACCACTAAAATACAAACAACACTTGACTCTTATCGTGATACCCTCACCGCATATAAACATGAAAAACTTAAGCAGGTGAAAGGTGATTATCAGGATAAACGTGTCTATAGGTGGCTCCTTGGGCTTAGTGAACCAGGGATTGGTCGTGGTGGCTATAAAAGAAGCTACTCACGTTCTAAAAAATCTCAAAAACCACACACAGGTTATATCACCAGTGATACAGATGCCTCTGATACACCTGAGAATGCACCAAGGGATCCTTTTTTAGGAGACAGCACTGGAATGGCGCTCAGACCACCGATACCAGACTCAGACGTGGGAGAAAGATCAGGCGAGGGGGCAGGAAGCAGAAGATATCTGGAACGGGACTCAAAGCGGGGGAGAGGACGCACAAGGAGGAGGTAATTTTTAATCTTTCCTCCCATCAACTTACTTCAGCCGAGCTACTGTAAGTGTCCTCCAGAAAGGCCTCTCATATGTGCCGACCAATTGTCAAAATCCATTTTACTGGGAAGTAGACTTATTTAAATTGGATCGACAACTAGTTCTTAAAGACTTTTTTTCCAGGACTGAGACAGCACACTCCAACATCCTTCCATCTAACACGGCTATACATAAATTCAAGAACAAGAGTACTTTCGACCCAGTAGTCACTAATCACAGCATAATGACCTTTATGGGATTAGTAGGTAGTGACACTAGACATCATATCAAGAACCATAAGAGGAGTTTTTCCAATCTGTCTGTTGAGGAAAAACAAGCCATCAAAACACTCCAGGCTAATGATGATATCATAATAAAACCTGCTGACAAAGGTGGGGGCATTGTGATTTTGAACTACATTGATTATAGGAATGAGATCATGAGACAACTTGGGGACCCTTATTACTACAAAAAACTTAATGGTGACCCTACAATGATCTATAAGCGTGAAATTGACTCCATTATCCAATTGGGAGTTAGCAACGCATGGATTTCTGAAGAAATCAGATCCTTCATAACACAGTGTCATCCAGTGATACCAGTTATTTATGTACTCCCAAAAGTACACAAATCTAGCCAGAATCCAGCTGGTAGACCCATCATAGCAGCGATGGGGTCCCTGTGTCAACCCTTATCCCAGTACGTCGATCACTTACTACAACCGTTGGTGGTCAATATGAGATCGTACGTTAAAGACACTACAGATTTTATTAACCAACTGGGTAATATCACATTTGACACGTCTGATATGTTGCTGGTGACACTGGATGTCACCAGTCTTTACACGAACATCCCACACGTGGAAGGATTGGATGCCATTCGGGAGCATTATTCCATGATCACCAACCATGATGGTCCTCCCACAGAATATATTTTGCAGCTAGTAGATATCATTCTACATAATAACTTCTTTTGTTTTGAACATGATTTCTATCTACAGCTCACTGGGACGGCGATGGGATCAAATATGGCACCTTCGTATGCTAACCTGTTCATGAACAGCTACGAACAAGTACATATTTTAGGTGATGCCCCCCTTTCAACATACATTAATCACTATGTACGCTATATTGACGATATCTTCCTCATTTGGGGAGGCTCAGAGGGAGAGCTTTCACAGTTTGTTACATACTTGAATCTGATTCCATCCACGATCCGTTTCACTGCCACTAAAAGCATGGACAGTATCACTTTCTTGGACACGATGATTTATAAAAAGGATGGCAAATTGGAGACTGCGATCTTCCAAAAACCCACTGATAAAAACTCCTTACTCTATGCCACTAGCCACCACCCTGAGCCACTCAAACGTGGCCTCCCTTATTCACAGATGCTGAGGGTCAAGCGTATCACCAGTGATCCCTCACTGGTTGAAGCCTCACTTTTCAAAATGGCCCAAAGGTTCATGGATCGGGGTTATCCTAGAACGGAGATTGATGCGGCCTTAAAAAGAGTTCAGGCCGTTAAGAGGGAATCTCTCCTCATACCACGTATAGCCATTAATGAAGATCAATGCATCAACATCAGCAGTACCTTATTACACAAAATGCAGTAACCCGGCGCCCCAATAGACAACAATACCCCAGTCCAAATGTCAGTCCATATGGTAGGTTGAAAGTTCTTTATATAATTCTTGTTGTGGAAGAAGTGATGGTTCAGTTGCAGATTATTGCTTCCGTGCTCCTCCTATAATGCAATAAACAAAAGAGAAAAGACCATTGCGCAGCCACACGAACCACTGAACGCCTCCAAAAAAGGATTTATAATAATAAACTTACAAACATGTTGTGTCAGTGTTCCTTTGAGAGAATCTGTGCTTTAACCAACTTCTTTTTTCGGATATCACGAACCCCACGTGTTTTCCTTTAAATGTCAGTTCACTCTTCTGTTCTCTCACAGCAGCTCCCCTTAGGGGTATACCCCGTGTGTTCCCGGAAAGGAAATAACAAGGGAAATGATGGTGCAGATTTGATAAAATTTAATGACAATAAAATAATAAAAACAGCCAAATGCTTACTTACATAAGCCAGGCTGTGAAAAGACAGCTGACAATGTGCCGTCCGCAGCTTGATACAGTCTGGGGCAATGGTCCCTATGGTAACTACACTCTCACTCCTCACAAACCCCGGTGTTGGCGTCAGACTCTGCGCAGCTGCCTGTTAACGCCCCCCTTCCCGGTTCTCATGTGCTAGTGCAGCTTGTGTAGCTTGAAGTGTTGCAACCAGTACTTGCGTGTTGTTTCTGCTCCCTGCTCAACGAGGCAAACGCCTCTCTCAGCGCAGTTTGATGACGTCACGCTGCCGCCAAATATTTCCCAGCTGATCTCCTAGCTACTGACGGACGTGCCCACTCCAGCTCCTCCCTCTCCAAACGCGTTTCGTGACGCAATGCGGTCACTTCATCAGTGACGTATGTGTTATCGTCGTGGTAGAAATCTTCGAGACGCATTGGTGCAGGCTGACCCATCGAGCAAATATACACCGACTCCATCATGGCTTAGGAGGAAACCTGGCACGTATAAATGCCATGGCTGCATCAATTGCAGCTTCATGCAGACTGGACAATCATTCTCTCACCCACACAATGGGTATCCTATTCCCATCAGATCTTACATTAACTGTGAGACACGGTTTGTAGTTTATTTAATCAAATGTCCCTGTGGACTCTATTATATAGGGAAAACAAGCCAGATGTTTAAAGAAAGGATGGCCGTTCATAGGTCCACCATCAGAAAAGCTTTGTTGGATACTGACAACGGGGATGACCTACAACACCTTCCAGTGGCAAGACACTTCAGGCAACATAAACATGGTTTATCCACAATGAAGTGTATGCCTATCCTACAAGCCAATACATCCTCACGTGGGTGTGATAGGAATAAGTTGCTGCTTCAACTGGAGGCCAAAATGATTTATGAACAAAGAACAATGTCACCACACGGTCTCAATGAAGATTTTCGCCTAGGGTGTTTCATTTAATATGATAAAACTCAATTTGACACTTGGGACATTATTTGCACATTGTCTTTATTTTTATGCCATTTTTGCTTTTTGCTATAGACTTTCTGTTTTTGTATTGGTGCATTATATTATATTATCTTTGCAATTTTTTCTGCATTTTTTACACGATTTGCATTTTTTGCATTTTTGTGGTTCTCCCACATTAGCTCTGTGTTGGCTGTGTCTGTAATTTTTTTCTATTTTTTTCTGTTTTGTTGCTTATTCTCCTTTCTATTGCCCTATCCACCTTATGTCCACTGTATCTAATAGTGATGCTTTATTAGTATGCCTCTGCTTTCATTTTGTGTCCAGTCCTCTGTCTTTCTGTCTCATTTTTATGCACTCACTCCTCATGTGTCTTGGGACTCCATGGTAACACTTCCCTTGCCGTCCCTTCTTTTCTGTTTTTCACCTTATTATTTTTCCCTCCTTAACTATGGTTACCTGATGTTATGACACCTGTTCTATATTTATGCTTTTTAAACTCATGCTAGCCATGCATGCGTTATCATGCTTGCTATATTTACATTGCGATTGAAGTTGCTGTTTGTGTCTTTTTAACACTTTAATTAGTTATAATATGCGATGCTTTGCCCATGTGTTAGGTTGCCTATTTGAGCCAGCACTGTGTGCACATTGGTCGCCTGCGTCTTTAAGGATATTTCTCTATATCTTATTGCAGTCACGGATGCTGCGCATGCTCGCCATTGTTGTTTTGCAGTGGTGGTTAGCTTTTTATGTTTGACGCCATCCGACATGGTGTTTCCCAGTGCTGACGCCAGTATTTGAATGTTAGTCACTACAGCTGCTATTTCATTTATGTATTGTTAGGATATGTTCCACAGATAAGCTCTGTTGTCTTTTTGTGCAAACTAACATACGCATTGAATGCTCGTGCCTTTTAGGTATTCCCCTTATTTATTTAGTTGCGATGTACATTGCGCACGCACGCCACTGCTACCCAAGGCAGCACTGATCAGCATGAGATGTGAGACGCCATCTGAGACCACTGTCGTTCAGTGCTGATGTCATAATTGATTAGCTAGTGCTCACAGCTGTTTTACATCATGGTCTAGTCTATCAGGGATCTGTTTGTTAATGGGTGGTGGGTATATATGTTTGTCAGGTATCACTATGTATTAGCACTCCCTTGAGAAAGGTCCTGTGTCAAGGACCGAAACGTCGGGTTTATGTGCCGGTTTTTCTACTGAATACACGCTGTTTTTTGTACCTTTGAGTGTGCTGTCTCCTTCTTGCCTCGTGATCTTGGGATCCTGGATCTACTCGGTAAGGAACCTATCTATACATTACCTGTATGGGACAAGCACCTTTTTACCACATATGTGTGTGCCATCTGTTTATTTATATGTAGCCCTTTTTCTGAACACCTACCTAAGGGACTACTGGTAGCTGTATAACACCTGCGGCTCCAGGAGAACTGAGCCTCCGTTAGCTGGGAGCCTGGGGTAACACTTACATACTTACACAGCGCAGCGCCTCCACCTGCGATGGCTCCCACCGAAGGGGGAGTGGTTCCTCGCAGGACACTTAATAAACACATACACAGTAGGGATAATAACTAACACTTTACTAACACACATATAAAACATAACACACCATCATAACCTGTGCCCCTCGCACGAGGAGACACCAACCGTGACGTCCCGCCGGACGCTTTCCCAACACCCGGTGAATCCCCACCCAGTGTCCAACGAACCCCTTAGAATGTCCTGTAATCCTACAGAGAGTCAATGGGTGACTGCGCAGTCACTAATTACGCTAAGGGCCCGGTGGTGCACATATATATTTTATACCTGCCGAGCACTCCGATGCTCGGGTCAGCAGTCTTCGCAAAGGCTCAGTCGGCGATGACTCCTTCAACCGAACTCCTGCACGTGCGGACCGCTAGGGCGGTCCCACTCTGGAACACAGTCTCTGTGGACCCCAACGTGGGTCCAACCGCTTCACGGGAACAGTAACCGCCTTACGGAAACAGCAACCGCCGCTATTTCCCTATCTATCTAAGGGGCACTAACGTGACAGGAACCCTAACCTAGGGCCTGTACCTGTAGTACCGCAACCTGTGGTGGCTTGGGTAACTCCTATGGGCCTGCCGGGGTAACGACCTGTCCCACACCCCTACTACCCAAGTCCCAAACTGTAACCTACTAACGGCACCTGCCGCAACAGCGCACTACACCTGGAACCCGCAGCAATAACACGCTACATACACTGTCTCTGCAATCTCCCGGCACATGCAGCAACACATGCAACCACAACATTCAGCATCCGCTGCACACCCTGTGCCTATTTGTCAGTGCTCACAGCACTACCCGCTGTGGCACTGCCAAACCTCCACTCTCACACGCCTAAGGGTGACCTCCCTATCTCGGGCCGTCCCTTACAAATTACCCCCTACCCTAACACGGATTTGGGGCCTGCCTGGGACTTGGGGAAACCTTACCTGGTGCAGGAGCCACTCGCTCCCTGCACCCTTCCTTCCCCTTCCTCCTCCTCAGCCTGACTGCCTGTCGCAAAGCCCGCGAACTGTATCTATTCTCCCGGGCTGAGAATCCTCCAGCCCTATTGGCCGCTATGAGGCACCTGGTGCCTGTCTCCCTATGCCTCCTGGGAGTTGTAGTTCCCAGGAGGCTGCTACAGCATTGGGGCTGCGTGCGCACTTCTCCCACGCATGCGCGAACGCCTGATGGCCGCCGCAACCTCACTCTCCCCTGTCCTGCCCTCGTGCGACTTCTCCCTAGCCGCCGAGTCCCTCCTGCACATGAGCGTCCCTGCGCATGCTCACGCAATGTGTCATGGTGGCCCCCGCTAGCCGGGTGCGCCGCCGAACCTCCAGGAATGCCGAGCGCTCCCTGCACTGGCCCCCACCCTCGCGAAGTGCCGGCGGGTCCTTCGCTGCCTCCGGCGGCACCCGCGACCACTCGGCACACGCAGAGGGGGGTCAGTGAGTCAGAAACAACCTCGGGGTTATATATATATATATATATATATATATATATATATATATATATATATATCATAGTTACCAGTCCGGGAACTCATAAAGGAGACAGCATACAGCAAGGGGTAGTCCAAAAAAAGATGTATTCAAAACATACTGTTACACAAATGCCAAAGTTTCGGTCCCACAGGGAAACCTTCCTCAGGGCCGTGCAACCACCAACTGTGAGTGACCCACCTATATACCCCACCCTAAGTGCACATAAATCACATACAACCAATCACCAGCACCCAATCTATGCAATAATGCACCTCACCTGGCGATCTCCAGCTCCAACCAATGTGCTGCAATTAATGTGTCTAAGGCACTCCCCCAACACAGGGGATTCAATGAACTACTCAGAACGGGCCGTTCTGACGTCACCATCCAGCGACCCATGCTGTCAGGTGCATTGCAGGCCCCACTGCGCACGCGCAAACAAGGCTGCTACGAGCCGAGCAGCCAATAGGGCAGATTCCACTGCGAGCTGTCACCAGCCGCAATGAGCATCAAAGAATGCCCTGGCAACCACGGACTCCAGCTAGTAGCATTGCACATGTGCATTAGCACTGATAGGCCACTGGAGACAGTATTGCGCAAGCATGCAGGGTCAGGAGACGTGAGGCAAAAAAGGGATATAGGAACAACTACAGGCAGTTTAAGCTGAAGACAGGAGATCTCAAATACATAATAAAAACGTAAATGAAATTATAACCAGGTGTGGAAATGCATACTAAGAGAATGGAAACAAAAGAAAACAGCGCACAACGCCAAATAGTGAAGCAAATTCAACAATATATTATAGAATTAAAAAGGGGGTAATATATCTGCGTACATGAAAAAAGTTGGTAAAAGGCATGTAGTGTGTATCACACTGTTTACCACTCGGCAGCTGTTAACTGTAGAATCGGGTGCTTGCTTCCCTCTGCTGATGCAGCTCAGTTGATTCTGGGGCAGGACGTCAGTCTTTCACTCCCAAGGGGATTTCCCTTCATGCAGCCAGGTTCAGCAGCTGGTACTGAGGCTCGGTGAAATCGCTCCTGCTTCCTGGCCGATATGAAGCTGCTCCTATACCTCGGCAGGTGTATCCTCTGCACAGAGGTTAAAACGCAGCTTGCTGGGGTGCCCTCAGCGTGCCACGATGCCGCTCCGTCGCGGGTGTAATGTATCACTGTGTAATGACGTCACTGTCTACACAGCAGTGGTGGATTCAATAGGGAAGTTTGAACAGTTTTACAAAGTCTCTCACAAGTGTCCAAAACAGCACACAGGATGAAATAAAAACAGGACAGGCCAATACATAGACAATGGCCAATGTAAGCAGATATAAGGCAATAGAATGTTACATCCAACTAGTTGCTGGGAAATAAACACAAAAACAACTGGGAACATAAAGGTGTGCAAATAAAGTGCAGCTATGGAAAATACATGAGATCACTGGTAGTCAAATATGATGTTAAACAAAACACAACATGCACATGCAATGAAGGTAGACCGTGCATCAATGTCACAGAAAGCACCACAATTTCAACTCTTCATTGAGGCCACCGGGAGCCACCGTCCGTAGTTCAAAGATAAGCCTGGCCTCTTGCTGTAGCAAGGTTTTGCCCCTGTCTCCTCCCCGTGAAGTATCGGGACCTGCAGAATAGGCATACACCTGAGTGTTGCCAGGGAATGTCTCGCTTCCTTGAAATGTCTGGCGACTGGAAGACATTTTAGGTCCATGTCATCAGGCCCACCCGCTATAGCTTTTCTGATTGTCGTCCGATGCATCGCCATTCTTTCTTTAAGCATTCGTACGGTCTTGCCAATGTACAAGAGTCCGCACGGGCATTTGATGTAATAGATAACGAATTTGGATTCACAGTTTAGCGCTTGTTTGAGTTTAATGGACCTGCCAGTGTGTGGATGGTTATAACTCCATCCCAGCTGCATAAACTGGCAGTTTGTGCACCCGTTGCAGCGATAAGACCCTTGGCATGTATGCTCACTTGCTCGTCGTTCTCCAGGAGGCGCCTATTGCTGTGTATACTACGCTTGATCCCATTAGACGCAGTACTGAACGTACTAATTATATTCATTCGGTCAATGACCTGTTCAGGGGGTGCTGGTGTCAATAAAACACTCCTGTCAACCAGTGCAATTTTCTGCAATGCGCAGCGGATGTCTTGAGCATCATAGCCTCTCTCACGAAAACGCGCAGCCATCTGTATGAGTGCCCACTGCATCTCATCTGGATAGTAGTGATGCGCTTCACTCTTAGGAGCTGTGAATAAGGAAGACCCTTCTTCAGAGGAGTGGGTGATGGCTGGTGGCACATCGAAATGAGTTTTTATCAGTGGTTTTTCGATAGAGCTTAGTAGCTAACATGCCATCAGATTTGTATACTACAGTATCCAAAAAAGCAATTTCATCGATGTTGTAATTAAGGGTAAACCGTATTGTGGATGGAATACCATTCAGGGCCGTCACAAATGCCAGCAACTCCTTCTCACTGCCAGCCCACAACATGAACACATCGTCGATGTAACGAAAATATTTCACAATGTGCTGTCCATAGATCTCATCATGAATAATATGTGTGCCCTCATATAGGTCCATGAAAAGGTTCGCATAGGATGGCGCCATGTTTGAGCCCATTGCGGTCCCGGTAAGTTGTTGGTAGTGGTGTTTCTCAAATCTAAAGAAGTTTTTGTGCAGAATAACCTCTATCAGCAGCATTAGGAATTCCACCGGTGGACCTTGCTGAACACCGAATTCTTCAAATTTCATACGAACTGAGTCCAAGCCATCAATGTGGGGAATGTTGGTATAAAGACTAGATACATCCAAAGTGACGAGGAGGCAGTCTGTGGGATCCATGGGGAGATCGCTGATCTGATTGATAAAGTCCGTTGTATCTTTTATGTATGATCCCATCTTTGCTACTAGTGGCTGCATATAAAAGTCCACAAATTGTGAGAGGGGGTGACATAAAGACCCCCGAGCTGAGATGATGGGTCTGCCTGGAGGCGTCACACTATTTTTGTGTATCTTTGGGAGGGTGTACAGTACTGGCATCACCGGATGGTCTTGTGTTAGGAATTTGCTTGTTTCCTCTGAAATCCAACTATTGTTGAGTCCGATGAGAATGATGCCATCAATTTCCCATTTGTATGCTGCCGTCGGGTCCCCAGGTAATCGTCTGTAGTGTTGTTTCACTGAGAGCTGCTGTTCAATCTCTCTCTCTATATATATATATTATTGTGTGTGTATTTTTAATAAATTGCCTTTTTGATAATGTACAGTATATTGATTTCTGCCTGTGTGCCACATTTTGGAAGATTTCTCACTCATTCTTAGAGGGGGCATGTTTGTTATTTTTCTTGGATACAATTATCTTTTTGTGAGCACATCCTATTATATTAGGTTACGGATTGTATTATACTTTTCCATAGTGCGGGGAAATAGTTTCAGGCGAGGAGAATCCCGCTTGTGCAGCCAACACAACATAGACAAACAAATTCTTAAACATGTAGGTCTCCTCTAGGACAGAGGTACAAAGTTCATCTCTACTCACAAGTTCATAATGCAATTCTTCATTTATTGTGACAGCCACGAACAGAGTTGGAACATTGCTTCCGGTCCCATATGGACCTTTCACCTGATGGAAGGTCCATTTGGGACCTGAAACGTTCTTGGCTTTCCCATGTTAAGTAGGCTAACGGAGCTTCGTGCCTCTGGGCCATGGGATTTTAGTCTTTGCTGTACCTTGTACTGCGGAGGGCTTTTTTTTAACAATTTTTTTTTTTACTTAGCATCTTATGTAATGAACACAAATAGAAAATAGCGCAGTGAGTCAACACAACATTTTCTTGCACTGGTACATCGACCCCAAGGTTTAATTTAGCACCTCTGCCCCAGAGAACACATTAAACTAATGAAAGCCATGCTGTCCTATTTTGTGGCTTTGATATACAACAGTTCTGTACCGTTCCAGCAGTTCTGATTATCCAATATATTTTCAGCGTACAAATGTATCCTAACCAGTGCCATTTGCTGTTTTGGTGTGACAGTATATTGTGATAAACTGTATTGTGCTACTATTATCTCAGAATCATATGGAAAGTCTGTGATAACAAAATATATGACACGATAACTCATGATATCAGCGTAGACAATGGCCTAACTACATGAGTCAATTAATACCATAGTAAGAAGCTGAAGATCTCTGTATTATTTTGTTTTCTCAAGGTGCATTTTTACCAATACTTACTGTAAGCAGCTGTTTAAAATTGTTTATAGCAAAAGTTGCATTTCATTTTTGGCAGCATCATGTCTGGTGAAAGCATAATTTTTGTTTTCTTTTGGTATCAATAGCATTCAACATGATAGCACTTTGATGTTCCCCTGAATATATCCTCTGGAAAGAAACTAACGCTGTCAATTGTGAATGGCTCATAAATCACACTAGATTTTTTTTTTTGTGCCAGTTGCAAATGTAGAAAAACGGATGCAAAAGCATAACATATATTACACTGTATATATATATATATATATATATATATATATATATATATATAACAAACAAAGAATAGACTGCGCTCCTCAGGTGTAAACTCAGACTGATTACCAATTGATTGTATTAAGTGGATATAGCAAAGGTGAATGGCAAGGGTGAATGCAACAATAATATGGATGATTGACTCACACTAATAAAAATACATGCAATATGTTATAATAAAATGCTGAGTGCCAATGTTTAAAAAGCTGCTGTGAACACAAATATATGCCAGTGAACAATACAAATATAAAAAAATAGCATGTGTTGGTGGTTATGACTACTGCACTAATGAATCCCTCCTGGATGATACTAAATAATGATGAATGGAAAAATACGAAAAAAATGACACTAAGTGTGTCAAAAATAAAAATAAAAATAAAAATGAAAAAATATGAAAAATATAAAAATATATCAACCAAACCAAGGGTCCATGCTAGGATCTGGCTGCTCTCATCAAGGACCAACGAACTCCCAAAAATCTGTGAACAACAAGAAAAGAAAGCGCCCGATCCTAGTGCAGCATGAAAAAATAAAATTTAATAAAAATGAATAAAACCAACAAATGCGAACTCACAAACACAGGATAAATAAAAGCATATAATGAGTATACTCATTCGCCAACCGCCCACGATGTGCCTTGGATGGCGCGCCCTCTCTCTGTCTAGGTTTTCTCAGCTCTTCTGAACCGACATCCAGCAGGGGATACAGGAAACAGCTCACCACAATGTGACCCGGAAGTCCTCCACAATGTTAGTGTATTCCGGATGTGAGGTCTGCAGTCCGTGACCCCGTGATGCAGGGGCTGATCAGAGAAGTCTCTCTGCACTCCCAAAGGCAGACCGTAATGAGGTGGGCAGTGAGGATAGAGTAGAATTGTGTATCACAGTGTGACAGCAGCTGAAAAACGCTCTTCCCTACGCGTTTCTTCACATAAAGTGATTTCATCAGGGGATTATTTATCCTGTGTTTGTGAGTTCGCATTTGTTGGTTTTATTCATTTTTATTAAATTGTATTTTTTCATGCTGCACTAGGATCGGGCGCTTTCTTTTCTTGTTGTTCATATATATATATATATATATATATATTACTGTATATTGTTCTTGCTGTGTTTAAGGTATCATTATCCTGACTTCAACAAAACATTGATATTTTGCCATCTCGGGAAAACTCGGTCAATTATTGTTAGGCATGGGAAATAAAGTGTGACTGCAAATAAACATTATGGGGCCTATGCAGATACGTTTTGACTTTGTAAATCTCCAAGTGCTCAAAATCTCAAAATTTTGGCGAATTTAATACAACATATGCAGAGAGGTGGGAAACTAGAATAACAAGGCTAGAGCTGAAGTGGCGAAAATTTGTCCGTTTTAATCTCGCCATGTTCAGCGGAGTGACTGTGCATTAGCGATTTTTTCTTCTACTTGTGGCACTGTCCTCGCGCAACTCTCGCGCAACTCTCGCGCAACTCTCGCGCGACTTTGAAACCATTAGCGATTTTTTTTTCTTCTACTTGTGGCACTGTCCTCGCGCAACTCTCGCGCGACTTTGAAACCATTAGCGATTTTTTTTTCTTCTACTTGTGGCACTGTCCTCGCGCAACTCTCGCGCGACTTTGAAACCATTTGCCGCCGAAAATTAAAGTTACAGTAATCCATTCCAGTCACAGCGTCTCTGTGAATGCATACAGAGATTTCTGTGACACTGAAACGTCTCGCCTCACAAGTACATTGTACTACACTGAAGGCACATCTACACATATTTTCAACATCTCTTCACTCTGCCTTTTTGACGATTACAAACAGCATTTGTTTTTACTGAAGTTGCTGCTGCATTTCAGGATGTCTTTTGGTCAATTACCAAGTAATAGGATAAGGGGGGCACATGCAGGCACTAATGTTGCTCGTGGTGTTACTTCACACAAACATGTGCATGTATTTTCAACTTCCTCAACTTCTGTTAACGAAGGTGCAGGAGTTAGTGGTGCAATGTTTCATGTACGGAACAATGATACTGTTACGCAGAGTGCAACAATGTCTGCTGGTGTTACATGTGTTCCTAGTATGGCTGCGCCTGATGTCAATGGTGTGGCGAGTATCTCAGCAGGTGTGACTGATGGTGTGTTTACCGAGAATGTTCGTGACACTGTGAGTGTTCGTGGTGTTGGTTGTTTAGGTGTTAGTGTGCGTGGTGTTGTGCGTGGTAGTGTTCGTGGTAGTGCTCGTGGTACGGTTGGTGGTATTGTGCGTGGCAGCGTTCGTGGATTAGTGCGTGGCACTGGGCGTGGCACTGTGCGTGGTACTGTGCGTGACAGTGTTTGTGGTAGTGTGCGTTCCAAAGTACGTGGCGGTTTACGTGGTGGGTTACGTGGCGGTGTACGTGGTGGAGAATGTCGCGGTGTACGTTTCCGTGTACGTGGCAGACAGTGTAGTTGTGTGAGCACAATGCATTTTCCTCACGACAAAAGTAATGCTAGTGTGTCCGAGTCAGACAGTGAAACTATTAGTGCAACAATGAATGTGCTATTGCCTACTGAAACACTATTGCCTATAGTGACCATGTCAGCGGTTCATGAACAAGTGTGTGCAGGTGCAGATGTCACCTCAGATAATGTTGAGGCTGACATACACATGGGCAACATTGGTTTTCAAGAGGAATACATGCCCGAAAATAACATATGTGATGCTGTCAGTCCACTGGTACAACATGCTAAAAAAAAAGAAACGTTAAATTTAGTGACGAGGAGAATCAGGTGCTAGTTGCGTCAATTCTGGAACACTATGACCGTCTGTTTGGACATCTGGTTGCTACGTTGTACGCATGTTATAAATTTGCACTTGGAATCATAATGTCAGTAAATGTATTCACCTCACATACGTAACACCATGTTAATGGTTCCCAATAACAGTACAGTTACAATGCTGTGTTTGCTCCTGTTGTTTCACAACAGCAATTATGTCATGCATAATAATACACAATACACACAGTCAATAGTCATCGTTGTAGTTAAATTGCACATTCTCTAATTTGGTCATAAAGTAACATAGCACTTACTGCAATTGTCCATGTAGAAAATAAAAATCACACATGTTATATTATAAAACAATGTTAAAATTACAAATCTGTTTCTCTCTACTGTCATTATGTTTCTTAACAGTTAAAACCTCCCCTATGGTGAAGAGACAATTGTGGAGAAATATCCGTGACGCTGTGTCAGGCTGTGGAATTCAAGTGCGCACGCACGATAATTGCCGTAAACGGTTTGATGACATAAAAAGAAAACTCAAAATGAAATTACAACACTACTCCAAGCATGCCACAGGCACAGGTGGAGGCCCACCTGCTACACCATTGAACCTAACACCTTTGGAGGAGCAGTTAAGCGCAAAGTTGCCTTCCATACAAATACAAGGATTGGAAGGAGATTTTGATATTGGAGTTCATCAGGATGATTTTCAGCATGGTAAATTGTATGTGTTAAATGTTCGTAATGTGAATTAAGTAATATGGAGACAAACATGGCAACTGTGACAGGAAAATTACTATAATTGTTGTTCACGTATACAGTATGTGCTATGTCATAGTTATCTAATGAAGTTGTTTATAAATGTGACGTGGTTTTTGGCAAGTTATTACTTTATGAAACATCTACATAGTTGTCACCTTTGCTACTGTTGCCTAAGTTTACATAATAGAGTAAACGGTATGTCTCACTAATGTCATACAAGTTCATTTTTAATTTTTACTACAACATAGTTTACAATTTTATGTACAAAGTATGTACTATGATCCATGTAATGTGTATACGCATTGTACAGTAATTATATATTTTTCATATTTCTCCGTCCACAGAGTTACATTATGCAGATGAGGAATCTACAGAAGCTACTGACAGTATGGAAACACAATTGAATGTAACCCAGCACTCTGATGCAAATGTGGAAGGTGAATATTGTACTACATTGTAATGTTGAAATTAAATTAAACATCTGGTTTTAACATGTAGTATCATAAAATAATGAAATTAACACATGTTTTGCAGTTATTTTGTGCAACAGTATGCTGTGTTACATGAAACGGCAACACATTTATTAATCACGGCTACTGATGAAACCTAATACTGATTTAGGAATCATATCATAAGGCCATTGTTGAAGTAATTAAGTATCTATAACACGAATTATTAATTTTAATTAATAACATCTCTTCATTGTTGCAAAATTTAAGTATTGTTGATGCGCATTAGAATGGAGTACACACAATTGAAATTTATGTAGTGTATAAAAATTACTTTAGAATACAAAAATACTTATTTTAATACTTTACAAATGTGACAATTCTTTCTTTTCATAGACATCGAGATGGAAGGGAGCTTGATGGACACGAATATTGTGCATGATGATTGTCCAGCTGACTCAGAGGAAGGAACAGCTACTAATGAGGAAAGGATAGATTGTGAAAATGCCCAACATCATCAACTCATGTCAATACAGGATGCTGAAGAGCGTTTAATAAAAAACAGTTCTGACAATCACATTCAAATAATGTGTGTACAGGAAAAAATGCTGGCTGAAATTACTGAAGTAAAAGACATTCTGCGCTGTACAGTGTCCGAATTACAGAAACATAATACTCACATGGAGGCCATAATAACATGCTTAATGAAACATAATGAACTACAAAGTTCTAATGTTATACCGACTTTTTTGCCCTCCACCTATGTTGCAACATTGGAGGCTGCAGAGTTTTTACCAAACAGTAGCGTTCAACTATTTGACTCAATCCCTACTATTGTTACACAACTGCCAGGGTCATGTGAGGCACATGAAAACAATGTAACTGAAAATGACATGCAATCGATTCCATTACAAAATCAGAGTTCTGTGCCATGTGCTGAACATATTGGAAACGAACATGCAACTAGTGCACCAATAAATGTTCGCACAAACACATTATCAACAACAATTAGTGAAAATAACACTTTGATATCAAACATAACTGACAATACTGAAAAATTTGAAAACACTGTTCTCAACATTGGTGTACAGAAAAATGTTTATAAAAAACAACAATGTAAAGGTCTAAAAAGAAACATTATTGCAACTAGCACTGGCACAGGTCGAAATACTCGTTCAAAGCACCCAGTTAATGAACTGTGATGTACCATTATCCTGGAGCAAATTTATACATTGTATTGATTTTCATGAAATGTTTTGTATGTTATTAATATTGTTTCATGTGCATTGGTAATGCTAGAGCATATTCACACACGGTGGAATTTTGCATAACTATATATGTTAAACATTTACATTTACTTTGTGTATTTGTAACTTACAATACAATGTAATATGTCCTATACTATAAGTCCAATTGTCACCATTGTGTCATGCAACAGTTCTATAATATATAATGACACAAAGATTTACAATTGTTATTACATTATAATTAGTTTTAGTTATAAAATGTTTATGAAATAAATTCTTATTCATGCTTACATTGATGTTTGAAGACATTAATTTCAGTTACACTAATAGCCATTGTTCATATTGTTATGTCCTGTTCAAGAGAAAATAAATTATTAAAACTAAACTTTTGAGCCTGTTCCATTTCTATGCAAGGCCACATTGAACATCTGTGTTTGGGAGGTTTGAATCCTTACACATTACCCTTTGTGTTTTTACCTTGAAAACTTGATAACTATGATAAAACGGCTAGTTGGTTGTATTCTAAGCAAAGAAACCAAAGTGAATACAGAATAACACACACACTGATCATTATAATTGCTGCAATTTCTGGTCAGGATGATAAAATAGCCACAGTACAGCAAATTTATGCGTATGCAGAAGACCAATATGATTATTATAAATTGCATCACAATTCACATACATGCTTCATTCGAACAAGTAGTCAAGAAGGACAAAAGAACACTGCTTGGAAATTGAATTCGTGCTCTCATGTTGAACCTGAAGCTGCAATTTCAGGAATGTGGAAGGTTATATCATATACTGATATTTAAATACTTTACACAGTGTTCAAATTTGCTTGCTATATTTGTATTCACACATGTAAAATATTGTGAAGAATTTGTTAAACTTTTTCATATTGGGTTTCTTTAAAGTGAAGGAATTTTTAAATAAATATAATGCAAGGTGTATGTCAATTTAAAATTTATAATTCAGTATGTTACATGTAAAAACTTATTTATTGCAGTGGAGCAAAATTTTGTCTTCATGAACAATTGCAATGTTTGAAATTTGTTTATTGCATGCAACAGTTAATTAATTAATTAATTAATTGCATAAGATAAGCATGTAAATATGCTGATATGTTTTCATTATAGAAACCATCACTTTTGCCGAGTAAATTAACTAAATTGTGTTACAGACCATTGTAACGTGCAGTACACTTTAACGACATTCAGACAATTAGTTATGCACGTGTGTAAAGTTCATTTTTACTCATGTTGTGTTGCAAGTGTAACTGAAAAGCATTTGTTTCAAAAAAACTTTTACCAATTGACAACGTTAAATATAAGACATCTAAATAGACGTTTACTCCATTATGTAATTAATGCAGTAGATTTTAAAATAGATTTTAAAATAGCTGCAATGTATGCATGCATGTAACAAATTAAATAAGCAATTTTTTCATTTTCATTGCAAGTACATGAATGAGTACTATTTGAAAAAAAAAAAAACATGTATACAGCAGTGTGGTTTAATGACCATCGCTTTTTCCAACATTTACCCCTCACAACACCACCCTATCTACATCCTGCCTCCTCCCCCCTCCACCCGCTCAACACAATCGCTCCTACCCCCTCCACCCGCTCAACACAATCGCTCCTCCCCCCTCCACCCGCTCAACACCATTGCTCCTCCACACCGGCCGCCGTCATGCTTCTGTATCGGGAACGGGGGGGGGGGTGGAGGGGGTTGACGGGACCACCGTGTCGCCGGGGGCTGCCTGCAACAGGACAGCAATTCCCACGGGAGTAGTTGGAGTTGGGGGGGGGGGAAGACAACACACATAACTGCACAACTGCGAACGCGGAAGTGAGTGATTTGTAAATTGCATCACGTGCACAATACGAAATCACATACGTGCACTGGTGGGAGGGAGGGGGCGGGGTTAACAGAAACGGAGAATAGAATAGTGGCGCGAGCAAAGTAATTGGATTGCAGAAAGCAAACAAACAGTAGATGGCGCTCTAATACTATAAATAAATAAAGTGTATAAATGTGATATACAAAAATGCAATGTGATATTAAATTAAAAATAAACAAGTGCAAATATGGGTACAATAATTCACTCAAACCCTTAGATGGACTGTTTCAGGGTCCAGGAAACAGTATGAACAGGAAAAACCAGGGGAGCGGTTGTACCTTAAAATAAAAACAAAATCTGCATAGTGTGATAATGTTACGCACAATAAAGTGGTTTCTAAGAAACTTAGAAAACTATATGGGAAGGCTATAACACATATAACCACCCAAGAAAGGTATAAATACCAAGAGGAGTTAAGACCTTAAGCAGAGACAAACACAGGGATAAACAAAACACTTTTATCCATAAATCCATAAATTTGCTAATAATCTCAACAAAAGCGAGAGAGAAGCTCTTAAAAGTCTCCAAGATGATACAAGTGTGGTAATAAAACAGGCTGACAAAGGGGGAGGAGTTGCCATTCTCAATAGAGAGGACTATATTAGGGAATCCAACAGGATTTTAGGTGATGCAAACACATACATTCCCCTAAAAAAAGACCCCACATTGGGATTCCAAAAAGAAATAAAAGTACTGTTGGATAAAGGCAAAGCTGAGGAAATAATCAATGATAGTGAATATAAGTTCCTATATAAAGAGCATCCTATCAAACCAATTTTTAACTACCTCCCCAAACTCCATAAAAGCCTGACTAACCCCCCTGGGAGACCCATCATAGCTGGGATTGATTCTCTGACCTCTAACTTATCTGCTTACATAGATACTTACCTGCAGACATATGTAAAGAAACTCCCGTCGTATCTGAAAGACACGACGGATATCTTGCGTATTCTGGGAGGTCAAATATGGGAAGAGGGATGGTTTCTGGCTACATGTGATGTAACCTCTCTATATACGTGCATTAATCATAGAGATGGGCATGAGGCTGTTGACAGAGCTCTGTCGAGAGATTTAAATATGCCTCATGAACAGGCCAACTTTATCTTAGATGGCATCAAGTATATTCTTGAACACAACTATTTTCTATTTGAGGGAGTTTACTATCTTCAGAAGTGTGGCACCGCCATGGGCACGAAATTTGCACCCAGCTACGCAAACCTTCTCATGGGTGCATGGGAGGAGGACTATATTTGGTCCATTGCAGAGCTGGATGCGGACCTGTGCCTGTGGCGGCGCTACATCGACGATATTTTTTTCATATGGAGAGGAGATGAGGAGAGTCTGATTAGATTTATCCACTATCTAAATGATAATACCCTGAATTTAAAATTCACCTGCGAATATAGTCAGGAAAGGGTTAATTTCCTCGACATAACAGTCATCATTGATAGTGGATTGATCAGCACTCAGACTTTCTTCAAAGAGGTGGATATAAATAATTATATATCTCCTCTTAGCTGTCACCATCCCAAATGGCTAAAAAATGTACCATATGGACAACTGAGGCGTATCAGAAGAAACTGTTCAGACGATAACACCTTCCGTGAACAGTCTCTTTTCCTGCAGGATAGATTTAGGGAAAAAAACTATGAGAACAAGACTATCAAAGATGCAGTAGAAAAGGTGGAAGTTTTGGAAAGAGAAAACCTCCTGCTTGAAAATGTTAAAATAAGGCCTAAAAAGAACTTTGACTTTACGTTTATAACAAACTATAACAGACAGTCAGACAGAATTACCAAAATAATTCGGAAATATTGGCACATTATCAAAAATGACACAATATTAGGTGACATAGTCCCAGACCAGCCTATGGTAATCTTTAAAAAAGCTAACAATTTAAAGGATAGACTTGCACCAAGTGCATTACCTAAGGTTAAGAATAACAGTAATAGGTGGTTGCCCCAAATTAAGGGCTTTTTTGGATGCACAATGTGCACTGCATGTAAATACAGAGCAGACGATAAATTTGGTTTTAAGTCAAACATTTCGAAACAACAGTTTCAGATTAAGCAACATACCACATGTAAATCTGATCATGTTATATATCTGATACAATGTCCTTGTGGGCTACAATATGTGGGTCAAACCACACGGCCCATAAGGACACGTGTTTTAGAACATGTGGGTAACATTAGAAGGGGGGTAACGACCCATCTTTTATACCATCACTTTATTTTAAAACATAATGGCGACGCATCAGGCCTGAGGTTTACTGTCCTTGAGCATGTACTGCCCCATTGGAGAGGTGGGGATAGAAGCACAACACTTAAAAAAAGAGAAAGCTTTTGGATTTTTATGTTGAAAACTTTAGTTCCTCAGGGCCTAAATGTGGATTTTGAATTGGGTGCCTTTTTATGAGATATTTCAATTTTAACTTTCAATTAAAAGCCCCTCTTTTTTATTGAAATGTGGTAATATTTACACATATTTTAATAACTTTTATAGATTTTATAACATCTGCTCTGTATATGTGCACAGTTTCTTTTGATGTATGAGATATGAAATTCCTGTTTCCTTAACTTTTAATTCCTTAACATTCTTTTGTTTCATGTCTTTTAAGATACATCTATCGTCGTCCCTTAGTGTTAGGAACTAGTTATAGTGAGTTCTAATGCTACAATGTTTTATTGATTTTTATGTATAATAAAATTGTATCTATAATTTTAATATGATTCTTCTCTTAAATAGCTAAAGAGAGAATCTTTCTGTTATTTTATGTATTGTATAAAATTTCTTGTTCCTAATGTGTACCTAGATAAATGGGATAGATAATATTGCTGCCCAGATGCTAGGATATTTAAATGATTAACCTTTTGGAGGAGGGGTTAACATATGTTTGAGTGGGTATATAAAGACCCCTAGAACAGGTCACAAACACTCCTGATGAAGACGTCATTTTAGTGCGTCGAAACGCGTTGAGTGTGACCCTGAGACTGAGTGAGAGAGAACACGGAGCCTGTGACGTCATCTCCAACCGGCCGGGATTCCGGAAGTGACGTGACGGCTGTTCGAGACACAGTCGGGTGGCGTGCAGCAGCAGCAGTGACCGGATGATCGGATGATTACCTACTCCCTATGCTGTTAATCCTTTTGGATTCTGTAAGCCTCCAATTCATTCATTTATGGTTAAAAGTGTTTTGTTTATCCCTGTGTTTGTCTCTGCTTAAGGTCTTAACTCCTCTTGGTATTTATACCTTTCTTGGGTGGTTATATGTGTTATAGCCTTCCCATACAGTTTTCTAAGTTTCTTAGAAACCACTTTATTGTGCGTAACATTATCACACTATGCAGATTTTGTTTTTATTTTAAGGTACAACCGCTCCCCTGGTTTTTCCTGTTCATACTGGATTGCAGAAAGCATTAGACGGTAAAGAAGTGTTTATGCCAGTATTTTCTGGCGATCAATTTTGGCGTTTATAGCGCACATAACGGAGCTGAACGTGGCGGAAATGTCCAACATTGCGTCCCTGCATTTGGCGAAACTGGGAAAATTGCGAAATGCCTGAAAATTGTATAATTCGCCACCACATTTGCTATCTCAGTGAACCTAGCGCATTTTTTTGGCGATATACTGGAAACTCGCCACTAGTACACTATTCTCTGCATAAGGGAAGCTAATTTTGGCAAATACATGGCGTTTTTACTGTTAAACGGCCTCTCTGCATAGGCCCCTAAGTTATTTAAATGGGACCTTTGGAATATCATAAAAGCACAGGGACTATCATAGGAACAAGGATGGCACCCCAGGATGCAAACCTGGCCATGGCAAAGTTAGACAATAGCCTGTAGCACCAAACCCCTGGCTCATTTTTGTTACATACTGTAGATGATATCCTGATTATTTGCCTTGCCAGTACTCAGGATCTCCTGCAATTTCATGAAACATTTACTGAAAATGAAGCACTCCCACACACATTCATTTCCTCTGCACCACAATCTACGGATCGCAGATGTAGCGGACTTCACTGCTCCCTCTGGATATTATTTTCCATAGGATTCAATAGCAGGGATAATATGAATAGTTTTTTTCTTATATAACGCTGACAGTTTTCATAGTTTGTCATCCAAAGTAATCATGTGTTGTTAATTACCATAATTGAACGAACTGGGGTATATATAGAAGCACAGACCCATGCAGCATCTATCCCTGACGAAGAAACCCACTATTAGGAGTTTCGAAACATGTTGGAGGTTTTTTGGCATCGCAGGGACACCGTAGCAGTGAGATACAGGAGGTGACGTCAGCAGAGGAGCCGATTGACCAGACTCTGGCAGCAGCAGACTCCGAGTATAGAAGGCGATTCTCCCCCAGTGACTAGCTTATTTCCCCCCCACGGCGAGTGGTATACCTGGCGAAAAGACCCTAAAACTAATGTGCACGTCCAAGTCAACTTCGGTGAGTAGGATTTCAATTTTTATCAAGGCGGAGCAAGTTCTATCTTCCAAGTGCAGCAGCACATGAAAGTTTTATATTGAATTATGTATGTTCTTTTATTATGTTTTGTTTAATTGTTTTACATTAGACTGGCACAAGGAGCTGAACCTGGGATTTGAACCAGGCTCCCCTGGTTCAAACTCCGTGTTGTTATTTACAGAGACAGTGCCTTTACTCACTGAGCCACTCCTACAGCCCATGCAGGGTCGTGCAGGGTCACACAGTGTATCCCACCATAATGCACCAGCTGTTGCAAGAACACATCCTACATCTGTATATAAAGGACAACAAAATACAGATATCCCTATTTTACAAACTGAAGGACTGACTTTCAGGTACATACCTAATGTGTTACAGTGTCCACCCCAGACACACTAAGCACGTTATCATTTATAGCCAAACAATAAGGAGCAACCACATATGCTCTGATGCTACAAACAGGGAAAATAATCTTAATAAATTGAAGATTACAGTCCCAGAATTACAGAAAAACAAATACATACACCAGCATACCAAGAAAAAACCTTCTGGAATACAAACAGGTATTGTTATAACTGTGCCCAGGACATACAGGAAAACGAGAGGTAACTCTCAATGTATTACTTCCTGGTAAACATTGTTTATAAATAAAATGGGATGAAAAACAGGTACCATTAGTTGTCCCCAACAGGAAGCCCTAAGAAAATTAGCTAAAGATCTACAACTACGGTTTCTTAAAAATTATAGATTTAAATAAATATTTCCAGAACCACCTCTACTCTCTTTCAGTCAGACACCAAACTTGTAACAACTTATCACAATGAGCTCCTTGTCACTACCCAGATATCATGGCATATTTCACTTTCAGCAACAAAAAGATGGGAGACCAACACTGTGACGAAATACAGTAGGCAGCAAGGCTTCCTACAATTCATAGGAAGCTCTGTCCTGCTGCCTATTCTCGTCATGGTTACTTTGGGTAACCATGGGGTTAATGTTAGGCATCAGGATTCTGCCCTTGTATTCCAATGTATATTGTCTTTTGTAATACCGGAAAGCAGTTGTTCTGCTTGATCGCATGTATTTCTATGTGCTGTGATGAATATGGTGTTTAAAAATTATGAAAGCAGCGATAATGGGTTGCCCTTTGTTTAGGAATGCGCAGGGGTAATCCTGGACTTCACCACTGGATCCCTGGGGCTGCATCTGTTTTTGCATGCCTTGGATGGGGGTGCCGTTATAAGAGCATTTAGCTCCATATTTCCAGCCCGTTTTGATGGACTTTGTTGTCTGGGATTACAAGTCCATTGGTGCATAGGCCGGTTGTGAAAAGCCTGCTGGGAGTGACGACAGAAGAAAAGCGGAGTCTTTGTTCTGCCCCAACATGCTGGCGTCCAAGCAGCCGGCCACGGAGAGCCCTGAATTGGCTAGATACAGCAGACTCCAGGCTTCTTAGGTGCTCTTCTGATTGGCCCATTCAAATCTCTGCATACACTGATGTCACTCTTCCTCAATTGCTCGGGACTGCAGCCAAAACTACTTCTGCCAAGCC
The DNA here is from genome assembly GCF_040206685.1 of Ascaphus truei. NCBI lineage: Eukaryota > Metazoa > Chordata > Amphibia > Anura > Ascaphidae > Ascaphus > Ascaphus truei. The sequence goes on from NC_134486.1 coordinate 25,248,902, forward strand.
AATCAGGAGTCCAGAGATTTGGTGGATACCTTGGCTGAGGGAGCCATGGGCTCAGTGGCAGGCGCAAGTTTTGGGTGCTGGATTGTGGGGGTGAGTCTCATCAGTGAGAGACCCACAGGGAATGATCCTAGCACTGTTACAGAAGAGACCAGCAACCCGTCATCACACTGAGGAGTGCTGTCTGGAGTGACATCTTCGGCAGCCTCCAGAGGTACATTTGGGGCATCCAGCTGGGGCGGGTGAAAGTCCCCACCACACAGGGCTAGGTAGCCAAAAGGCTAACAAGCCACGTTTCCCTGGTGCATCCTGCAAAGGACTACCTTTGTTTGGGGGCATCCAACTTGGGTGGGTGTGATCCCCACCACACCATCAAAGTAGCCAGGAGGCTACCATTCATCGTGAGTGAGGAAGCCAGGAGGCTACCTGCCCCTTTTCCCGACTTTGATCCAGGAACTGCAGGGAGTTATCCAAGGACTGTGGGTGGGCTATTTGGATTGTTTCGATGACTTGAGCGCTCACAAAGCCTAAGAAATCCTAGGATTGCTTAGCTCAGGCGACATCCTGTGATTATTTGCCATTCCCCCTTGTGATGGGCAAGGGTAACCAGGCTTCATAATAAAGATTAAGCCCTCTGGTGGCCCTTGGGTGCCGTGGGTCCCTTGCAGCTACCCAGCATTGTACCCAGGGTCCAGGTATATGTAAAGTTAAAGTGACCCCTGCTTTTCCACTTTCCACGTTCCCTTTACCCCAGACGGATGAAACTTGCTGTGTGTAAGTTTTAGGTGGGATATTTGGGTACGGATGCAATTGTTTGGTTGCAGGAGTTCGGGGTCTGAGATACCGGTAGTACCTTTATTCTACCAAGCATGCAGGCACTATTTGCCGGTATGTGAGTAGAATTACACCAGAGCTGTCCAGCGTCCCCCAGACTTCTGAGTTTTGAGCCCCGATATCCCAGTCCTAAGTCCCTGATAGTCATAAGTCTCCCCAATGTCCCCCATATATTAAAGTATATTTTATAAGATTTGATACATTTCTTATAAGGCTATATGCAACTTGCCCATACAACCAGTTAAGGTGCCAGCAAGTCTGGTTAGGGTACGTAGTTCAAAGGGAATAGGATGTCCAGAGGTGTGAAAACATTTGGTGAGTGAGGAAAGGGCGAATGGCCAGGTCCGGACCACAATTGGCACCCTGCAGGGACACCTTTTGTAGTTTCCAGACTTGGTGGAGCCAGCCCTGCAGGTGGCAATGAGTTAGCCAAGCAGGATGCAGCCACTGAGTCTGCTCTCCTTTTGGCTAAAATCATATTTCCCACGCACCGGCTTTTCGAGCCTGCTGGGCACGCCTACGCCTCTGACGTCAGCCGGGGTCGAGCCCCTCTTTCCATTGGCTGACGGAGAGGAATTCCCACACTCCGATTGGCTGCTCCTTCCCCCTCCATTCTGGGGAAAGCCCAGCGGAGTGTATGTAAGGTGCTGACTAAGAGAGTGAGCATGTCCATCCAAGCCAACGAATGAGGTGAGTCGATGAAGCTAAGACGGGCTTTTCAAAGTTGCTCTGTTCGAAATAACAGAGCGACCGGCTTCGTTTGGAAGCCTGAAAAGTTTGCTTCGCAGAGACTAAGTCCCGTCTTTTGCACCCAAGTTCTCAAAATCGAACGGAGCGGTTGCGGCTAGGAATTAAAGCCGAAAAGAGGACCAGCAGAACCGGGGATATATCCCGGTCAGGGTAAACTCATCTAAGCTGGCGCCCTGCACCTAGGAAAGCCTAGATTTTTTCCCCAGACCCCCAATAAGTGTATTTTTAACTGTTCCTTGTGTATTTCTCCTTGTTGTACGTGGGTTTACCAAAATAAACACAATTTGTTTTTACTATCTTTTTCTGCCTAATGAATGATCCGGGTAATATATAAATGGTGTAAAAAGTACCTGGTCCCCCATGACACCCCTTTCTGTATCTGTCCTGGGTGTTGAATTCCTGTTGTTATGTCTCCATACAATAAACCCAAAGTTTAGTTTACTCCCTGTGTCTGGCTAGCTGTGACCTATGTTTCAGGTAGCCCTAGTGGCTGAAATGCAGCACAAGTATTTTTATAGACTAATTAATATATGCATGAGAGCATCTACTTTGTGTTCTCACAGCAATTGCATAAAATGATGAGTTGTAAAACCTAATCCCATTAGTATATCTGGCATATCTGTAAAAAGAAATGCAATATCATAGGGATATGCCTTGAAGAAATTACAACGTCTTCTTAATGGATTTTCTTTTTTAAGAAATTCCAACACTTTAAAAAAAATAAAATGTATATTTACCATTTATTTTGTCATAGTTGTTGTTAGCTGTGATAATTATTATATAAGAGAACACACTAATTACAGTACAGTATCCACCATACACCTAAACATATGAACGTATTGGAGTTATAATTACAACAAATTATAGTTTACTTTTTTTTAAACAAAGTTAAAAAATTAGGGAACTGTTTGAACCAAGCTCTTAGGAGCTGTAGGTATTTCACAAAACCAGTCTGCCCAGGTACATAATACGTTCCAAAAATACAAATGTATCAGATGTTATTAGCCTAGTTACCACAAAATAATGTGTTAAATAACATGTTTAGCCACTGTTCTCAATAGTACTAACGTTACATAGTTACATAGTTACATAGTTACATAGTAGATGAGGTTGAAAAAAGACTTCCGTACATCAAGTTCAACCTATGCTAAATTTAGACAACAGATACTTTATCCTATATCTATACTTATTGATCCAGAGGAAGGCAAACACAAAACCCCATTAAGGGGAAAAATTAATTCCTTCCTGACTCCAATAATTGGCAATCGGATTAATCCCTGGATCAACATCCTTCCCATGTATACTTATTTGGTATATCCCTGTATACCTTTCCCATCTAAAAAGATGTCCAATCTTTTTTTGAACAAATCTATTGTATCTGCCATCACAGTCTCCATGGGTAATGAATTCCACATTTTAACTGCCCTTACTGTAAAGAACCCTTTCCTTTGTTGCTGGTGAAATTTCCTTTCCTCCAACCTTAAGGGATGGCCCCGAGTCCTTTGTACTGCCCGTGGGATGAATAGTTCTTTTGAAAGCTCCTTGTACTGTCCCCAAATATATTTGTATATATGTTAAATAATGCACCAGCGTTAACATAACGCTTCTTATGAATTGGTGGAATAATTTCTGCGATATCTGCGCAGTAGGTATCTATGTTTATTTTAATCTAATAGGGCTGTTGACCAACACAATAGTTACGTGAAAAAAAAAAAAATAATAAAACAGGTTACAAAATAATAAAAAAACAATAAAACAGATATATGCTGCACACCGAAAAAGTAATTAACGATATAGTCACCGGCGCACCTGGTTCAGGGAATCGCTGTCAAAACTCCAGAATCAGCAAACCAGAATGGAAGCAGGGCACTTCGGATTTCTGCAAAACTATTTATTCAGCCAATTTTCAACGTGATATGGATAAGAGAGATTTTGCCCATTACTGTGCTGTATATATTGGGGGAGGGGGGGGTTCAATCTATTGTATTGACGTTTGTATTGTAATGTTTATTGGGGGCAGAGGAGTTGGGTGAAGGGAGTAGTTGCCCCAGTTAGGTGGTTAGGCCTCTCGGGTGGATAGAGGGAGGGGTTAACCCTTTCATTACCATAGTGGTTACTACCACTAAAGTAATGAAGGGGTTAAACCCTCCCCCAACCTTACCGGTAGGTGTAACCACCCACTCTGGGGCAATATACCCCCTTCACTCCCCCCCTCTACCCCCAATAAACAAGGTAGTCTGGCTTAACCCCTTCATTGCTTTAGCGGTTATTTTACAGTATTGTATCAGGGGGTCTCCGGAGCTGCACCACATTGATTTCAGCCCCAGTGACCCCCTGGTTCCAGAGTTACAGGTCCCGTATGGGGTGCCGGTATCCCTCTTCTTTGTTTAAATCTCCAGATCACATGGGCCGTGACGTGGGAGAATTTAAACATGGCTGCTGGGATACCGGATATCCCCTGCGCTAAAATTAATGCGGTTCAGCTCAGGAGACCCCATGTTACAATAATATGTTATTAAAATAAATGATGCATGATCGCCTGTTAGAGTCGTGCAGGTAGAGTGACTTATTCAGTCTATCTCTTAGTGCACATCTCTTACTGACAGGTGTAGCCCGGTAGGATTCACACCACGCGAGTCCCATTAAAATGCAGGTACCCCCACTGTGTTAATCCCATGGGCCATTAGTCTGGCCACTGGAATTTCACAGCTACGGACTGGATGCCATGCGGGAACTGCAAGGCAAGAGGGCAAGGACCATCAGTTCCATCTGTATGTGTCTCTATTCTAAAAGCATTGTAACACACCACTTATTCTCATTAATTTCATATGATATGATATTCCATTCCTTTGAATGTAACCCACCACCTTTTCCCTTAAAAAAACTTCTGATGACTAAAAGGTGTTTTAAATTATGCCATTTTTTATTAGTGTACATTATAGTTTAACAAAGACTTTGTGAAATAATCTTCATTCTTCTTGTAATTACAAAATCCTTCAACTGACATCTTCTTCTGGCTGTCTCTTGTACAGTTTCACCTGTAAAATAATTGTGAGATTGTTATTTATCAATAATAATCGAGAAGAAATAGATGCATGAATTACACTGTGTGGAATGCGTACTACCGATAAACTGCTCATGCGTGTTCTATGGAATCTGTATGGAACACACATTGAATTTCTGTGCATGCGTGTCCCATGGAACCTGTATGGAACATGTATTCGGGTCATTGAGTTTCATAGCATTCACGTACTATCGGTATGTGAACTGTATGTATTGCCAAATGAATGGAACGCAAACATTACTTTAATTATCCATTATCACTGGATGGTTTTCCTACACAAATGTGGTGTTGGTGTTAATCAGCCTGCCAAATCTACAAAAAAAAGGATGAAAACAAGGATTACACAATGACAAAAAATTGTACTCTTCCTAAAATAATATAATCTTCTACAACCGACATCTTTTTCTGGCTATTAATTTTACAGGATCATATGTAACATAATTATGAGATTTTTATTTATTTATACTAGAGAAGAAATAGATGCAAGAATCACATGACCTTATTGCTGGATGTGTTTCCTACAAAAACAAGATGTTGACATTGATCAGCCTGCCTCTAACAAGGACGTAACCCTGTCTAAATTAGGCTGCAATGGAAAGCCTCTAATAATCTGAGGAATCCAGCAGGGAGCTGGTTAATTGCAGCCAAAGTCAATTAACCAGTCTTCACCTGGCTAATCAGAGAGGTTGAAAAGCTTCCTGCTAGACTCAGTCCCAGTGATTTTTGAGGGCACAGGCATGACTGTGTGTTGATATCAAGACACCAGGGGACCAGACCTCTCTTCTAGGGTGCCGCGAACTCAGGAACCTGCCAGAGGCTGGCCCCTCAACAGACACCACTAGAGACCCAGAGACTGACCTGAAGTGCCACCTGCTTTGAGTTACCTCTTTAGACTATGGAAGGGATGGGTTGGTAAGGGGCTTTTCCTCCCCGGCCTTGTAGCTAGGGACTGGGAAAGTGATAGAAAGGGATAGGTGTTTGTTTCTTTGTATGTATGTATGTATGTACGTACATACAAAATTCGCGCCAAAAACAATTTGCTACCATGTGATGATAACAGTCGAATGAGATGCGCAATCCCCACACAACAGACCTCATGACGCTGCCTTGTCTGTAGATACTCCCCTCTCCTACAGCTGCTTGCAATTCTCAAATTTCTTTTTGCGCGAATTTTGTTGTTAAGATTTCCCTATAAATGCCTGCCCATTTCTCCCCTCACCACTCCCCGAAGAAGACAGTTTCTCGTCGAAACCCATTGGAGTGGGAGTCTTGCTGAGGTGGGGCCCCTACCTCTTTCCATCTGACATGGAGTTCTGACCTACCTTTTTGCCTGTGACACCCCTACACTTAGTGGTGACGTATATCTCACTTTGCTAACAACAATATCATTGTATCCACTCTATGCAACCATTGCACATGCTTATATGGTGATTCTTTTCAAGTGGATACAACTTTTCAGTGTGGGTTTATTACTATACAGGTGTGCTCATACAGAGCCCCCTGTGTCCTGTGCATGTCATGTTTTGGATCTATGTTTAGACCCTTGCCTCCAGGTCCACATTGTCTGGTAGAGTTGAGCCCCCTCTTCTTTTAAACTTTAACCCCTGTTTTAACTCACCTTAATAAACTCTCTTTTTGTTACACTTTAATTTATGTCCGTGTGCTTCTTATACGGTTGCTTTTCTCTCTGTTGCTTCTATATTATTTCAACCTTTAGCACCACTGTTGAGTTCAACTATTATATGACTTACTGACAGTTGTTTTGGACACTATTGATTTGAGTGTTGAGCGATATTTCTGTGTGTTTCATCATATATATATATATATATATATATATATATATATATATATATATATATATATATATATATATGTATATATATATATATATATATATTGCCTTAAGCTATTGTTTAAAGTAACAGGCTGAATAAAGCCATGGTTTAATTTCCCCCAAATCGGTCTCCCTCAGTGTACCTCTGCACATAAGGTTGGGATGAGAGGTGGATATTGAATTTCAAAAGGGCCACGAAGACTGCTAGGGAATTTTTGTGTGCTTTTGCCTGCATACAGTTCCTGCAACAGCCTGAGCAACAAAACAAAGAACAGAAGTGGCCAGAATTAAAGGGCTACACATTCAAGCAGGAAAACTACACTGCACTGGAGAAAGCCACAATGCCACAGGTTGGCTGGGGGGACTGCGACAGATGGTGACCAACACAAGAAACTGATGCTGTGACCAGAGCCTACCCCACCACTTGTGTGAAAAGAAAAACAACAAACAAATGTGGGTTTTTAAAATGGCCGCCCAGCTGAAGTTACGTACAGACTCTGCAACAATGAAGAAGAAAATGTGTTCCTGGTGTAAAAAGCCCGGCCACACGGAGCAGTGTCCCTTCAGGCCTTCTTCTAATGATGAGGAGGATGCCAACAGTACGTGGCCCTGGGAAAAAAACAGCAGCCAGAGGAATATTTTTTTCAACAAGCCCAGGAACTGCAGCAGCAAGCGACACGCTGTGGTCACAAGAAAAATACAGACGTTTTCTTTAGGGAGTGCACATTTAGTATCACTGAGGATAAAGAGAAAGAATGTGTGCCCAGTACTGCTGATGTATGAGAATCTACAAAAGTAAAGAAGAAGAAAAAGAAAAAGTCTACAGAGACGTCTGTGTGAGCTAAGAACTCTGCAAGAAAAGTCTGCCCACCTGTAGAACTACCAGCTGAGGTTCTATCGAATACAGAGAAACAGCTGCAATAGCACCTCCTGAGGTAAGGGGGAAAAATACACATAATACCGCCAAAATGGAGGACAGAACGTGGTGTTCCTTTAATGAACCCGACCCCGCGGAAGAGTGGCCCTTCCCGTACAACGAGGATATGGATGAGGATGAAGATATCTCTTATGTTGGGCCTGAAACTAGTTGCACACACAAAACACCCCTAGGATGGTGGAGGTGCCTGAACTCGGTACGCACCAAAAAAAAAATGGTCTCAATGATGACGAATGTGATTGCCGGGAACAAGAGCGGGAGCCACAGATCACTGAATATTTACACCAGCTAACGCAACTGCAAGAAAAGCATGGCGAATGCAGGGAAACTGCTGAAGTTTGAAACAAAGAAGGAGACCCCAGTATCCCTGATGAGACGGAGTCGTCCAAAACAAAAAGGCGGAGAAAGAAAAGAGGTTTTCCACTTACAATGGAAGGATCAGACATGTCCGCAGATCCCGCAGAGGAAAAGGGGATCCGAGATGCCCTGCAGTCTATAGCAAATGGAGGATTCGTCCTGCAGATGACAGAATATCCAGAGGGCCCAAGGCAGAAGTGGTGTACCCCAAATAAGTGTGTGTCTGGTGCAGACAGTGAGACACCCTTAAACTGTACTAGGGAAGCAGAGCCAGAACTAATAAGTGACAATCTCTTGACCATCCCTGAAGAGGCACTGCAAACTGCCGTGATCTGCTCCATGAACAATTGAAACTAGAGATAGAAGATAACGCTGAGCTACAGAAGACTGTGCTTGCAATTTACTCTGAGTCCAGGACCGAATTGGAGGATCTAAGGACTGATCTAGATACTGCGAACACTAATATTACCATCATGGTGGAGAAGCAGAGCAAGTCTGACAAAATGAATGCTAATCTGAAACAGAAGTATGAGGAGTCACTGAAAGAGATCAGTTATCGACGCACAGAACTGGAAATCACTAAAATGGAATTTCACAGTCTTGCCGACGAGCTGGACATCTCTCAAAAAGCTGTCCACAGTCTTAGTATGGATCTTAAAGTCTCTCAGAAGGAGCTTCAGACCCTCAACCTAGAGATAGAAGTCTCACGCCAGGAGACTGGGAGTCTCAACTCAGAAGTGCGTGACTATAAGGAAGTCCTTAATATTAGGCTGTAAAAAGAGAAAATAAAGTCTGAAAGAAGAAAACTCTGATTTGACTGACCAAGTCAGTGAATTAATGAAAATCTGCACGAGCTAGAAAAAAAGAAGAAACTATTTGAACATGAAAAGTTAGAAGCATTGGAGCAATACACACAAGCAGAGCACATACTGCAGAGCCAACTGCACGGTCTGCGTACGCACCTACAGAATGCCCAAGAGAAGCAGCAATATCTGCAGGAAGAAAATCATCAGGCTTCTAATGAGTATAAGTGCTGCAGGAATGTCTGAGTACCCTGTGTGTCCTTTTAGAGTAGCATGGGTAACTGAAGGCTACCCCTGAACACCACCAGAGCATTGCTGGAGGCCAAGCTTAGAGGCCAGGTGACTCCATCTGAGAGGGTGAACAATCATGTCTAGAAACTGAAGCAAGAGCTAAACTTGTTGAAAATGGAGAAAAGCAGTAGAGTAATTCAGAAATACTGTACTACAAAGCTCTTGTCAAAGCAAGCTTGGAGAGAGAAAAGTATCAGCGCAAACGCTCTGCAGCGCTCACCATACAGGCTGCCTACAGAGGAATGAAAACTCATCAGCTGTTTCACCAGAATAAAGCAGCGTACCTTCTCCAGTCAATAGGGAGAATGCAACGACAAAGAGAGAACTACAGTATGAGCATTTGAAGCAAGGTGTCATTTTACTCGAGGAAAATGTTAGGAAGGGCCTGCAGCAAAGATGCTAGAAAAAAATGAACAAAATTGCTTATGTGATTCAATCCAGATATAGGTCCTACATCACAACCAAGCTGTGCATTGCTATAAGCGCACCCACAATTCCGTCTGAGTGCTACAATCGGCTTTCCACACAATTCTGGAAAGAAGACCCGAATTTCGACTGAGAAGAGCAATACAAATCCAGTCATGCTACCATGCCCACATGACTCAATCCAGATTCCCCATGATGAAAATAGCCGCTAGAAAGATTCAGTCTTTGGCTAGAATGAGGCAGAACTGTTTCGGTGATTACACCCCTACAGGTACAACACTAGCTGTCTACAAAAAAGAGAGGCCATGGGTAATGGTTAGGTGTGAAAACTACAACCAAACTGATTATGTACTGGAATGTAAGTATCCTAAACCAAACGCAAATTAACTCTCTACTGATGAGGGGGTCATGCTTGTTGCGGATGGGCCCATGATTAATGACAAAGTTGTAGACCAGGATCCTCTGGTACTAAAGAAGCTTAAAAATGGTGCTACTATAGCAGATATACCCCGCCAGACATCACTTGGGATTTCCCCACACATTGATGAATCGGTCAGCGTAAAAGAAGTAAGTGGGGGGAAAAGGTGGCCCCAGCCTATTAGTTAGATGGCCACCGTTGCTGCTGCTCAATGCGCATGCGCGCCCCTCTAATGGCTGCCGCTACCTTCTACTCTTCTGCACATGCGCGAGATGCTTCTGCGCATGCGCCAACTCCAACATGTGGCCCCCACTAGCCAGGTGTTCCACGGAGCCTCCGGAACACTGGAGTGCTCCCTGCATTGCCCGCACTCCTCCCTGACTACCGGCAGTTGCCCTGCACAGCGCTGAGGTAAGGGGAACAATGGGGACAACGGGGACCTGGCTACATTCTATATGTTAATATATAATCAAATGAATGGCCATCAATGAATTCTAAATAAAAGGCTACATAAAAACAACATGAATGTACTTTAAAAAAAACTTTTTATCTTGAAAATGTTGATAAAATGTCAAGATTGGAAATTGTATCTTGTCTACACATTCCACAAATACGTCTCATTAGTCATAAAGATTGTTCTGGGTTATTTTTGCAAACATTAATAGAATATAATGCATTATGACATTAGATACAAATGAAGTTCTCTTTAAGTTTCAGGTAAACATGTTTATGTCATAAAGAGGTCATTTGTCGCTCGCTGTGAGGTTGCCATAGAACCGAAGTGCTCTTTCATGGCATTGTAAAAAAAATTTAGTAAATCAGAAACCTCAGTAGAACCGTTAAGGAGGACCTGTTTTATTTATAAGATAAAACTGAATTAGGAATGATAATTAGATACAGATGTGGTAGAGTCTGAGCCCTAATCATTTGCAGTATTCACTTAAAAAAAACTTTGCTAAAATGAAGCAGCATACATATTGAATTGGCTTAATGTAGTCACACTTGTTGGGGCCTATGTACTAAGATTATATTTGATTTTTTCTTTTTTGGTGCATCAAAATTTGAGCGCTAAAAAGAAGTACAAACTTTTAATGAAATATGCATCGTATGTATGAAGGTTGTAATGTGACTTCATACATAGGGGCATATTATTGTAGCAGCGAGTTTGTACTCATAAAACCACATGGTAGCGGGTTAAAACTTGCCCAAAATCCATAATCTGTATTATGAATCACATTATTTAAACTGGAGCTATAAAAAGTGACAACCTCCAGGGTTTAGCAGCCACTCCATCCGAATTGCACTTTCATTAGGAGGAGGAAGACAAATTGTGTCACAAGTTGTGTATATATATATCCCCTCAAACCTCCCTCCAAATAACATAGGGAGAGAGAGACACCTGCTCAAAAAGGAGCACCCCTGAGGTACCCTGAAAGATATTGGAATGAGGCACAGTCTATACTTCTTAAAGGATTTCCATAAGAACTATATTGAGTAGGCGATTCAGGTGCGCACCTGGGAGATATGCTAATGTATGCAATGTATATTTTAATGGGGGTAGAGATGGGAAGGAGGGGGTGAGGAGACAAGCCCATAGTGAAGAAGAAGCATGCCTGAGGCGTCTAGCTTGGAGACATGCTAATGGCTATGCAAAGTCTATTTAAATGAGTCCACTTCCTAAAAGGATTATCATACCAACTATATAGAGTTGATAAGCCTATGGTACCAATCCAAGGACTAGAATGGTATCAGGCACCCACAGGACTAGAACCCACAATCACTGCTTCTCTAGGCCACAGCTCTAGCAGTGTGAGCAAAACCAGTGATGGGTTGGGTCACTGTCACCACTATCACCACTATCACCACTATCACTGCTATCCCATCCTGCTTTTCAGCTGCTCACACATGTAGCTATTCTAACTATTAGCATATCTCACAGGTATCTCAGGTATGCTGCACAAGGAACATTAATGTGTCAACCAAGAAGTGAAGTGGTCTGCTTTTAAAGGAAGCCAGAGGGAGAGAGCTACTACAAGTATGAGCACTCATATTGATGCTACTTAAAGGATATTGACAAAATGGCTATGGTATGGCTATGATATAATAGAACAGGGAGACACATATTCACTGTGTCATCTGCCAGAGTGCCAGACACATACGGAATTGAAATACTTTGAGATGTTTACTTTAAGGGATGACGTCGCATCCTTTTGAACTAATGGGACCTATCACATGGCAACCGATGGGATTGTCTTCAAAATTATCAAGCCGAAAAATACACAACAATTAAATAAATACACAAGCACCTATGCACCATTGGCTGTAATACCATGTGATATGACCCATGTGGTTGTAAGGATGTGACGTAACTCCCTTGGAGATGACGCGACATCCTTTAAAAAAAAAAAAGAGGCAGGCACATGATACAGCGTCCAATAGGATTGGAGCTGTACCATCTGACCTTAAAATGTGACATCACAGGCAATATATAAGGCCTGTACGTCTCATTCTACCTCAAGAAGCCAACGAGACAACATCCTGTTGTGGGTTTACCATGGGGCTTTGGATTGACACATGAAGAAAGAACATTAAAGAAAAGAAGAAAATAATTACAGATGAAGATAGAAGACTATGATAGAAGATAAAAGAAAGAAGATTTTTTTTACCTGATGTTGGTCTTCAAGGTGGATGCTGTTGGATTGCAGATGATGACGTCGAGGTACGAGTGCTTGCAGATACGTCGGGATTCGGAGGGTGAAGACTTCTATAGGTAAGTAAAATATTGAATGTATGAAATTGTTTTTTTTTCAGGTTTTTTTATTGTATTTATTTATTTATTTTTATGTATTTGCTTGCCCATTTACTGATAATGTATTCAAATGTGCCCCTTTAGGGTACAAATAAATACAGTGACAGCCAATGCATTTTTTGCAAATGCTTGTTTTCTATTGATTGTTATTTTTTGCAATTTCTCTTTATTGTTTAGATTAAATTGTTTTGAATTTGGATGGCTTTTTTTTAGTACATTTTAGGATTGGTTAGCGTTTTAAGTTAATTATTTGTTTTGTTGGCTACTGGCTTAAATTAATTAATTGATTTGTTGGCTAGTGTTTTAAATTAATTAATTGTTTTTTTGGCTAGTGGTTTTATTTATTTCTTTAATTGGTTGGATAGTGCTTTTATTTCTTTAAATGGTTGGCTAGTGCTTTTATATCTTGAATTGGGGTGTTTAGGTGCTTGTGTATATCTTTAATTATTATGTATTTTTGTCATTCATGCTTTTTTACTAGGGTGACCATTGACTTCTATAGTGGCTTATCATGCCCATATTATTTGGGAATGATTTACCACTATGCCAATCAACGGGAAGAGGGTGGGTATAGTGGTCCTGGGGAGGGTGGTTAGGCCTCACGGATGTGTAGCGGAGGAGGGTGGGCTAACCCCTTAATTACTATAGCGGTTATTAACCGCAAAGGTGATTAAGGGGTTAGGGGCCATTAGATTGTATTGTTTCTTGTATTCTTGCTGGCTTTGGAGGACATGGACCTGGAGTATGCAGACGAGGACACCCTTCCTGATGGCAGGGGTAAGTTGAACTTTTATTTACTTTATTAATGCTGACTGGCTAATGTTTGATTTTATAATGGGCAGATGCACTATTATCCATATCTGAGTAATAGTAATTTTTCCCATTACTGTACTCTATGTGTTCGGGGGGGAGGGGGAGAGGGGGAGGTTGTTGGGGGTAGAGGAGGTGGGTAGTAGGGTTGTTGTGTGTATATTTTTTTATTTTGGGTAGAGGGATTGGGTGAAGAGGGTAGTAGCCCCAAGGATGGATGTTTAGGCCTAGCATGTGGTAGCGGGAGGGGTTAACCCTTTCATCACCTTAGCGGTATTAATCTCTAAGGTAATGAAAGGGTTAACTCAACCCGCAACCCCCCGCAAGGCCTAAACACCCACCAAGGCCCAAATACCACCGTCACCCACACGCTACCCACAATAAACCCGGCAGTGGTAGTTAACCCCTTCAGTGCCTTAGCTATTAGCCACTAAGGTAATGAAGTTGCCTGTAAATGCATTTTTATTGCATGGGATTCATTTCAGGGGCCTCCGGTGCTGATATTAATGGGTATCAGCTCCGGAGACTCCCGGCATCAACCCGTGGCAGAAAAAAAATAATTTTTTTTTCTAAGTCCTCTCTCGCCGCCTTATCGGCAGCTTCTCACCACCTTCACGCCAATCTTTCCTTGCGGGAGGATTTTCAGAGGAAATCGCCATTCTAGAGCCTTGATTAGCCCCGATAACCTTCTCGAGGCTACTAGAATTGCACGAATGTGAAAACTTGCCGATAAGGGGCTTTACGTGGCTTATAAGCGGCTCGCCTGGCCTTTTTTTGGGGGGGGGGGGAGAGGAAGAAAAGAAAATGCCGAAAAAGCCTTTTATCGGCCACTTATCTAGGCTTACTGAATAGCAGTAGGCCTTTTTGGTGAAAAGGCCTCGATAAGTGGCTTACCGAGGCTTGTAGCATAGGCCGAGGCTTATAGCATAGGCCCCTAAATGTATTATTTTGCAACTTGTACTAATTTTTCATAGAATTTGATTGAACTGTTTCAGAGAAATTCAAATAGGTTAATTGAAAATAAATTGGTAACCACAGTAACAATCAACACCGTGCAACAACAACCTGTAGATTTACTTTGACATCGAGGAGGCAGTGATTTCAATTGGTTTTCCATGATATCCACAATGTCAGTATAACTGTTTATACAACACGGCCTTCTTGGGAACAATGAGATTTGTGTGTGTTTGTTGTGAATGAGATTGTTGCATGGACGTGTTTTGAAGTTTGTGATATTATATTATAACGTATTTCCTTTCAAGTTGCAATAATGTGAGAGTTGAAGTGCTATTCAGTAGTTTGTTTGACCTCAAGACAGCGCTTCATCGTCGTGACAGATAATTATCGCCTTTCAGGACAACTTCATTGTCGTTGCCTAGACTGCCAGTGGTAACTCAGCTTATTTATAGGTTTGTATAATAGCGCACAATAGTGTGAGAATTAAATTGGCCAAACAGGTTTTAACTGAAGTTTGAGAATACGAAGACAATTTGATGACAAAATCCACACATTTATGGCATTTCTAATTTTGTTTTGCCCGTGTTTCATTCCGTGTTATGAATCTTCTTCCTACGAGGTTTAATCACTCATCCCACACGCAGTATAAAATATAGCATTTTCCTAGTAATAGCCATACTGTTAACCTATATAATTAAACATCCTTGCTGCATCAAAAACGTTTTTAGTTGACACATACAGTACAGTAGCAAGTTAACTCTGCCAACACTATTAACAGACTTTTTAGGGTTTATGTCTGGCTCAACTTGGTGGACAATTTTGAAACACATTCTATTTTTGTGTTTGTCACACAGATAACAAACACTTATTTTCTGTGCACAAAAATAATTGATTAAAACAATTTTTGGTCCCTAATGCGCACCTTGAGAAAAATCAGGTTACTGCGCAGGCGCACACACAGTCAATTACGTCTGAGATTCCTGCCAGTGTGTTTTTGTTCTGTAACTCTACTTTACTGAGTTCATTAAAACTATTTACACCGTGCAGATAAAAAGGCCAAGCAAAAAGCACAATTAGCTGGTATAATGTGGTTTCATTCCATTTGTGCTATGGCTATTTACAGGTTGTTTTTTTTTTAGAAATACAAAATATTATAAATATTCTGTATCTGTAAGTTATAAATCTCCCACGGTTTAAAGGCAGACACAAACCTATAATGTAAAAATCTTTTTCTTGTTCTTGAAAAAACAAACAAAAAAAAATTGCACCTATTTTGTATTAAGGTAAAAAGAGGTGCAATTATGGGGCATAAGAAAAAGAAAAAATGCTTTTTATTTCTTTCTGTTTTTTTTCTTTGACACATATTGTGCAGATTTTCTTTTGATGTTCTGCACCATTTTGTGCTCTGAGGTGCATCCATATGGTACAAACTCGTTGTACAGACTGCTACAAATTGCTTGTTTCCCCCGGCATCTATAACTACTTTTCATTTTTTCACTTTCCTTGTTATTGGTTATTTTTTTCCATTGCCCTTACCTGCTCTCCTCCACTTATCTATCACATAGCTGCTTTGGCATATGCCATATTGATTTAATCTGATATACTAGACTAGCTCTATATATGTTTTACCTCTAGCATACCAAACATAATTATTTCTGAGAGCCCATTTCCTATACTTTCCTTTGCATGCAGACAAATTTAACATGTTGTTTTTAAGTCTAATGTGGTCATTTGTAACTATTTTCAGCATATTGTTATGTGTAGCCTCTTAAGCAGCTACTACTAACCTTCGATTCAATGTATTCTAAACATTCCTACAGTATGCAGTCACCAACTCATATACTTGTAACCCCACTGTGCATTCTTTCATTGGCTTGAACCGCTACAATGTATAATAGTTGCAGTCTGGAGTGATACCTTGTGATATATCTATTCACTGCATTATTTGTTGGCTCGTACTGTATGATGGTCTATTTCAGGTATTAAAGATATGGAAGCAAATTATTCATTCTAGTATTGAATTTATATATGATGAGATTTTTTTTGCTTTTAATAAATCAGAATAGCATTTGATCTTCTTTCCTACAGGAGAAGGACAATAGCTTGAATTAACTAAACTATTTGAACAATATTTAGCTACACAAAGTTTTGAACCTACATGATAACGTACAGATTACATTTTTTTGTATTTACATTTTATGCTTTTCTCATTATACAGTACATTAAATAGAGGAAACTGAGCAGTCATTGTAGAAGCCCTTATACTGCGTTTTAAGGCACAATACACATCTTTTTATTAGACATAAATATAATCAAAAGACAACACACTGTAGTTTGAATATCAGGGCTCTAGTAGTGTAGTAAAATACATTTTCAAAATATCAAGATCTTGACTTATAACCCCTATTCATTATGGAATATATCCGTTTTCCCCTTCCATTGGAAGATTTCAGCTTTTTTCCCTTGAATTCAAGAGATAGATAACTTTATAGAATTGTCAATAGTGTTTTATTAGTAAGGCCTTGTAGGAGTGTGGCAGTAGATGTTAACCCCTTCATTACCTTAGCGGTTACAACCGCTAAAGTAATGAAGGGATAAAACCCTTGCAATACCCTCCTGCAAGGCCTAAACACCACCCTGGGGTAACTACCCCCTTCACCCACCCCCTGCACCAACAACAGGAATGAGTAAAAGTGCTATTAACCAAAGATGACTGATAGCGCTTTTCTCCATTCCAAAAAACATTACAGTGCAATACATAAATACAATCCCCCAACCCCAACACATACAGTAAAGTAATGGGCAACATTACTATTATCCAGATATGGATAATAGTGCATTTGCCCATTAAAAAAATAAAACCAGCACCACTCTCCCTGGGGCACCTACCCCACCCTCCACCCCTGCTACCCATTGATTAGCACAGCGTTAATATGGGCATGCTTTGCCACTATGGCAGTCAATGGGCAAACTAAAAAAAATCAACAAAAATCCAAAACAATTAAATAAAACCAACTACAAATCCAAAACAACAATTAAATAAAAACAAGCATTTGCAAAAAAAAAATACATTGCTTGTCACTGTGCATATCTATACGCTAAGGTAATGAAAGGTTTAAACCCTCCCACAACCTTCCCGGTAGGCGTAACCACCCACCCTGGGGCAACTACCCCCTTCACTCACCCCCTCAGCCCCCAATAAACAAGGTAGTCTAGCTTAAACCCTTCATTTCCTTTGTGATTAACCACTAAGGTAATAAAGCTGCTTATATTTTATTTGGATAACATATTATTGTAGCAGGGGGTCTCCGAAGCTGAACCGCAATTATTTCAGATCCAGGGACCCCCTGCTTCCCGAGTTACAGGCCCAGTTATGGGAAGCCGGTATCCCTCTGCTTTGTTTAAATCTCCCGATCACGTGGGCTCTGACAGGGGACAATTTAAACATGGCCACCTGCTACAATAATATGTTATTAAAATAAAAGCCCTGTGACCGCCAGTTAGAGGTGCGCAGGTAGAGTGGCTGATTCAGTCTATCTCTTACTGCGCGTCTCTAACAGACAGGTGGAACCCTGTAGGATTCACACCGCGTGAGTCCCATTCAAACACACGGACCCTGCTGTGTTAATCCAATAGTCCATTACAGCCTGCTAAGGACCATCTCGCAGAGTGTTTGCCAGGTGGTCACGGATTTTCCTCAGACAGTGGCACAGAACCGGCAGTTGCATCTGTATACAGCTAAATGAAGGTGAAATATGGAACTAAGACAATACCGTAGAATGCAAGTGCCTCTCTAAAGATCCCAGTAGTACCAGTAAGATGTGTTTGAACTGCGGTTTAACGGAAAGCTGAATGTGACTATTGAAAGTCATGTTTGAAATAATATGCCATGAAACCAGGGTCTAGTTCAAAAACAGCACATGGTCAAACTTTTCACCAACCTCGACCAAATCCTTGGTCTAGTTAAGCTTTTTAAGTTAATTAACATCTCTCTTTACGAAATCTACCATTAGCCGTGATTCATCAGTCCTTGATGCAGGTTATTGCACCCTGATTCGGCAGTAACTCCTATTCAAGTGAACATCAGTTACTGATCAATCGTGTGGGAGTCCCCGCATTGTGCCATGATAAATCCTGGCCATAATGTGGTTCATGGAAAGTATATGATTGTGTTCATCAGGAAAAGGTAAGATCACTATGTAACTATGCACCTCACTGTGAGATAGCTCCAGTCAACCTACAGTAGTTTGGTATCTTGTTTGTCTCTGGCACCTGCAGACCATGTTCAGTCTGTAGAATTTCCCCATCCTCAGCAACACAGTCCATCTTTTTCTCTACGTGTTGCAACTAACAAGTGTTTATTCTCATTACCTGAAAATAAATAGCATTTTAATACTGTGGCCCAGATTCACTAAGCTCCATTAACCTATTTAATGTTACTTTAATCTAAGTTAATCACAAAGCACTATTCACTAAAGCAAATTACCCAGGTTTTACGCCAGTTAAAAGCTTGTCATTCTTTTTATTGGCCATTATTCTCAAATGAAACGGAAAATTAGCTCATTATAGCCTAAATGGCATTCATCCCATATACACGAAGCTGCGTAATGGTTAATGCTAGGAAATAACGTATGGTTTTTAAGTCATACCTTACTCTGGTGTCACTCGCATCCAGACACTGAAAGAGGACTCGTTCTAGAGCGGGAGAGCAGGGAAAGACCGAAAAATAGAGAGAGATAGAAAGAGTTGGGGGAAGGGAGTGAGGGGGAGAGATATCAATTTAGAAGACCCATTGACTTATATACTTCTAATTAGATTAACATATACTTCACATGGGGAAATACCTGTTAACACTCCTGGGATACCTCTCTGTCTTCTTCTATCTCTCCCCCTCTTTGAATAGAAAAAACTCTACCTCAGTATCTGGATGAGAGTAACGCCAAGTCTTAAATAACGTGATGTTATTTGAATAAATGCAAAGTTAACCATATTCTAATGATCCTACTTAGGACAGTTTTTTTTTTTTTTTGCATATGGCTACCCTAGTGAATAAAGCGTTAATTTAGGGAAGATTATGGTCATTCCTGTAATAGATAATGTCCTGATTTAAGTGAGTTTAGTGAATCTACAGATGTAGCAAGACAACATCTTCGATGAGCGACTGCTCACGCTGGTCGCGGCACTGAAGGATTAGCGCTGCATGGGTCCCATTCAGAAGCATGTACACCCCCGCAGTATGATCGAGGCAGACATGGTCCCCAGCACTGCATACATTTGCTTGTTTGGCTGCGCAACTGGGAACAGTATGTCTTACTACATCTGCCCGCCCAAATATGTAATGAGTGAATTCTCGAAACACATAACTTCTTTTGTACAGTAACGATTGGCACGTTCACTGATGTTTTGGTTCGAAATTTCATTTCTGGAGTTCGACTTGAACACCCGAACGAATGGCGAAATTGGCAAGTTCCGATTTCAAACCTGCAAACCTTCCCATCCTTATTGTACAGTTTGATATTTAAACTTATACAAACGGGTGAATCATCTGATTAACCCTCCAGGCGCTCAGAATATAGCATAGTCCTGCTGGTGAAAGATGATGAAATAAATCTTAAAGACCCAGGCTATAAACAACCTAAATGTAGTAAGGTATAGCATATAGTCATTCCCCCCAACCGGCTCACCATGAGCACTATGAGGTTGGGACACGGGAAACTCACGTGTAAATCCTTGTGGTTGTTTGTCAAGCCTGTGCGGGTCTTTCCGGTGTAGTTTGTACGCCTGCTTCTCCTGACAGAAGCCAGGGTGTCTCCGTCTCGTGATCTTCACTCTTCACCGCCAACCCATTACCCGCGGATGCGGAGGGCGCTCACTTGACCGGCGGCATGAACGGTGCTTCCGGATGACGTCATGGCAGACCCGGTGAGTAAACAGCAAGCCAGCAGTGACTCAGCGTGCAGACGCTTGATGCAGCAATGTGGAAAAACCTCTCAAAAAGAGAAAGAAGCGCCGCACAGCATAAAGAATGGATGAAGGCTGATGTGGGAAGATAAAAATGAGCTTTATTTGCACAAGGTGCAAGCGAGTCCTCTTGACGCAGGCCTGGCAGGCCGAAACGCGTCAAGAGGACTCGCTTGCACCTTGTGCAAATAAAGCTCATTTTTATCTTCCCACATCAGCCTTCATCCATTCTTTATGCTGTGCGGCGCTTCTTTCTCTTTTTGAGAGGTTTTTCCCCATGATATTTAAACTTAGATCAATGTCACTTTACCACATCCATTCTTGAACCTCAAAAATAATCTTACTAGTATTGTGTTTACATCAATTGTTTTTGCTCACCGCCCTGTTCATTTACTTCATTGTTTGAGCTATTTCATGGATATGAAGAATACTGCCAGGTATTGCAGTACTACAATATTTTGCTTCAAAAGCAGTCAAGCCCTCACACCCTGAAGAATTCCCACCTTCAGTCCTTACTTTTTTTCAGTAACTTAACTTAGAAAGCAAAACATTGTGGTCCTCTTACACGAAGTCATGCACTTCAACAAGAAACCTTCCAGTGCTGGAAGAAATCTTGAATGAGCTGTAAGGTGTCTTCTGGAATAGCACCATTTAGTAAATCTGGACTATTATGCCATGATCCCCCGACTTGGGTCATCTTCCCCTGATGCAATGGAACAGAAGGGTTTCTGTACTCACATGTACCTCTTTGTTCAAATGATTCCCATTTTAAGAACATCAGGGTCCATCGTTAATAGAGATCAGTGCAAACTATCTGTTTTGACAGCTGAAAGACAAATCAGATCAATGCAGACAAGATGGTGAAGATGAAAGAGAACAAGTGGATACCTTGAATATCCATTTGATTTAAGGATAGTGTAATGATATCTGGGATCATTGAAAAAAGGTACCGAGAGGCAATAACAGAGACCAAGTTCACAAACACACTCATTTTCAACACACATTACAGTGACCATTACTGAACCTATTTGACCAGATTTTTTAACTGATATTATATAAGTACACAACTACTGTATAGCCATGAACATGTAATATTGAAAAAACATACTGTTTTTTTTATATGTTTTTGCAAGTTTCTTTTTGAATTATATTACTTATATTGTGTATTGTTCTATGCCATGCCCTACATTAAAAGTGCTGCGTTAGCAAAATCAAGAGTTTAAATCTATGTCTGCGAGACAAAGGAGGTCACTCGCTATTCTCTCTCAAATGTGGTTACTGACAGGCATGTGATTAACTAGCACAGTTGATGGCATCTTGGCGCAAGTCGATGCTGTCATGAAGAAGAGTGGCAGACTCTAATGAACAGAAGAGGAAATTTATTATAAGGGGAAAGAGGCGTCCATTAATCAAACAAAACCACTATGTTACAGAGATGGCCTGAATCATTGTGGTCATTCCAGCAGAGCACTTGTTCCGATATCAGGCCCATAGTAAGGTCATCCTGAATCAGTTACCAGATCTAGATCTAGCCCCCTTAGCCCACTTCCACCTTCAAACACCACTGACAACCCAATCTGAATGTACCATTGTTATAGCCCCTGAGACAGAATGTGAATTTTATAATAATCAATTATTATACAGCAACAAAAAAGAAATGTAAGTTGCTTACATAGTAGATGAGGTTGGAAAAAAACCCATAAATCCATCAAGTTCAACCTATGCTAAATTTAGACGACAGATACTTTATCCTATATCCGTACTTACAGTATATTGATCCAGAGGAAGGCAAACAAAACCCCCAGTGAAATATCATCCAATGATATCTCATAAGGGGGAAAATAAATTCCTTGCTGTCTCCAATAATTGGTAATCAGAATACTCCCTGGATCAATATCCTTCCAATCTTTAATTATTAGGTATATCCCTGTATACCTTTCCTTTCTAAAAACATGTCCAACCTTTTTTGGAACAAATCTATTGTATCTGCCATCACAGTCTCCACGGGTAATGAATTCCACATTGTAACTGCCCTTACTGTAAAGAACCCTTTCCTTTGTTGCTAGTGAAATCTCCTTTCCTCCAATGTTAAGATTACTATAATAACGCTTGTGCTTTTTAAAACAGCGGGTGCGATATTAACTCTATTTTAACAGCGTTTGAGGTATCCAGCACATACAGTAGATTCTTCTACCTAATCTATCAATTTCACAGAATTGGGGGTCAATGTGCTAGGACAACATTGGAGCCAAATTGATACAAAAAGCATCATTTTCAGGTGTGGGTCTTTTTGCATCAATGTATCTTTTCTCCATTTTTGCTCCATGTAAAGCAGCTTGCAATTTGGGATGTGTCCAAAGGGAAAGCTATGGAGTTGTTTCATGATGTACAGATTATAATGACTTTTTAACATACTTTTTTAAATAAAAATATATTGCACTAGTGTTGCAGATTTTCACATGTACATCCCCACCTCCATCAAGATCACACCAGTGACCCTCCAAAAAGGATATATCCTTTCTGTTGCCTTTTTTAAGGCAAACAGAACAGAGTTTGGGGAAATGTACCCTTATGTGCCTATCATAGGCACTGACACATGAGTGGAAATTATAGAACCACTGTTGTTTTTGCTTTCATTTTTTGACACCAATTTGTTCTTTTTTATCTCCCCTTGCATATTATGTTCTGTTAATTGTGACACAGAGCAGGCTATCCTGGATTGACGGATTATAATGAGATGTACCACATTCTGCTCCTCTGTGCAGAAGGTTTTTCATTAAAAAAAATCTGCAATGTGTAAGGTGGCGTTTATTCTCTGCTCTTTAAAATCACCCCCAAAATGTACAACACAGTTTGTGCATTTGACACAACTGTACACTGAAAAAATGGTGCAGTGCATCAACACAGGCTTTCTCTGCCCAAAATTGTCTTAGTTCTTAGACTAATTCTGTTTACCAAGCCCACTATTCTGCATACCTTTCTGACTAGAGATGTGAAAAATGTATAGAAAATGCTTAGCAAATGTTTTCACACATTTTTCTTAAATTCATTATTTTTGAAAATATTCACTATTTGTCAGATATTTAGTGCACTAGCTAAGTACAAATCAGACGACATTATTCATTGAATGTAACAATACACATAAATGTGATCTCTGTTCTCAGGCTCTTAGCCTTCAAGGGGTTGTCAGGTGTCTAGTGCATCAGTTTAAGGGCATCAGCTGAACATATATATATATGATGACATAACTCATTGAATTTAATACTGCTTGCATCCGCCTGGACGCATTTTTTGCATTTGTTTTAACACCTGGAGGATTTTGCTGTGAGGGAGTCGGGAAGTACCATAGTCCCACTTTGAGGTGACTATGGGAATGGGCCTGTAGAAGGGGTAAGGGATGCCGAAACGTTGCCCCCTGCATCTCACCGCACCCACTTCCTTCCCTGTTAGGGATTTCTTTATCATATCCCTCACTTTTTAGTGATGTCACATGTCCTCCCTAACCACCCCCCCTCCTGTTCGTTTTTTTGCACACTGTCAATTCATGTTCTTCACTTTTGCTCATTAATACATATCAGCATTTCAAGAATCATTGATTCTTTTGTATTCATACTGAGTGCGGGGAACACTTTTTGTGTACTATTTTTCTAAGTTAATCTAAGGCTGAGTCCCCACTGGCGCTGAGCGCGCTCATGCTTAGAACATGAGCGCCGGGTGTCCTGCAGCTTGCGGACGCGCGAGCGGGGGGGAGGAAGGGGGGCGCAATTGCGGGCTATCGGGCAAGCGGGAAAATATAAAAAGTTTATTTACAAAAGCGCCGAGCGTGTGTGCCCGCGCATCGCGTGAGCGGGAATTTGCATATATATATATATATGCATGTAACCGCTCCAAGCACCGCCCGCTCAGCACGCTCAGTGCTAGCGGGGCCGCAGCCTTAACCACACATTACCGTATATAAGTTATGGTGGGTAAAAAAAAGTGTCAAAAAACATCCACTGTGCAGTGCACAGCAAATAAAAATATCACTTGTGAGCAGATTCACGTCTCAGACAGGTGTGCAACGCTGCTTTTCCCCATTATATCTTTGCATACAGCGCTTCCACTGCCGCTAGGCATTCTGGGAAATGACATGCAAATGAGCACACAGTGTCACCATTTTCTTCATGTGCCTTTTAACATGGAGCCCTATATAAGCTTATGCCTACCGTATTACACAGCTTTTCAGCACAGCATGGGTTAAAGAAGTGCATAGCCAGAAAAAAAACTACTGACAAATAGCGGTTTCAACTTTTTGGGTCTCTTCAGGGAACCCTTCCCCTTTGTTTCCGAATTTTGGCACATTTTGCACATTTTCTCTTGCTATAATAAAAATCAGCAAAATGTGTCCATTTAATTTTTTTTAAATGTTTTGCATTTTCCTACTGATCAGCTCATTCAATTTGATGTACCCCTCCCACTAACCTTATAGATATGTTTTATGTG
This sequence comes from Ascaphus truei, assembly GCF_040206685.1. Lineage (NCBI taxonomy): Eukaryota > Metazoa > Chordata > Amphibia > Anura > Ascaphidae > Ascaphus > Ascaphus truei. The sequence goes on from NC_134486.1 coordinate 25,273,632, forward strand.
TCACCCATTCCCAGCACAGGATGGCATCAGGACCATAAGATAATTTGGAGTTATTTAAATGTCCTGGTTTCATTAGTTTGGTTAGTTTGCTGAGACAGGGACATAGGATGGATGCTAAGTAATGAATATATCAACTGCAAATGTACTTTTTCTTGATAAATAAAATGGTGCACATTTTGCTGATTTTGTGTTTCTTTACAGTTTGGTCCAGGAGTATATTTTATATCCATTTGAAGAAGATCAATAGAAACAAAGGGCCAGTCTCAAACTCCATTGATTCCCCCCCACACATCAATTCCTCGCATCTCGGGAGATTCTTTGAGAACAAAGCAGATGACTTTGTGTAAGGGGTCAAACACATGAGCAGTATGTAATTTAGATCTACTGCAGCATTATATTAATATGGATCAGTTGACATAGCTATGTGTCCTTATACTTGCTCCTTTTAACTTTGGTCATTAAAGTTATTTCCAGAAGATTCTAACATATTTGTGACCATTTTATAAATAAATCTTTGAATGCTATCAACAAAGCTGGAGTGATATATAGAGAATCAAGAAACGTGATGATGTTGCACAAATGTTGAGCCGTCCACTGATGCAGTGCCAGAAAAATAATCATTACGGAGATTAAAATTGTGTATATGGATCCAACAAAGTGAAAGAAAAACCTGACGCGTTTCGCGCCGGATACAGCGCTTCATCAGAGGCTCCATACAGATAGAGAAACTGACGTTTATGTACCCTCTATCTTAAAGTGATAGTGTCTTAAAACCAAAGCAAATCCTCATAAGTTACACGGAATGAGTAAATGTCTTACTTAATGAATCAGAAAGTCTTATATTTTACATGATATAGTGAAACAATGTGAGCGTCCGAATAACATATCCAACATCAGAAGAAAATCTTTGCGAAGCTTTTGCAAATATCAAAACTTCTTTGAGAAAACACGAAAATGTTCGCAGGCCGAACTGCGAAATGCGCGCACATCTCTAGCACCCACAACCTGCAAACAGTACAGTATTTTGTTAAAGTGTTATGTTGATGTTTGTAAATCCTGCCCCTTTCCTTATGTGAAAGTATCTTGCATCCTCTCATTTTTGGTTTCTGCGTATGTAAGATGTTTGGATAAGCAGCATGTGGTTCCTTAGAACTACTTTTTTGAGCCGCTTCAGAGTATTGCCGTCTTTTTTAAATGATTCAACAGGTCAGTATTCCCTCCTACTGCCTCTTTACGTTCCACCTACTGTACATACCAATTAGACTGTAAGCTCCTCAGAGCAGGGACTCCTCTTCCTTAATGTTACGTTTATGTCTGAAGCACTTATTCCCATGACCTGTTATTTATATTATTTGTTATTTATATGATTACCACGTGTATTAGTACTGTGAAGCGCTATGTACATTAATGGCGCTATACAAATACAGACATACAATACAATGCAATACAGTAGACCCTCTTGCTCTCATGTAACAGCTATGTCATTGCTTAAAACTCTGTTAGCATGTTAAGCCTGACGAAGAAAGACAACAAAGAAAGATACTTATCCAGAAAAAGCCAGGAATGATCATAAGAAGATGTACAAAACTATCCCTTTATGGGGAAAAAAAACATACATGCCAGATAAAGTACCCAGAAGACCTTAATTTCACAGAAGAGTTCTGCAGTAGCTGGCATATTTTAACACATTAAGCAGAAAAAGCAATGCATGGTGCTGAGGGCTGTCATTTTCTAATTTAATTCTGCCATTTCGGGTAATGGACATTTTGGCAGTGTAGTCATTTTGCTGCCTAAGTGACAGATACATTTCATTACCAATTCTTAAAATAATTTCTCATGACATTTGAAAAAGAGAAGATGTTCATCTGGTGGTACCACATGCTCCTCGGTTTGAGGGATGTTGTCTAAAAAAAAAAAGCTGTGTGTGCTGTGCACGCGCGTAGTAAGTGAAACTTCTTTGGCTTTTGTCACAGAAATTGTATTTGTGTTGGTGATGTTTTAATTAAAAATCAAAATACAATCTCATTGACAAAACGCAAATAAATTTGACTTAGAAAGCGCGTGCTCAGCACACATCCCCTGTATTAGCTACTTGCACTAAGTGTGAATTCCTCGTGTGTGCGTGTGACTGTGAGTGTGCGTATGACTGTGAGTGTGCATGTGCGTGTGACTGAGTGTGCATGTGACTGAGTGTGCATGTGACTGAGTGTGCGTGTGACTGAGTGTGCGTGTGACTGAGACTGTGTGTGACTGTGAGTGTGCATGTGACTGTGAGTGTGCATGTGACTGTGAGTGCGTGTGATTGTGAGTGTGTGTGACTGAGTGTGTGTGTGACTGAGTGTGCATGTGACTGAGTGTGCGGGTGCGTGTGACTGTGAGTGTGCAGGTCCGTGTGTGTGTGCGGGTGCGTGTGACTGAGTGTGCGGGTGACTGTGCGTGTGACTGAGATGTGTTTTACAAATAGTCTCACCCTTTATATTCTGCATGAATACACCATGAGGTTTGTAAAATTAGTACCATTATTATAGTGTCCTTTGCTCAAATAACTGTGCTCTCTCCTGCACTCAAGCACAGCACCACTGAGGTTGTATTAGTACTGTGACCACTGCATTTTACAATCTGATATATTGCTGACTTTGTATAGATCAGATATTTCCAGTACACAGAAGACTATCTATCTTCCAAACTCTCTCTGTCTCTCCTGTTCACCTTTTTTCTGTTGCCCGTATCTGTCTCGCTGCCAATTTGGTGTCCTTTAATGTGGACATCGTTGCCAGGTCCGATCTCATCACTCCCACTTCATCGGTCCTCCCTCCTCTCTCCTCCCTCCTCCCCATACCTCCTCTCTTCCTGTCCATCGGCATGTCAGCGGGCAGCGGGTGGGGAACGGCGCTGCTGCCAGCCGCTTCTGCGCATGCGTGGCTTTCCTCTGCGTCCCCATGACTACTGCGCATGCGCGGCATGGCAGCGGACATGTTGGGGGAACGGCATCGCTGCCAGCCACTTCTGCGCATGTGCAGAAGTCCATAAGCGTCGCCATTAGTAGTCTGCGTGTGGGGGGAATGGCAGCTGTTAGGAGCGAAGAAGAGGGATGAGAAAGGCTGAGCAGTGGCTCCTCCTCTCACAGCCGGAGGACTTGCGGGGCTTCCGCCATCTTACTACACCCGCAGCACCAGAAGCTCTGCGCCAGTCATCTTGGTATACCCATGGCAGCGGATGGGTGGGGTAACGGCCATTAGGAGCGGCGCCGGCGGCTATTGCCGCCACCGCATGTCACAGCGGGTGTGTGGGGGGAGCAGCGGCCGTTAGGAGCGGCACAGGCGTCTATCGCCGCCGCCGCATGTCACGGCAGGCGTGTGGGGGGAGGGGGATGGGGAGCCGTGACGTCACTTCCGTTTCACATTTCGCCCCCAACTCTACAGTTTTACCCCATCAGAATAGGTGCCACTAAAGAAGTTGCACTTCAATAAATGGAAGTAACAATGTAAATAGTTAATGTGAACCAATGAAGGGATGTGAAAGCTGCCCCTCTAGCCACCTAGGTGAGGGGCCACAATGACCAGGGGGCAAGGCTCATCCTCACCGCTTGGGGTCCCTGGCCGCACTCCAACCCACAGGCGTGTAGGAGGGGCTACATATGGCCCCAATGGAGCAAGGGGCAATACCATGGGTCCCTAATGCGGTGGGGGATGACACAATTAAGCTCTGAGCTATGGTGCAACTCCAGTACATAGTCCCCACCCCCCCTAGGGTTATAGTTATCGCTATATGCACTCTTCTGGTAACACAGGTATGTTTGATGGTAAGTTCTGTGGGTTATACTGTATCCCATAGCTGTTGTTGGTGTGTAACAAAATTATTTGGGGTAGGGGAACTACACATTAACCCCCCCCCCCCTGCTTGGTGCTTTACACAGGGTCCCCCCCACCCCCCCCTCACTGGGCACAGGGGGCTATACACGGGCTCCCACACGTGATCCTGGCCCCCCACCGGCCAACACCATAGGCCCCCAAGGGGATGGGGGGGCAGAACAGTGTAGCACGGAACTGTGATCCAGCACTAGTGCATGGATTGGGATGCTACACTCGGCACCCAATGTGGTGGAAGCATTCACAGGGCCCCACTTAGATAAGGGGCTACACACGGCGGGCCCCAAAGGGGGTCGGCACATTTTAGCTGAGCTCTGGTGAACACACCAGAAAGGGGGCGTGAGTGTCCCTGCCGGGGTGCCTGACTTGGAGGAACATCAAGGGTTGAGATCAAGAAAAGCCAGATGTTCATATATAATGTCAAGGAATGTTTGGTATAATTTTAATCATCCTTTATATTGAGTGCAAGCATCCAGAGTGATATTAAATATGGTCAAATGCTACTCACTGGGGTTAGGGGATACATTCGGGCTCCCAACAGTACACCCCCCCCCCACTGGGGTAAGAGGGGATGCTGCAAGCCCACCCCCCCCCTCTCACTGGGTAGGGGTCCTACACATAGGCCCCCTATTGGGTTGGGCGGGCTACACATCACCATTTATGCTTAGTCAAGCAGCCTTTCTTTCATTGTCTGGATTCTTGACCATCTGTCGCCGGCACTATGGTGGGGGAGGCTTTACATGGGCCACCACTCGGATAAGGGGTTTCACATGGGCCCCGCGGGGGTGAAGGGCAACACCATAGGCCCCCAAAGCAAGTGGGAGGGGCTACACATGGGCATCCCACTGAAGTAGGGGTGACTACACAGGGGCATCCCACTGGATTAGGGGGTGCTAACATGCCCCCCCACACTAGGGTCGCTACACATGGGCCCCCACTGGGGTCCGGCGCTACACATGGGCATTTGTTCTTCATGGATCAAAGGACTGCACATGGGCCTCCATTCAGATGCCTCCACTCAGATGAGGGTATACAAATGGTCCCCACGAGGGTGAGGGGTACACAGGTTCCCACACGGGGAGGGCCAACACCATAGCCCACCCCCCACAAAGTGGTAGGCGGCGCAGCACAGTTTAGCACGGAACGTTGGTTCAGTTTAGGAGCATGGGGTGAGTGGCAACATATGGCCCCCACTTGGATACACATCGGGGTTGAGACTATAAACGCCCCCCCTCCCCCCAATTCAATGGGGTACATTTCCCTGCCGGGGAGACTGGCTTGGAAGGTCATGAGGGATCACCATTACCGTACATACTGCTGGGGTAGGAAGGAGACACAGCACATTTCATGCTGCAAGAGTAGGAGGTAGTCACGGCACAGTACATACGGCAGGGGTAGGAATGATACACTGTTAGAATGAGACATGTTGCTGGGTTAGGAATGAGACATGGCATAGTACATACTGCTGGGGTATGAGGGAAACTGTGAGTGGTACGGCAAGGTACAGGCTGCAGGGGTATTAAATAAACACACCACGCAGTACACCTTGCTGGGTGGGGAAGTAGACTGCACAGTACATGCTGCGGGGTAGGAAGAAACGGCACAGTACATGTCGCTGCTGGGATAGGAAGGAGACAGGGCACAGCATACAGTATGCGGCAGTAGTAGGAAGGAGACACTGCACAATACACGCTGCTGGTGTAAGAAGGAGACACACATGCTGCGAGGGCAGGAAGGTGACACAGTACAAGTTGCGGGGCTAGGAAGGAGAGCCAGAACACTACATGCTAGTGGGGTATGAATGAGAAACACTGTACAGTACAGGTTACTAAGGGGACACGCTGCAACAGTGGGCAAGGGGTGCAACAAGGGCGGCCCCAGTCAGGAACTGCTGCAGGAGGGGACAAGGTTATTACGTTCCACTAGTGCGCAGCTTGGCCATCATCAAAGGACGAAACCGGCCCCAGTCAGGAACAGCAGAAGCCTGCAGGGAGCGGACAAGGTTATTATGGCTTCTCCGGGGTGGTGGCTGGGCTGCCAAGTGACACGGGCGGCCCCAGCCAGGAACGGAGGCGCGGTGGTGGGCAGGCGCTATGACGGACTGCAATGGGTGCAGACTACAGAGCGGACAAGGTTATTACGCGGTTACGCCTCCACATGTGCGGATGCATGTCCCTCATCAAGTGGCGAGGGCGGACCCAGGCAGGAATGGCACCAGGCTGCAGGGAAAGCAGGCTGGGGGGGGAGGCGCTGCAGACGGCAGACTGCAACAGGTGCGGGCCGGGGCTTAAGTCCGCAGGCGGGCGGGCAACCTTCTTTAGCGTTGTAAGGGGACATGTCAACGTGTTGATATTTAAGGCCACCGGTGGATGAGCCAGTGGGGGTTCAACATCATTCTGTAATTTCAGATGGTTTGGAGGTTGCAGGCGACTCAAGGGGGAGTCGACAGCCTATGGCTGTGGTGCAATCAGCCGGTACGTCGTCAACGGCTCTGAGACGCTCTGGGTGCCTGGAAAGGCCTTCTACTAGAGGGCATGGCAAGGAGTTCACTGGGGTGGAGCCTGAAAGGCTGTTCTCCAAATGCGCGTACGCGTACACGTGTCTCTCATCAAGTGACGAGGGCGGACCCAGCAAGGAATGGCACCAGTCTGCAGGGCACGCAGGCTGTGGGAATGCGCTGCAATGGCAGACTGCAACAGGTGTGGGCTGCTGAGGGACCTGGATGTACCACCAGCCAGGAATGGAGGGATGGTGGGGGACATGCCGCAACGACGGACTGAATGGGTACAGTCTACAGGGAGCGGACACGGTTACTATGGCTCCGCCGGGGCGGTAGCTTTCCCATCAAGCGGCCCCAGCCAGGAACGGAGGCACGGTGGGAGCATACCCCAATGACGGTTGCCGTACGGTCTACAGAGAGCGGAAAAGGCTATTATGAATACGCTGGTTTTACAGAGAGCAGGCAAAGCTATTACGCCTCCGCTCATGCGGTAGCTTGTCCATCACCAAGCAACAAGCGCGGCCCCAGCCCGGAATGGTCACCACCTACAAAGAGCGAACAAGATTATTACAGCTCCACAGTGAGCTAGCTTTGCCGTCGGCGGTGGGGACATACAGCATTGTCGGACTGCAGTGGGTGCACTCCTTGATAAGAGGCCGCAAGCAGGGCAGCATCCCCCTCCAAAAGGTGGGCAGGGTGACACAGAAATACACGAGAACCAGGGTGGTGTCATGGGGAAATAGGGATTGTTTACAGCACTCGACCCAGGCACGACAGTCACAGTCGGAAGCGCGAGGACGTCAGCATGCATTTGCTAAAAGAAGTAACAGAAAAGAGTTGGGTGGGGTGACTACATGGTGCACCTACCGTTGCTCTGAGTCTATAGGGAAGTCTGTAAGATCATCCAAAAAAGGGGGAGGAACGGGGGACGTGAATAGACACTTCTTTCTGCGTATTTCTGCTAATTGATGGCGGGCAGTTTCAATCCGGGTGGGGGTGATTGTGGTAAAGGGAACCCCACTTATGATCATCACCCTTTAAATGCTATGTAATGATTGCAACAGCGAAGTTACACAGGGCAAACGTTTGGGGGCTGGGCGATCAGCCAACCAGACTCTGACTCTAGGTCTGTCGGTTTCTTTAGGTCTGACGCCGGCATTTCTCGGATAGTGGGTCAGTTTTATTTTATAAGTTGCAGGAGGAGTTGTAGAGAGGTTCCTCGCCAGTCTGGTGGTATGGGCCTAGTTTAAAAGGCTTAAATAGGCCTGTCGGTGGCGGCAGTGGGGGGTAAATGTTTATCCTTGCCAGACGGGGTTCGGGGCTTATAAAGCCCGGGGGGAGTGGCGAGTGAGCAGGGTTACCTGGACGTGATTTCAGGGCACCAACTCGAAACAATGGCCGGGTCACGTGGGCCCGGCTACAGGATCAGCAATTCCAGGACCGTCTGACCCTTCACCTATAAACTGAGCACCCTGGCAGGGACAGGCAGTTACTCAATTATTTAATAAACAAAGCCTTTTATACCTCCAGATCGAGTCTGTCGTTATTTGTATGTATTTATGTGGGTACTGGGTAACGAGGGGAGGGGGCGCTCCCTCAAAGCCTCCCTGGTCAAGTTGCCCCTCTAGCCGCCTAGGCGAGGGGCCGCAATGACCAGGGTCAAGGCTCCTCCTCACTGCTAGGGGTACCTGGCCACTCTCCATCCCACAGGCGCGAGTCGGGGATGATGCGGCCTGGGGGTTGGACAGGGGGAGGAGCCACAGGGGGATTTAAAGCAATGACGGGAGCAAGCGCGCTCATTCTGCTCTCAGCTGACATGTTTTCCCACCCACCCGTCCCTTGCTAATGAGAAATGTTAGCAGGGAATCAGTGTTTGACCACTTGTTCGGTCAACGAGCACAGTTAACTGTCATCACCATTTGATACAAGGTATATTGCCTGTGAATAATGTTCATTTGTATTATTGTTATTTTTTAAAGTGCGAACTCGCAGTACTTTCACGAAAGAAAACGAAAAGGACTGAAAGTTCCTAAAGGAGGGGTCAGTTTGACCCGGTTGCCTTTGTCACGGCGGCAGTGGGGGGTAAATGCTTATTCTTGCCAGACAGGGCTTGAGGCTGATAAAGCCAGGGGGGAGTGGCGAGTGAGCGGGATTACCTGCACGTGACTTCAGGGCGCCCGCTCGCGACAACGACTGGATCACATGGGCCCGGGTACCGGATTTACGGGGTCAGCGGATCAAGGACCGTCTGAGCCTTCACCTATTACGTGAGCACTCTGGCAGGGACTGGCAGTTACTCAATTTTTAATAAACAAAGCCGCTGCCTTTTATACCTCCAGATCGAGTCTGTCATTATTTGTACGTGTTTACCAGGGTACCAGGTAACAAGGGGAGGGGGAGCTCACTCGCAGCCTCTCTGGTCAAGTCTGGCAGATGCAATTTATTTTCTCGTCTTGTGAATCTACACCATATTTTAAATAATAACGATAAATTAGTAATACTGTATCTTAGTCTTACATTCCATTTATATTATTCTACAATGGGAGCAGTGTTTCTTTCGAGCATATCATATGCATGTATTAGTCAAGGATAAATACAAAAAAGAAGTAGCATTCCTCATTTAGAATAAAACATTTAAAAAATACAGCATGGTTGTTTGATTTATTTAGTATATGAGATTTGAATGTACAGTTGAACCTGCCTCACCTGGCCAATTGTGCTCATTAAGCAGGAATATACAGTATCAGGCGTTTATGACTCTCAGTACCAAATCAGATGTGCTGGACATGCCAAACTCCTATAAAATAAAGTAGGTACTATAAAATAATTTGGGTCCTATATTTTTAGGTTAAAGTTAACTTTTTTTTTTTTTTAAATAAGTACACAAAATACCGATGTAGCCAAAGTAAGATCCTCCCCATCCAGGGCATTCTGGGGGAAACGGACTTCTTCATCCCCTGTCCAATGGGGAAAAATGCTGGTAAACTAATATTGAGCAGCTGCTGACCACGGTTCTTAACTTTCCCTCCAGCTGCAGGGCAATGCTTTTTTTGGGGGGGGGGGGGGGGGGGGCTACATCATGGTATCTCGGCACCCAAAGGAAGCAGTCCCTCACTGTAAAACTTGAACTGATAATGCCAATTTGTAATCCAATTAACAAAATAAGACATACCTAAATACTAACTGCATGTAAGGGGGATTTCATGTGATTATGCAGACCAAAGCCAATATAAGGTTAAATTGTCCATTTACAGAACTGATTGTATATTTTCATTATTGCATGATTCCTATTACTAGTTGATAGATTATATCCTCCTAAATTACAGTATATATGAGTTGCTCTAGTTCTTAAACTAGTGAGTTCTTCTGATGCATGAGTTCACTACAGTATGTATGCGATTGCAAACAAGAATTCTTACATGTTAAGTTACTTCCTTCAACAACAGATTGCTGGGAAAGAAGAGGCATCACAATAAAATGATACTAATATTTTCTTACTCTGATGTGCTCTATGAAAAAGTATTTCTATATAATTTGTGGACATTGTTAGTACTAAACCACATGCAATGAAAAAAAAACATCCCTGCAGTATATGATTGAATAAATGCTTCAGGCGCCTGTATAATATCCAAGAACAATGCATACTGTAGCTATATGGTTTGAATTAACTAAGTCAATTTGTTTCACCTATGACATTTTGTTTAAGTATTTTTCTTTCTAAACAGTGTCTATAAATTACAATGAAATATGAATCGTGTCACAAAATAACTTAAAACAAGTAACCAACTTAAGGTACAAAATACACAGATTCCCAACAAGCTCTGAGAAACCCCAACTAATACCACACTATATACTGTATATATATATATATATATATATATATATATATATATATATATATATATATATATATATACATATATATATATATATATATATATATATATATATATATATATATATATGCATATAATAGTCAAAAGGAGTGCTAGTGGGCGTGGCCAAATGTATACAACAAAAAACAGATATGCCCAAAGCTACTTCCGATGTGACAAAAATACACAGTGCAATATCTGTAAAAAAAGGGTCATTTAGTTTAACCCTTTGGCCAAAGCATCTTAAGCCTGCTGCCACTTACATGGCATGACCATAGCATGTCCTAACACTCACCTGGGTTAAAATTCTTATTTACATGTATAGTTACAGGAAGAATGATCACATTGGATCTGTCGTAACCTGGCAAAATGAAACTGACCTGCCAACTTGGAAAGTGGGGTTGGGCAAGCTTAAACCTTGGGGGGGGGGGGCACTACCCTCCCATAAGCACCTTAAGGTACAGCAAGTTAGAAAAATATAAAGGACACACATTTCATGGGTGTTAAAGTGTCCACTAAAAAAGGAAAAGTATTTGTGTGACTATTTCTTTGCACTTGTTTGGAGAGCTAAATGAAAGCCTTAAGTACTTTACAACCATAAAACATTTTTTAAATGGTGAAGGATCCTGCGGTTACACTTAGTATTCCTTCATTTCAAAGACATCCAAAGAACATGCAGCTTATGCTTGAATGATTACATCTTGCGAAAAGATTTATTATGACACTTTCGGACTCTTTTAAAAGTCTTGGGTGTAGCTGAAAGAACCAATAAAATATGTGAGACAATGACAATGTAGAAACACTGGCACTCATGAATTACAATGTAGATATGAACCAAACGTTTTAATAGGCAAGGAGACCTCATCGAAGAGCTGCTTCCTCTCGTTTAGATCATGCTTCATATTTCATTGTTGTATGCCCCCCAAGCTCCTGAAAAAGACATGTGAATTGGAATAATAAATAAAAAATATCCCATGCGAGCACATTCACAGGTCTCAGACAGCTCTGCCACCCTACAGTAATTGGAATAATGAAAGATTTTTTTTCATATTGGGAAGTCAGGAAAAGTGAATAGAACCGAATCTGATTTTCATTGTTCCCGAAGCTTTACCTTTCGCAGCCCCATTGCCAGGTTCAAAGAAAAGTCTCTCGAATGAGTGCAGTCACAAATACATTCTGTGATTTACAAAACCTGCCCGTCTTCCTTCTGATTCTTAGAGCAAAGCTCATTAGACTTAGAAAGAGAAATGTTTCCTGAGTGATTGTAAACTGGAAGGGCACCTTGGCAATTTACTTTGGAGGGTTGTTGCATAAGCTTTTGAAAATGCTGATGTACTCCCCACTGCTCGGAGGACACGCTGGTCATTCACCTCTTTAATCTCGCTTGTGATTATGGAATCTGAGTGGGTTTTTTTTTTCAAATTGCCATTTTTTCTAAGACGTGACTGGACTGCAGTGTGTTTGATTATATTATGATATGCTTTATGGTTCTATATTTTCAAGGGAGATGGTCGAGTTTGTGGGAGGGGCGTAAAATCCCCCCAAACTCTCATGGTTCGGAACAATTTGAAGCGCTGTGTTGCTCATTCTTCCTGTATCCAAGTTGGGAATAAAGCAACACCCCCCCTCCAACCCCCTCCCCCACAAACAGCGCATTCTTCTCATCTTCCCTTTGGTGTGAAGGAGGAAAGGAGAAAGGATGGGTGTGTTTACTGCCCTAGCTGGAAGGAAAGGAGGTACAGGGCAGGGGGGCTGAGCTAGTTAGGTTTTTAATAAACACCTTAATAATACTTAAAACATATACTGGATCAAATATACAGTATATATACAGTATGTATATACATACAGTATATATATATATGTATCCATGTAGAGGTATCAGTACCGTGTTAGCCGAGCTTCAATAATCAAAAAATAAATAGATGATACCGTTCTGTGGCTAACGAAATGCTTTTATTTGTGCGAGCTTTATACACCAACGAAGTCGCCGCAGTGTGACGAAACGCGTAGAGCTGGGACGTCATCGCGTTTGTGTTGGTGTATTTGGAGTCCCTGGCTTCCCTGCGCTCCGGCTGGCGGTAATTTCAAGTGTTAGCAACCATTGTATGAGGGAGCAAAGGATGTGCAGGCATTGGATGCCTTTATATCTTGCTGCCAATTCGGGATAGGAGTTCATGGTGAACCTGGGCTGTTTACATCCACTCTGCAAACCTGGGACTCACCCTACCACCGCAGATGACCAATATAGAGATTTCTCTCCCACGAATGGTTCTGTTTGAAATCCTGTAAGTGCACATTCTTATGGATTGCTGATTTTTTAAATAAATGTACCTTATTTTTTACTCAGTTACGTGCTATGGAGCTTGCGCTTTTGTTTGTTTTTTGTTCATAGATTCAAAAAGTGGTTGGCTATACCACCCCCCCTAAAGCTGCAAAAACGCTCCCTGGATCTTCTATTGGGACTATATTTCTCTCTGGATTTTTTGTTTGAGTGGAACATTCAATTTGGATTTTCCTTTTTTTTTCACTATCACGTTATGGTTTGTAGATATTATTAGGTTAAATTGTGGTCATTTTAATTTATTTTAATATTTTAAATATGTTATTATAATTTATCATTTATTAGGGTTATTTCACATCCTCTTTAGCGCTAATTAATTTTTGTGTTGTCTATGTATATATATATATATATATATATATATAGCAACTGTAAATATTACTGTATGTTCATTTGCATGTCTTAGACTGGTCTGCAACCCTGTCTTTCCCCATTGCCACCCAGCATACAGCGCTTCCACTGCAGCAAGGGATTCTGGGAAATGACATGCAAATGAGCACTCAGTGCCACCTTTTGTCTCAAGCTCGTATTACACAAGCCAATCCTCAAGCCACTGCATGCTGTTTTAAACACAGCTTTTAAACAGAGGCTGGGATGAGATGCAAAGCCATTAGACCTACTCACATACATGTTTCAACCTTGATGGGTATCATCAGTGTGAGGCTGGTCTTAATGGCTTGCAGGTTTGAGACTAGACTAGGTAATCACCACTGTCATTAAGGTTATGGTGGGTAAAAAAAGTGACAAAAACCCTCCACAGTAAAGCATAAAGCAACTGTAAATATTACTGTATGTTCATTTGCATGTCTTAGACAGGTCTGCAACCCTGTCTTTCCCCATTGTCACCCAGCATACAGCGCTTCCACTGCAGCAAGGGATTATATATATATATATATAGTGAAGATGACCTAGGCACAGAAAAAGAAGAAAGGGAAGGAATGGGGAGAGAGAACATAGAGTTGTATGTCTGTTATAAATCCCTATTAAAGGGTAAGAGATACAGTCACAATGGTTGAAGAAAATTAGGCCTTATCCAGAAATGCTGGATCAGGAACAATGCTGGTCTTTGACGTGGGCTGGAAGCGAGGATTCCTTTTCAGATTGGTGTCTCGTTACTGGATCTCAGCTGGATTGCACAGGTACTTTTCCGTATTGGTACGCACCATGCAGGGGAGATAACCATAGAAAACACATATAGTGTAATAAACAACAAGAAAAAAAACAAAAAAAGTATAAAAGCGCCGAATGGGTTGATATTTGAATATATGGCACTGGAGCAAAAGAAAAAAGAAAAAATCACAAAAACAAAAAAGGCATGTGACATGAACCAGTCCGGTGCAAATGAGTGTTTGCTGATGTTACATTAAAATTTAAATGGAATTGAAGTAATCACAACCCGATGGTGGGTGCAGCTTCTGATAATAGGGAACCCCCAGTCCCTAGTGTGGGCGTAACAACAAGAAAGAAAAAAGTGAGAAGCGCAGACAGTGGGGGTTATGATTAAACTAAAATTCTTTATTAATTAATATAGAATTTTAGTTTAATCATAACCCCCACTGTCTGCGCTTCTCACTTTTTTCTTTCTTGACATATAGTGTAATACTATTTATTAAAAAAACATATAAAACCTTAAAGTATAAGGTATTGAACTCACACTTTGCAATAAAATTGAAAGCAGTAGGAGAATTTTTAGCAGGCTGAGTCTCTCACACTGAGACAACTGCAACAAATAATCACAAACTAAAAATAAATAAAGAAGTAAACCGAACAAAATTACCACCAATCAATTAATCAAATCCAAAATAAAGACCAGAATTAACAATTACACCAATACAAAACCATGAATAAATAAAATAAAGGTCCAAATAATTCACCATCATTCAAATTCAAAACACCAAAAATGAACCACTACTAAAAAGCAAACACCAAACAAAACACAGCAATAAACATTGTAAAACACCACTAAAAATGCCATCGTACTAAATCAAATTTAAAAATAAATAGGCCAAAACTTTCAAAACAAAGAACCAAAATACATTTAAAATACATAAAAGCAAGCATTTTGGCAAAACAATCATTGTTTGTCTTTGTATATATGAATATCCATAAAGAGACATACATAAATACAGTGGCAAAGAATGGGCATTAAAAAATCCAATACCAATAAAAATACAATGAAAAAACCTGTAAAAGAAAAATAACATACATTCAATTTTTTTCCTTTCCTTTAGCTGTCTTCACCCTCTGATTCCTGGGATCTCCAGAAGCTCTTGAACCAATCCACGATCCCATTTTGGGGTCATCTTCTTCATCTTCTTCATTCATCTTCTTCATCTTCATCTGTATCTTTATCTTCATTCATCTTCATTTTCATTCATCTTCATCTGGAACGCATTGTAATCCTATTGGTGGAGGAGGTCCTCCCTCAGCTTCTTGTTGTCAAATGAAGCTGCACAGGCTTTTATAGGCCTGTGACATCATATTTGAGTACAAATGGTTCACATGCCATCTAATAGGCCTGTGAAAACCGTGCCTTTTTTTTTGTGACGTCATGCAAAGGGAGTGAAGCCAGCCAATCAGAATCGCTGTGCTTCCTTTCCCTTTAACATGACGTCACAAAAAGCAACATGGCTGCCGTCACATGGTACTTCAGTCAATCCGATTGGGAGATGTATATCTCCAATCTGATTGGTTGTAGTAGACCATGTGACAGACTAATTTTTGGGAAACGATGTGACATCATCCAAAGGGTGTCACGTGGTCTACTACAACCAATCTGATTGGGGATATGCATCTCCCAATCGGATTGGCTGAACTACCATGTGACGGCAGCCGTGTTGTTTTTTGTGATGTCAGGTCAAAGGGAAAGGAAGCACAGCCATTCTGATTGGCTGGCTTCACACCCTTTGCATGACGTCACCAAAAAATACATAAAAGGCCCATGGTTTTTATAGACAATCAGATGGCATGTGAACCATTTGCACTCAAATGTGATGTCACAGGCCTATAAAAGCCTGTGCAGCCACATTTCACAGCAAGAAGTTGAGGAAGGAGGCCGTCCTCCACCAATAGAATTACAATGCGTTCCAGATGAAGATGAAGAAGGATGAAGAAGAAGATACAGATGAAGAAGAAGAAGAAACAGAAGAAGAAGCTAGAAGATCCCAAAAATGGATTACAGTTAACAGATGAAGATAAAGAAAGAAGAAAAGGATTTTGGATTTTATCTGTGGCTCGTTGCTGTTTGGGATCGTGGATTTGTTTGAGAGCTTCTGGAGATCCAAGGAATCGAAGGGTAAAGACATCTAAAGGTAAGGGTAAAATTGAATGTATGTTTTTTTTCTTTTACAGGTTTTTTCATTGTATTTTTATTCTGATGTATTTTTTTGGAATTGCTCATTTATTGCAAATGTATATATGAATGAGCCTTTAGGGCTATACATACAGTTAGGTCCGGAAATAATTGGACACTGATACAAGTTTTGTTATTTCGGCTATGTACCAAAATAAATTCAATTTACGGTTAAATAATGAATATGGGTTTGAAGTGCATTCTATCAGCTTTAATTTGAGGGTATTCACATCCAAATTGGAGGAAGGGTTTAGGAATTACATCTCTTTAATATGTAGCCCCCTCTTTTTCAAGGTACCAAAAGTAATTGGACAATTTACTGAAAAGCTGTTTCATGGACAGGTGTGGGCTATTCCTTCGTTATTTCATCATTAATTAAGCAGGTAAAAGGTCTGAAGTTGATTCCAGGTGTGGCATTCGCATTTGGAAGCTGTTGCTGTGAACCCACAACATGCGGTCAAAGGAACTCTCAATGCAAGTAAAACAGGGCATCCTTAGGCTGCAAAAAAAGAAAGAAAATCCATCAGAGTGATAGCAGGAACATTAGGAGTGGCCAAATCAAAAATTTGGTACATTATGAGAAAAAAAGAACACACTGGTGAGCTCTGCAACACAAAAAGCCCTGGACGTCCACGGAAGACAACAGTGGTGGATGATCGTAGGATCCTTTCCATGGTAAAGAAAAACCCCTTCACAACATCCAGTCAAGTGAAGAACACTCTCCAGGAGGTAGGCATATCATTATCCAAGTCTACCATAAAGAGAATACTTCACAAGAGCAAATACATAGGGTTCACCACAAGGTGCAAGCCATTCATAAGCATCAAGAATAGAAAGGCCAGATTAGACTTTGCCAAACAATATCTTAAAAATGCCAGCCCAGTTCTGGAAAAGCATTCTTTGGAAACATGAAACTAAGATCAATCTGTACCAGAATGATGGGAAGAAAAAAGTGTGGAGAAGGCTTGGAACGGCTCATGATCCGAAGCATACCACATCATCTGTAAAACACGGTGGAGGCAGTGTGATGGCATGGGCATGCATGGCTTACAATGGCACTTGGTCTCTAGTGTTTATTGATGATGTGACAGAAGACAGAAGCAGCCGGATGAATTCTGAAGTGTATAGGGATATATTGTCTGCTCAGATTCAGCCAAATTCAGCGAAGTTGATTGGACGACGCTTCACTTAACAGATGGACAATGACCCAAAACATACTGCGAAAGCAACCCAGGAGTTTTTTAAGGCAAAGAAGTGGAATTTTCTGCATTGGCCGAGTCAATCACCTGATCTCAACCCGATCGAGCATGCATTTCACTTGCTGAAGACAAAACTTAAAGCAGAAAGACCCAAGAACAAACAACAACTGAAGACAGCTGCAGTATAGGCCTGGCAAAGCATCACAAAGGAGGAATCCCAGCATTTGGTGATGTCCATGCATTCCAGACTTCAAGCAGTCATTGCCTGCAAAGGATTCTCAACAAAGTATTAAAAATGAACATTTTATTTCTGATTGTGTTAATTTGTCCAATTATATTTGAGCCCCTGAAACTGTGTATGAAAATGGTTGTAATTCCTAAACGTTTCATATGATATTTTTGTTCAACAACTTGAATTAAAGCTGAAAGTCTGCACTTCATTGCATCTCGGTTGTTTCATTTCAAATCTATTGTGGTGGTGTACAGAGCCAAAATTATGAAAATTGTCAGTGTCCAATTATTTCCGGACCTAACTGTATATGTAATGTATAGGGTATAAAAAAGGGAGGGGATGAGGATGAGGTTTTTGTATCCTGTTCTGCACACGACTATTACAATAAAGGCATAAATGTATATATGTATAACACACAAACACAAATTCATAAAACACATAGAAGGTTAATAAAAAAAAGGAGTAATATCCTCTTGTTCATTAAAACCCAGAGGAACCTGGTCTGGAGTCCAGAAATCCAGAACTGCTCATGTTGGAGCAGCTGTCAATCACTGGAACCCAGCCTGACAGACCCCTTCACTTGTTCTGTGCCCGTAATGCGTAAATATTGTAGATCAGACTGATGGAAGTCCAAAACATGTTGCATTAAATGACAGAGTGGTTTATCTTTGCTTATTATTTTTTATATTTTTTTTATATTGTTCACATGTTCTAAAATTCTCATTTTTAAACATCTTTTTGTTTTGCAAATATATTTTTTCCCACATGTACATTGTAGAAGGTAAACAACTTACTTCACGCTACAATTAATGAATGCATTAATTGTTTATCCAAATTCTGGCCAGAAAAGAATTTAAATGTCTTACAATGAAGGCATTTAAAGGAACCTTTAGGAATACAATTTGAAATAGAGAGAGAGAGTACTAATAGGGGTCAAAATTGTTTGAATACATACGTGGAATTATTATTAAATATACTAGGAGCTAATATATATATATGTTTTATTTTTTGGTTTATCAGGTAAGTATGGTCCCAAAATTGGACCTAACATGAGAATATTCCAATGTTTTGTAACCGTGTTTCCTCCACCCAGTGGAAGATTCTGCCATTACAGCGTGTGTGGTGCATGCTACCTGTTGGTAAGCAGGAGGGCTGAGTTGTCCGCCGATGGTTGTGGAGACACAGGACAGGTTTCTGGGGTACATCCCTACATGGTTCTCTAGCAGTGCAGCACCTCCACCTCCCGCAGGCTACAGATGTATGGAGGCAATCTCCTACGGTAGAAATAATCCCTCTCCTTCCCCAGTAAGATCACACACCAGGCAGGAGGTATATAAAACAGGAACGACTTTATTCTTTTCAGTACAATGCAGTCACAGCAGGCTTCTGCTCAATGCAGTGTCTGGCTTGGCTATCCAGCTGCAGGATGATCCCTGGACCTGTACTATGGGTCAAGGGCCCCCACAGCAGTCCTTGCTCTTCCCCACGTCTCTAGCAGAGTCAGGGGAAAGGTGCACACTCACTCTCCCCAAAGGGAAGAGGAACAGAGAAGGCCCAATGCTCAGGCACTCTACTGTGTGACCTGCCTCTCTCAAGTGGGGAGATGCACTCCTGAATTTGGGCAGCCCCCTTAAGTACAGCCAGGAGGAGGGCACCAGGTCTGACCCAGGATTGGGTATGCTCAGGCCTAGTTCCACCTGCTCTCCCTGTCACTCAAGGATACTGCAGGGAGTGGGGGGAACCCATGATTACTACTGGCAGGCCTGCTCTTACCAGGGCTTACTGCCAGGGAGGGCAGGCTGGTAGCCAAAAACCAGTCCTGGCTACAGTTTCATTACATTTTGATGTCTGTTTGCTCAATGCATTATATTTGGAAATAAAAGTCATTTTAATACTCCCATTACTTTGTAGACTTGTTCTCTTACTCAATCTCTTATCTTTGCTATTTTTATATTTTAGTAGAAGTTTTCTATTTTTACCTTGAGCTTTTGTTAATGATGGTTTTAACTAAACATTGTTGGTAACCCTTCTGTTGAAATGTATTTTCCAAGAATGGAGTTTCTTGTTATTGAAAGGTTACTAGAAGAATCAAGATCAGAATTGACATTAGTAGATTTCAAATACATTTTGGAAGAAATCCTATTATTCTCAATATACATTTGAATATCCCAAAAGTTTATCAATGTCATACTACATTCATGAGTACATTTGAAATTTAAATTGTTATAATTAAGAGTATTGATAAACGACAAAAGAGAACACTCATTTCCATCCCAGACCATGAGCACATCATCAATGTATCTTCTCCACAGAATCATCTCTGGGGGAGACACACCAACTGGCCAGATAGTCAAATCCTCCCGCCAGCCCATGAAGAGGTTGGCAAAGGAGAGCGCAAAGCACATACCAACAGCTGTGTCCCTCATCTGAAGATAGAAAGCGTTATCAAAGCTAAAATAATTGTGCTGCAATATATAACATATGCTGTCCAAAATAAATGTTCTTTGTATGTGAGGTAATAAGTCATCCTTATTTAGAAAATATTGAAGAGCAGTCAATATCTATTTGTGGGAGATGTTCGTATATAATGATTGGACATCTAGTGAAATTAGTCTGTAACTCGACTTCCATTCAAAGTCCTGCAAGATCTGTAATACAGATGTGGTAAGAAGGCAATTTAAACCAGATATAATTGGCTGACATGGGGTTTATTTTAGACTTTTGTGTATTTTACAAATACAGAATAAGAACTGTAGACTCTGTAATGTAAATATATTCCAACTCCTGATTAGTGAGATTTTTTTTCCTATAGGCCTGAAACAAAAATGTACGGAATAATTAGTTAAAGTTTAGAGTAGGGTCTAATTCAATGTCATGTATGATAAAAGATCTGCTAATAATCAAAGTGATGAATCTCTATAGTTCACTTTAGTAAGCAAAACAATACCACCTCTTTATCAGCCTCCTTTATGATGATATCCTTATTGTTTTTTTAGCTCCTTTAAAGCTTCTTTATTTTTTAGGGAGACAAAAACCTTTCCTCACCACATTGCAAATATCTTTAAACTCAGTTTATTAAATGTTTCAATGTGGTGACCTTTACAAACATGGGGGGGGGGGGGGGAAAGATCTGGGCTAAAAGCCAGAATGGACCATAGATAGTATTGATCCATCACTGTCCTCCAACAAACTTTCAAGATCTTTAATTGCTTTTTTTTTCTTTACTACTCTTGAGAACATCTATAGGAGAATCAATAGAACTATTGATGGAAGTTGGGAATTAATTTTCCTCAAAATATTGTTGAAGTGTTAGCTTTCTAACAAATTTATATATATCTATAAACTATTAAATTCATTTGGAAAGGAAGATGAAGAAAACAAAAGTTCTCTTTTGAAGCACCTCAAATTGATCACGATTAAGTATTATAAATTAGGAAGATTAAAAATTCCATTAGCAATTAATTGGTCCACAGAACGGGTTTTCCTTTTGGGGCGGTGTTTGTACCACACCCTAAATATAAATTTATAAAGCGTCCACAGTGTATACAGCGCTTAACAAAAGGTGTGTGTGTAGTGGGAGTGTATACCAATGGTGTTTATAGGTGTAGAAATGTAAGAGGGGGTAGCAATACTATAAGTGTGTGTGGATACTATATGGTCCCTATGAGTGTATAGGGATGGAATTACATTGTGTATTTGTATGTGTAAGAGACAGCTGTGTGTGTATTCATATAACGCACTATATATAGACATGGCCTTTAGCCCTCATGGGAAGAGAGTTCTCTTGTGTCAGTAGGGACTCATGAAACTGCGGTCTCGTTTAGACCGCTAAGTGTCCTGAATCGTTGCATAAATTTGTATTCATGCAACCGTCTCTCTTTCGGTGTTCTAAGATTACCTTTGAGTATGGCCACCTTCATATCGTTCATCTTATGGCCAGACTCAGAGAAATGTTCGCTGACAGGACTGTCTCTTGTATTATATGACTATCTCTTCATATATATATATTTATATATATACAAAAGGAAAAGAAAAGACTGCGCCTGGTATATCTGGATCTATTGCTAGTATGGTGTAGATAGTTGATGTTGAATATATATGAAAACAACTCTAATCTCTAATGTGTTGAAGAATAACCACAATATAATGATAATTACTGACAAATCTAAAGTGTGCTTAATTAATAAATTGTATTACAATGCATGAACCAAGATAAATAATGAAAAAATATATATCTAAAAAAATGAAATTAATAAATAATAATATAAAATCACAATAAATGTTAAAAATCAAGTAAATGAATAGTGTCCATGAAAATTAATCAAATACCAAACCAATGATGTGATCTGGAAAAGACTGACAATAATATATCCAGATACTGGCAGCCTTCTTCTTGGGCACAACAACCTCCCTTCAGAAAAAAAGAAAAAGCGCCCGATCTTCGTGTATTATCGTAAATAAAATGTAATAAAACATGGACATCACGATTCAAAACTCACAAGGTTCCAAATAATAAAAGCATTGTATGAGTAATACTCATGCTCTGACCCGTCGTGTGTAGCCGCCACAAAGTCTCTGCTCCACTGGAGATGCTGATGTCACGCCTCTCTGGCTGGTGTTACACCATGGAGGTTCCTCCGGCAACTCCCGTCTCTTGGGCATAAGTTCCCTTCGTGGTAAAGAGTCCCAATACACAAGAACAGGGTCTGGCTTCACTCACACAACTGGCACTGATTGCGAGCACTCATAGAATGACAGTAGTAACATGTCCCTCAGCGTTTCCTCAGGCTAAGCTGATTTCAATATATAAAAAACAATATATAGGGCGCACTACGAGAAAGCTGAAGCTATGCTTTGCAGAACACATTACTAACATACAAAAAGGATTCTTACAACATACACTGTCGAGACATTTTTGTGAAGAACACAGTGGCAACCCTGCAGGCATTCAATGTATTGGTATTGATAAATTATCAAAAAATTGGAGAGGAGGAGATAACATCAATGTTATATCCAAACTTGAAACCAAGTGGATTCATACGATAAAAACGTTGTTTCCAGTTGGTCTAAATACAGACATAGATCTTGCTGCATTTATGCAATAAAATCGCCACATTAATTGAAAACAATGGTACAAGATTCTAGGTTTATTGCTATGTAATTACCAATGGATTGATGCCTTATGTGTTGCCACATTGTCCTATACGAATAAATTCTGTTTTATGCCTCAAATATTTAGTACTAGCTGAGAGACCCGGCGTTGCCCGGGATGTAAATGCGTAATAGATAGTATTATTTATAACTCGTGGAACAATAGGTGAGTATTTGTTGTAAAGGTTTCGGGGGGGGGGAGAAAGGGGAGCGGGGGGGGGGAGAAAGGGGAGCGGGGGGGGGAGAAAGGGGAGCGGGGGGGGGAGAAAGGGGAGCGGGGGGGAGAAAGGGGAGCGGGGGGGGGAGAAAGGGGAGCGGGGGGGGGAGAAAGGGGAGCGGGGGGGGAGAAAGGGGAGCGGGGGGGGAGAAAGGGGAGCGGGGGGGGGAGAAAGGGGAGCGGGGGGGGAGAAAGGGGAGCGGGGGGGGAGAAAGGGGAGCGGGGGGGGGAGAAAGGGGAGCGGGGGGGGGAGAAAGGGGAGCGGGGGGGGGAGAAAGAGGAGCGGGGGGAGAAAGGGGAGCGGGGGGGGAAGGGGAGTGGGGGGAGGGGGAAGGGGGAGTGGGGGGGGGGGGGAAAGTGGAGTGGGGGGGGGGGTGGAGAGCAGTGGGCATATGTATTGTCATAATTTATGTATGGGCATTTCCCCCCCCTCCTCCGTGCGTCCGTCCCCCTGCTGGTTCGGCTGGTGGCCCCCCCCGTTCCCCGTGACTCCCCCCCCGTTCCCCGTGACTCCCCCCCCCCCCCGTTCCCTGTGACTCGCGCTCACCCCCCCCCCCCCCCGGCGCCCGCTTGGTCCCCCGATGTGCCGTCCTGCTGAGTGAGGCGTGCAGGCGGCTGCAGGAAGCGCCCTGTGTGGGCCTAAGACTCGCGCTCCCCCCCCCCCGGCGCCCGCTCGATGTGGCGTCTGGCTGAGCGGCGGTAGGAAGCGCCCTGTGTGTGTGGGCCTGAGGCTGAGGCGGGACGCGCAGTGGGCCTGAGGCTGAGGCGGCATGCGCAGTGGGCCTGAGGCTGAGGCGGGACGCGCAGTGGGCCTGAGGCTGAGGCGGGACGCACAGTGACTTACCTGAGCGGGTGGTAGCGCCGGGGAGGTAAGGGAGCGGCTGGGGTAGGAGGGCCGCGCTTCCCGTCCGGAGCCAGTGCAGGACGGCGCACGTGAGGGGGGGGGGAGGGGGGCGGACAGAGGGTGTGTGTGTGTGTGTATAGAGCTGCTGTGTTGTGTGTGTGTGTGTGTGTGTGTGTATAGAGATGCTGTGTTGTGTGTGTGTATAGAGCTGCTGTGTTGTGTGTGTGTATAGAGCTGCTGTGTTGTGTGTGTGTGTGTGTGTGTGTGTGTGTGTGTGTGTGTGTGTGTGTGTGTATAGAGCTGCTGTGTTGTGTGTGTGTGTGTAGAGCTGCTGTGTTGTGTGTGTGTGTGTGTGTATAGAGCTGCTGTGTTGTGTGTGTGTGTGTATAGAGCTGCTGTGTTGTGTGTGTGTGTGTGTAGAGCTGCTGTGTTGTGTGTGTGTGTGTGTATAGAGCTGCTGTGTGTGTGTGTGTGTGTGTGTGTGTGTGTGTGTGTGTGTGTGTGTGTGTGTGTGTGTGTGTGTGTGTGTGTGTGTGTGTGTGTGTATAGAGCTGCTGTGTTGTGTGTGTGTGTAGAGCTGCTGTGTTGTGTGTGTGTATAGAGCTGCTGTGTTGTGTGTGTGTGTGTGTGTGTGTGTGTGTATAGAGCTGCTGTGTTGTGTGTGTGTGTGTGTGTGTGTGTGTGTGGGTCGTCACTCCGCCTCAGGCCAATGAGAGGTGTGCGGGGGCGGGCGACCCAAGGGACCAATGAGATTTCCCCTAGGGACACCGGACATCCAGGCAGGCAAACATACAGTGCTTTCACTAATATAGTATAAGATACAAGAAACATATAATCAGACTCATTACAATATAAGGAATCTTTAAAAGCTTTTTATAAATATGATGCATTCAACAGAAATGATATGATTCTAATGTTAGAGTCAGATTAGGGTATTGTTATACATAAAACCTACAATCTCAATATGCAAAATTCTATACATTTTAGTTCATTTATTATTTAATGTATGTATTTTATTTAAAAATGTTATGATCATTTGTTATTAAAATTGTCTGTAATTTTATAATAATTTTTTGTATGTTTATAATGCTCATATGTGGGTTCGCAATGTATAATTGTTATTCAGCAATAAATGTGTGTGTCTGATAGGTGTATAGACATTGGTCAGCCAATTAACCTATGGAAGACCATGTTAAGATATAAAAGTACCAGCAAGCCACTCAGATTTATTCCCCAGATGAAGTCCTATTATTAGGACGAAACGCGTAGGGCAAGGCTTTAATCTATCAAGCTCCCCTTATCCTCAGTATTGCTACATTCTGAGTTCCAGTTATAATATTATTTTATGCATTGGCCATTATTTCCTGTTGCTCTGTCACGGACTCATACTTTGTGACGTCACGCTCGCTATCTCGCGAGACTTGAGGGGCAACACAGGAGAACTGGGAAGCAGCTGCAGACAGATATGTCCCAGAATCTTGGCGTTCCACGTGGAGAAGGGCAGACTGCCATACAGAACAGCAGGAAGGAGAGGAACTTATGTATCCTACACGCCTAAATCTTCTGCTACTTTGTAAGTAGCTGTCTTCTTTTGCGCAGTATCAGAATACAAAACGTACTTCACTATATTTTGTCTCTTCTTATTCATTTCAGAGAATTTCATCCAAAGATATCGGCAAATTGTTTCTTATACAATTCAATGCTCTTTTTTAATTTCATATACAGTAGCGACATTTGCGCCTGTTTTTTCACTTTTCCCATATATTACTATTGTGTATAGTTTAACATTGTGGAAGCATTTATCGTTACATTTTATTGTTTTATTGTGTTAATTTGCGCACTTAGTTGATTTATAGTTTATATATATATATTATATTTATTTATATTCATGTAGTGGTATCAGTACCGTGTTAGCCGAGCTTCAATAATCAAAAAATAAATAGATGATACCGTTCTGTGGTGTAGTGGTATCAGTACCGTGTTATATGTATGCACACTGTGCTATATGTATGCACACACAGCTGTCTCTCACACATACTTATACTACTTATTTTTCCATCCCTATACACTAATATGGACCACAAAGTATCCACACACACTTTTAGTTGTGCTACTAACTCTCACATAAAGCACTGTATATACTGTGGGCTCTCCATTAATTTTTATTCACACTGATACACATACACACTCTTTCATCACTTGCTTTCAGTAACCTTTTGACACCTCCAGCCATAAAACACATCCACATCGGGGGAAGGACCAGCACAGATAACATTCCAATAGACACTGTTTATAGTATAGCTTTTGCTTGCTTCATTCATTGTAACATCGCCGGAAGAAGAGATCAGTGTATCTCGAAAGCTCGCACAAATAAAAGCATTTCGTTAGCCACAGAACGGTATCATCTATTTATTTTTTGATTTTATATATATATATATATATAATTTAGAAAGTACATGGATAGGAGATCATCTGTCCATGTTTTGTGGGGGTAAATTTATGCTCTAAGATCTCTTATGTAAGAATTACTGTATTTGTATGTACCAGTTGTCCAATTATTATTAACATATGCACAGGTCAATTGAACAATTAGACAAATTGTTGGGACTATAAAAGACTCAGATCCTAGCGATCTCCCGATGTCCCTAGTCCTCATCCCACAATCTAGTAATCTTCGCACCCTTTCATTCATCTTTTTCAAAAACAAAAATGTTGTTGAAAATAAATAGTCAGGATAAGAAACATTAAGAACATTGTCAGATAATGGTGAAAGGAGAAGAAAAGAACATTTTTTTTAACATTCAATACAAAAGAATGCAAGACATAAAGAGCTATTCTAACTCAAATCTGCTAAGGTTTGTAACAGAGAATGTGAGAATGTTCCTGTACTTTGTTTGGCTGCAGTAGTTTTCAATTAAACCAACAATTCAATTCTCAACGGTGGCCTTTATTTAATTTACAGTATCATTAAGTTCAATTGGGAGTGGTTAATTATGCACAGACTTTGTAATTATATTATGCTGGCCTGTTTTCTCATGATTCTACATAAATACCCTATTAGTAATACTGTAGCAATGTGCTTTTGCATGATTGCATTTCAGCATGTCATAGTTATATGAAATAATTTTGTAGATTACATTTTTTCAGAACTAGTGTTTCACTGTAAACCATAATATTGATATTTAGTAGTAGATTATTATGACATTATAGAAGCTGTTTTCTTTAAAGCAGCAGTTCAAGCTGCTGTTTAAAATATATATACAGTATATATATATATTCCACTATGTGCATCAATACAATATACACACTGACAAGTGATTAGTTAAATTGCCGATCGATCCGTTCTCTTTG
Organism: Ascaphus truei; assembly: GCF_040206685.1. Classification (NCBI taxonomy): domain Eukaryota; kingdom Metazoa; phylum Chordata; class Amphibia; order Anura; family Ascaphidae; genus Ascaphus; species Ascaphus truei. The sequence continues at coordinate 25,300,560 of NC_134486.1, forward strand.
TGATCGATCAGCGAAGATTTCATCTCAGGGGTTCACTAAATCACTGTCAGTGCAGCAGAAGAGGACCCAAAATGCAAAGTTCTGTGTGGAAGATCATGTGACCAGGCAGTCACTGGATACAATTGGTTGACTGCTAGAGAGAGGGCAGGGCTCAAAAAGGAGTGTGCCAGAGCCTGTTTCAGAAGAGGAAGGGGATGTGACTTTGTAAATTGGTGCTATATAAATAAAAAAATGCTTGTAACATTATAATACATTAATAAAAAATTATTTAAATGCTACAAGTATTTTCTCATAGTACAGAACTGATTTATTTTAAAAAAAAACACACACTTGTAGGATATTGCTTGAACTGCAGCTTTAAGAATTAGATTTAGAAAATGGTATTAAACATTTGCATGTTGGAATCTGATCTTAATACCTTGAGTGCCCCCGGTACTCCAGAACCCTTGTGAATTCCCACTATGTCACAGACATTTGTGCCACCCCTGTGCAGCCATTGAGACTTTAATTCAGCCTCTGCTAGAATTATTTACAGTTTATTATAAATATAAATAAAAGTTATTCCAAAGCGAGGGTCCCTCCTCTTCTCCCTCTCAAACTCTGAATTGCTTGGGGGAGGAGGGGAGAGAAATTGGGGTCTCCTCTGTGTTCAGGGGAAAGAGGAGGGAATCTCCCCCATCATTTTTCCCCTCTATATGCCCCTTCTATATACAATCCTCATGGCAGCCTCCTATGCTGCTCAATGTGTAGGAGGCTGTCTGCGGTGCTGAATTTGCCCTTCTCTGTCTCCGGATAAAGAGCAACATAATGGAGACACTATACAGGGGAATGGACCCCCCCCTTACCCTACCCCCTTCCCCCTCCCTCTCTTATTTTGTATTTTAATTTTCTTTTAACTTGATGTTAAACATGATGGACGTTGGTGATACAAAGAAACAGTGGATGTAAGCTATGTTTCTGTATTGCATTAAAAACCAATAAAATCTAAGTTATATAAAAAAAAAATAATAATATTGGGCAATAACATTTAGTATTTATCTCCATGATTACATTAAGCTTTTATAAAAAAAATGTTGATGCAAATTATGAAGATAGTGGTCTAGATATTTTTTTTCATAAATGTGCACATGTTTTTTTTTATTATGATTCCTGGGCATAAATGTTTGTGGGGAAATAATTTACTCAGGTTTGAAGTTCTTGAGGCATGTAGAGAAAATTGATTCTTTCATGTGGGTATTTGAATACTAATATTATATGTATATTATGTAAATATGTCTAGCCCCTCTTCCCCCTCCCAATCACAGATCGGGTCTCCTAAGGTGTTCTGGGGTCTGGCTAGGTGTCTCTGTGTGGTGCATACTGTACCTGCTGGCAACAGGAGGGCCTGAGTCTCCCACGATGACATGGGGGATAACAGGAACAGGTTAATGGGGTGGATGCCTTCGTTCTGGTTCAATGGTGCAGCGCCTCCATCTATAGTAAGCCTCAGAAATGCAGGGTGGAATCCTTACCACAGAACTTCCCTTCCTCAGGGATGAGAGATTCCAGTCTCACACAAGGATTATCTTTAAAAGCAGTAGTCTCTTTATTCTCCAGCCCTTAGCAGAGTTTACACACAGGAGGAGGATAGAACTATAGCCCCATTTCTTACCAGGGCTACACTCTCCCTCAGGTGGAATCCAATGGTCCCCACTTGGACCTAATTTGCTGGACCATCCTGCAGGTGAACAATCTGTGAACATACAAGACATAATTAAGCAATATTGTGTACACTAGACTGTAACACCCATGATGGCGACATAACATAATGGGAAACTCCCAACATGGAGAACCATAATTCAATAATAATGACGGGGATCAGGCTTCTTCACTTCACGTCCGTTGTGATCCACAATTTTAACAAAGAAGGGTTGTACAGGCCCATTCTCCGGTCTGTACAGGATATTATGCATAAATATATTCCTGCCTGTACTCCAAGCCTTTATCACGGAACATATTTTATCCTCCCTTATGTAGGTAGTGTTACCAAACTTAATTCTTAAATGCTCAAGGACTGCATCTCTGAGCCAGGTATCTCTCTGGTCCTCGATCTCCTGCATTATCAGCTCTGGCACGTATGGAAACTCATATCCATGAGATTGCCGGTATCTCACCGCTATGGCTCTGTCTGCCCTACTTAATTTAGTAAGTTTCTGGTTCCCAGCCTTTCCTGGCAGTACCCAGAACTTTGGCTCCTCAGGTGCAACATCATCGTACAGAATAGATTAGCCTTTGGGGGTAATCACCTTTTGCATGATATCTCTCCACCTGTTATCTAACTCGTCGGCAACCTCCTGTGGAGAATAGGTGCCTAGGTCCCACCAGTGATCTACAATATCTTTCTTTATTAACACAAATCTGGTGCGGTCCATCCTCTCATGATACCCTGTAAATAACGGTGCCCACCATTTATCTCGGTGCTCAAATGAGGATGACACACTCATACCTTCCTCAGACTCTGCTCTGGAAGATACACCGGATGTCGCTGCCTCTGTAGAGTGCGAGCCTCTGCATATACCTCTAATGACATTCTTATAGATCGTGGGGTTCATCTTAGGTGGTTTGAGACTTAGGGGACCTGCTTTTGCAGTAGACTGAGACCCTCGGGCCCTACCTCTAGGAACAGGATTAAACACAGTGGGGATAGGTACATGTAAAACACTTGACAATGGTATCTCCCCATCTGAACCCGCATAACTTGTCACCCAATCCCGCCAATCAGTTGATAACTTGGGCGTCTTGTCCAACTTACTCCCACTATGACCCGGTGGCACGACACGTGACGGGGCAGTGGCCGGGGCAATGGCGCTAGGGGCGGTGACCATGGGATCGCCAAAGTCCATTACATTGTCTCTGAGTCGGGCGATGCCACGACCTGTAGGTAATTTCTTACTGTCTCTTGCGGCAGCACTTCAGGCTCCTCGCTTGGCTACTTGGGCTTTAAACTCATTGAACTCGGCTTCCAGCCCAGCTCTCCTTATGGACACAATCAAAGCTTCCGGGCCTCTGTGCCAGTCTGACCAGGAAGTGACGTCATCGCTGGTCGCCGCGGAATCTCCATCCGCTCCTTTCTCTCGCACCGGAAGTGCGTCGAGGACCGGAAGGGGTGGTGGTGGATCATCAGGGTCGCGGATGGGCAGGTAGGCTTCAAGCCCTTCTCTCTCCACAGGTTCCTCCTTCACCTGGTGGGAATAAGGGGGTGGTGATGTCCTCTTACCGCTCCACTGTCTTGCGATGCTCTGCGGTTCCTCCGGAGCCGTCTCGGATCCCATCTCCGCCGCACTGGGAGTCGCCACAGCCATGGGACTTCTACACGGTTCAGGCCGCACTAGCGCTCGCCGTCGGGGGGTCTCCGGACTCGTCTGCTCCATCTAAGGGGTAAGTGGGACTTCTTCTTTACAGCTGGGGTGGTCCGCTGGCCGGCGCATCACCACCAATGACAGGCTGTCTCTCTCATCTGACGAGGACTGCAACACCTCCTCCGCTGGGGAATCCCCCTCCCAATCGCAGATCGGGTCCCCTAAGGTGTTCTGGGGTCTGGCTAGGTGTCTCTGTGTGGTGCATACCTGCTGGCAACAGGAGGGCCTGAGTCTTCCGCGATGACATGGGGGATAACAAGAACAGGTTACTGGGGTGGATGCCTTCGTTCTGGTTCAATGGTGCAGCGCCTCCATCTATAGTAAGCCCCAGGAATGCAGGGTGGAATCCTTACCACAGAACTTCCCTTCCTCAGGGATGAGAGATTCCAGTCTCACACAAGGATTATCTTTAAAGCAGCAGTCTCTTTATTCTCCAGGGCAGCAGCAGCTGCCAACAGGTACAGTTCATGCACAGTCCACTAACTGTTCTCCCTTGTGATGGTCCTACCTCCACTCTGGACCGAAGGCATCCAGAGTGGGGCTAGCTCTTCCCTCACCCCCTAAGCAGGGTGAGAAGTACTTGGTCCACCTCACTAACTATAGTTAGATCATCTCTACTCAGGAGATGATCACTCCTCTCCTCCTAACTCACTAACACTTCACACTCCAACAGAATCACTCTTCTCCCACTAAATAGGAAGTGACACTGATTTATGTAACCTCCAGTAGGCACTGCCCCGGCGTCTCTTGATTGGACACAGGGTCGTGTGACCTACCTTCACTTACACAACCCAGTGTCATAAGCGGGTGAAACCCATGTCAACTCCTGGCAATCTGCCCTTAGCAGAGTTTACACACAGGAGGAGGATAGAACTATAGCCCCATTTCTTACCAGGGCAACCTATGTATACTATGATGGTAAGCACCTTGTATGTACAGTAAAATGACTGTGTGAAAAACAGATTACCAGCCACAATTTGTTGTAGGGAAAGACAAGTTATTTGTGTTGGGGCCTTTAAGGTCAGAAAATATATACTTGTGGGGGTATTGTTTTGCTAGGGCAGGAGTGGCCAACTCCAGTCCTCACGGGCCAACAAGAGGTCAGGTTTTCAGGATATTCGTGCTTCAGCACAGGTGACTCAATCAGTTTCTCAGTCATTGGCTGAGCCACTGATTGATTTTCTCACGATCCAGGGGGAGCATGTGGGATAAAAACACACAAAAAAAACAATCTACTGTTGCGCCCACCTTTAATCTAACACTTACCCGGATTTATCCGGGCCTTTTATTCTTTTCTTCCGGATTTTCCCGTGCGGCGGCCGCATCATCAGATAATGGCGCTTATCATTGAAAGCGCCCGAGGCGCGGGAAACCGGCCGAAAAGAAGCCGCGCGCCTCCGCAGTTTTAAAATTCCCGCGGTGGCAGCCGCATTAGGTTAAAGGCGGCCGCCACTGTAAGTGCAGATGTGACCAATAAAATGAAATGGTCCCTAGTGAATCTTGGCCCCTATGTGCAGCCTACTCACAAGAAGGTAATGGTAATCAAGCAGAGGTGACAACGGGTAGGCTGTGGACTTCGATATTTGCAGAGCTGCTCCTTCACTGGGGAAATGCGACCTCAGCAAGAAAGAAATGTACGCACATAGAACAGATCATATGATTCAAACAATTTATAAAACTCTAAAAAGTGCACACTTACAGTGTTGCCAATAAAAAACAGCATGTAAGCTATAATAAGCTTCAAAGTGACCACTGGGAGATAAGTGCCGCCTCTCACTGCACCGAACCCGACGGGAACTCCGGCTAGACCCCTCGTTGGTATGGTGGAGACGCTGCTCCGTCGCCGGTCCCTGGATGTTGATGTCACTTCCGGTTTCGCTGCTGTGGTGTAGGCTGGGATTCCTCTCTCCACAGTCGCGTCACAAATGGGCAGTACCACTCTACGCGTTTCGCCAACCAATCATTCGGCTTCCTCAGGAGTGTACCTCCCCCCTCACTATTCAAGGCGTATATGCTACGATCAATAAAATTATAATCAATGCTAAGTATTCAACTATCACCTGAACTCCGGCATCACGAAAGAATACCAAAACATAGGATAATGATTAACTCCATAAAAACGGATAAGAACCAGTAAAAGACCATCTGAATCTTCTCACATAGGGATATCAAAATTGGGGCATTAATTCACCATAATAGGTTAAAGATCAATGATATACATAAACAACAAACAGCATGTATCAAATTGGAATATATCTTAGTGAAATGACTTATACAGTGGCCAATAAAAGTGACTTATACAAGGACCACAAAAATAGTTTCAACTATACAGTAGATAATTGCACCTATATAGGGACACTTAAAGGGACCAATATAGAAATATACAAAACTGAAAATTCTTGGCCTAACAGTGTATTCGTAGACTTATATTCCCTCAATATTACCAGAGGAGAAAAAGGGAGAAAAGAAAATGATATTAATGACATAGTCATAAACAGCAACATGTCAACATCAAATAAAGAGAGCAAATGAACAGACAGCACTCAACGGAAAGGGGCAATGTCAATTTCTAAATTGAGACCTCTTGGAGCCATTGTCTTCATTTTGTGGATCCAAAATCTCTCTCTTTTCCTTAACTCCAAATTCCTATCTCCCCCTCGCCAGTGTTGTTGAACATGTTCAATCCCAATAAAGGTCAAACCGGCATTATCCCCTTGGTGGAATTTTGCAAAATGGTTTGACACACTATGCGTCTCCAATTTTCTTTTAATACTACTCAAATGCTCCAGGATCCTTGTGCGAATGGGTCTTTCGGTTTTTCCCACATATTGCATCTTACAGGGACACTCTAAAAGATACACTATGTGGTCCGTTCTGCATGTTATGCACGAATCCACCTGAAATGTTTCCCCTGTTACATTTGAGCAGAATTCGACATTGCCGGTAGTCCTAAACTGACATGCCCTACATGTTCTACACCCCAAAAAACCTCTACTTTGTTGTAACCATCCATTGTTTATTTTCTTGGTTCTAAGTGCACTAGGTGCCAACTTATTTTTTAAGTTTGATGCTTTTCTAAAGATTACACTAGGTTTTTCCGGAATATTTGGTCCCAGTATGGGATCGTTTTTTTAGAATGTCCCAATGTTTACTGATAATAGATTTATATCTCCTGCTTCCCTGTAGTAACCGGTAAGGAAGGCAAAATCTAACCTACCATCCCTGTTAGCAATTTTTGGTTTAGTTTTTAATAAATCCATTCTATTTTTACCTTCTACCAGTTCCATGGCCTTATCTAAAGTGCCCTTTTGATATTTCTTGTCTACAAATCTCTGCTTTACCATATTGGCCTGTGATACAAAAGATTCATTCTCAGTACAGTTCCTCTTAATACGGGAAAATTGACTTGCTGGTACATTATCCATCCATATTGGCAGATGACAACTCGATCTTAATATATAATTATTTCTATCTGTATCTTTAAAGTACAGATACATTGAATGTAAATGATAGAAACCTTAGATTTACGAATACATCAAGCCAGGAGCATATCAATTTTCTGGATTTGACAATTTATATAGATGAGGGCAAGATCAAGACAAAAACATGCTTTAAAGATACAGATAGAAATAATTATATATTAAGATCGAGTTGTCATCTGCCAATATGGATGGATAATGTACCAGCAAGTCAATTTTCCCGTATTAAGAGGAACGGTACTGAGAATGAATCTTTTGTATCACAGGCCAATATGGTAAAGCAGAGATTTGTAGACAAGAAATATCAAAAGGGCACTTTAGATAAGGCCATGGAACTGGTAGAAGGTAAAAATATAATGGATTTATTAAAAACTAAACCAAAAATTGCTAACAGGGATGGTAGGTTTGATTTTGCCTTCCTTACCGGTTACAACAGGGAAGCAGGAGATATAAATTCTATTATCAGTAAACATTGGGACATTCTAAAAAAGACCCATTCGCAAAAGGATCCTGGAGCATTTGAGTAGTATTAAAAGAAAATTGATGATGCATAGTGTGTCAAACCATTTTGCAAAATTCCACCAAGGGGATAATGCCGGTTTGACCTTTATTGGGATTGAACATGTTCAACAACACTGGCGAGGGGGAGATAGGAATTTGGAGTTAAGGAAAAGAGAGACATTTTGGATCCACAAAATGAAGACAATGGCTCCAAGAGGTCTCAATTTAGAAATTGACATTGCCCCTTTCCTTTGAGTGCTGTCTGTTCATTTGCTCTCTTTATTTGATGTTGACATGTTGCTGTTTATGACTGTCACTAATATCATTTTCTCTTCTCCCTTTTTCTCCTCTGGTAATATTGAGGGAATATAAGTCTACGAATACACTGTTAGGCCAAGAATTTTCAGTTTTGTATATTTCTATATTGGTCCCTTTAAGTGTCCCTATATAGGTGCAATTATCTACTGTATAGTTGAAACTATTTTTGTGGTCCTTGTATAAGTCACTTTTATTGGCCCCTGTATAAGTCATTTCACTAAGATATATTCCAATTTGATACATGCTGTTTGTTGTTTATGTATATCATTGATCTTTAACCTATGATGGTGAATTAATGCCCCAATTTTGAAATCCCTATGTGAGAAGATTCAGATGGTCTTTTACTGGTTCTTATCCGTTTTTATGGAGTTAATCATTATCCTATGTTTTGGTATTCTTTCGTGATGCCGGAGTTCAGGTGATAGTTGAATACTTAGCATTGATTATAATTTTATTGATCGTAGCATATACGCCTTGAATAGTGAGGGGGGAGGTACACTCCTGAGGAAGCCGAATGATTGGTTGGCGAAACGCGTAGAGTGGTACTGCCCATTCGTGACGTGACTGTGGAGAGAGGAATCCCAGCCTACACCGCAGCAGCGAAACCGGAAGTGACGTCAACATCCGGGGACCGGCGACGGAGCAGCGTCTCCAGCATACCAACGAGGGGTTTAGCCGGAGTTCCCGTCGGGTTCGGTGCGGTGAGAGGCGGCACTTATCTCCCAGTGGTCACTTTGAAGCTTATTATAGCTTACATGCTGTTTTTTATTGGCAACACTGTAAGTGTGCACTTTTTAGAGTTTTATAAATTGTTTGAATCATATGATCTGTGCTATGTGCGTACATTTCTTTCTTGCTGAGGTCGCATTTCCCCAGTGAAGGAGCAGCTCTGCAAATATCGAAGTCCACAGCCTACCCGTTGTCACCTCTGCTTGATTACCATTACCTTCTTGTGAGTAGGCTGCACATAGGGGCCAAGATTCACTAGGGACCATTTCATTTTATTGGTTACATCTGCACTTAGATTGTTGTTTTTGTGTGTTTTTATCCCCCATGCTCCCCCTGGATCGTGAGAAAATTATCTACATTTCTGGGGAAGAGTGAAGACAACCCCACCGGGGGGTAGAAGCAGAGGGGTGACACTTTTACATTGTTATTTCACTTGGTTTTGCACTTGTTAATATTTGCATTTATCACACTTATACATTAAGATTAGAAAGCACTGTTTAGGGTGTTAGCGCCTCTTTATTCACCTTATATTGCACATTGAGCCACTGATTGAGCCACCTATGCTGAAGAAGTGCTATCCTTAAAAACCGACCTGTTGGTGGCCTGTGAGGACTAGAGCTGGCCATCCTTGTGAACTTTTTACATTCAGCCCTGAAAAATTGAGGTGTTCACAGCCTCGCAAATGTGAGGCCTGAGTTGGCCAAACAACCTATACATACAGTATATAGTATCGGTGTAATGAGGGAACCAGGAGGAAACAATTTAGTGCTTGTTAGGGAAATCTGGGAGAACATGAATAAAATAAGTATTTCTGTTTTCATATTTATAACATCTTATACAATTTATAAAATGTACTTGGCCACGCAGGTGACGACGACCCTTGGCTGCGAAAGGGTTAAGTGAGCCGATTCTTCATTTACATTTTGCTGCTAGTGAAGAGGAGGCTGCTTCTAGGACCATTGTCATTCTTTAAAAGACATTACCAGAGGTTTATAGTTTTTGTTTAATTAGGATGGGTACATATACTTAGATAATACAATCTTGTTGCAAATCCATCCCCACAAAACATCTATGGCTATAATTCTAAGAAAATGTACTGCAAGCTAGGTCCATGTATTGTTATAACTCTGTGCCCAGGACATACTTGAAAACGAGAGGTAACTCTCAATGTATTACTTCCTGGAATGAATAAATACAAAAAATTTAAAAATGTAACCAATGTTTTCTACTCTCTCAAGATGATAAACACCATGTAATCCGTAAGCTTTGAATATTTAACATTTTCTTGTGCCTAACTCTCTATATTCCTTTACTGAAATGAACAACATGATCTTAAGACTCTCAATGCAGGTTATGGCAACTTTTAGTTGACCTTTTATGCCAACCTTCAGCTGGCGTCTCAAAACCAAAATACCCGCTGTAAAGTGGCTTTGTGAATCAGAATGTTAATGTGTTCATTCAAGAGAGAATTCAGGGGAAGAATCCTGGAACACATCAGCACCATTAGAAATACAAAGGGCACTCCTATTTTAGGGACGTGAATGAGTACATGAAGGAAATATGGAAAGTTAAAGATTTCTAGGCACTGAACATATAATATGGGGTATAAGAAAAGAAGATTGGGACAAAACATTGTTGCAAAAGGCTAAATGGATTTATAAATTACAAACTTTAAACTAATTCTAAATGAGGATTTTCTGTATACTGAATGAATGTTTTCCAATTTATACAGTATGTAGCCCTCTTTCCCCGTGACTAAAGAGACTACAGGTGCTGATTACTTGTGAGACGTACAGGAGGCCTGATCCTCCGCCACTGGGAGCCTGGGGTGATCACATTCGTTGGAATACAGCGCCTCCACCTGAGATAGATCCTAACCTCTTACAGGAACCCACCAGTAACAGATAATAACACACACACACACAGTATGGCTAACTTATAACTTATATTTACTGGCATATAACTGATAACGTTGGTAATAACAAGGCCTCACCCACACAATACTCCCACAGTGTAAGCCCACCACCTGGAAAGTTCCCCCAAGTAATGAGATGTCCTGGGCACCGAACCACCCGATGTCCACAACAGCAACCCCACCCCAAAGTTTGTGATAGCGCTACCCACAGTGTGTATGGCCGTTGGTGCACGTTGAGAAGATACCTTCCTGGTCTTAGTCCAGACCAGGCCGTATTGGCTGAAAGTTCGCCGGGCCGCAAAGTGTCCCACGCCGAACGTGGGTGCTCGGGCGTCTGATCCTCCTCTGAGGGGGCTCCTGTTGGAGTGTGCCCATTTTACTAGTCTCTGATAAAGGATAGGCCCGGGTCAGGTCCCAGACTGCAGGCCGCAGTCACCACATGGCGTCCATCACCACCGTGCAGTGTATCACTATAGCAGCTACTGGTGAAGTGTCCCTAGCTATGGACCATCCCTGCAGCAGCCACAACTTAATGTGAATCGGGGCCAAGCTGGGGCCTATAGGGGAGATCTGGTCTAGTCTAAAGGCCACTGGCACCTGAGACACTACCTGTCTCCTTGGCATCCTGCTCCCGACTGGCATGTTATCTGAGTGCACCAAATGTATCAATCTTAAGACAGGGGATTGCTGCAGCCCTATTGGCTGTTCTTCGCCACCTAACAGCCCATGGGGATGCTGGGGGTTGTAGTCCATCGCGGAGCCCTTCATGTCATGGCCACTGCTGAGCAATGTTTCCTGCGCATGCACGAGGTGTAACAACATGGCCGCAGCAACTCTGTGTATCCTGCGCATGAGCATCGGCTTTAGTGCGCATGCGCGTGCATTGAAAATGGTGGCGCCCTACCGGTGTCCCGCCGCACAGCTCCGGAGCGCCGGACCAGCTCCCTAACCACCCGCAGCTTTCTAGCACCTCCGCCTGCACCCAACACCTCTCTGCAGCACTACCGGCATATGTAGTAGCCTCCCGCTTACCCGCACGCACATCAGAGGCAGGGGGGGAGGGGGGGGGCAAGGGAGACCTGGCTACAAGTATATGCCATTTATTGTTTATTTAATGTGTGCCCATGATGGGAATCTATAACTATAAGGAGTTTTGGTGGTTTCTTGATATACTGTAGTAATAATGTGGAAAGGAGACCCAATTGTACTGTAAGTATGAACATTAGGCACAGAATATTGTTTTCTAATACATATACCATCTATAAAAACACAAGTACATGATATATGAAAATAATCTCAATGGCATAAAAAGTTGCAGAAGGAATGTAGACATTTTGGCAATAGCCCATGATTTCATACACAGTGACCACAAATAAAGGCCCAGATTTAGTAAGATTATTTAACGGAACGTTTATCTAAGTTAACGCACATTATTCACTAAAGCAAATAATTTGACGTTACCCAGGTTTAGTCCCATAAAAAGCATGGCATCGTTTTTAACAGCTGTTCTAAATTACTTGTGAATTAGCTCATTAGTGCCCAAATTATATTAATAACATGTTTACTAAGCTCTGTTAAGGAATAATGCTTCGTTGTTTAAGTAATTCCTAGCTCTGGTGTTACTCTCAGCCAGACACTGAGATATGGCTTTTTAGTTTACTGAATCTGTGTTATATTGTGTTATACAATAGTTGCTTTGTTTACATGGCAATAGAAGGTCTCTACAAGACCACACGAGGGAAGCCTCATCTCATCCCTTAAGAATAAAGTTGAAGGAAAAACAGAGCACCATCCAGAGTGAAAAAACTATCCAGCCCCCTCTGGATCGTTTTTTCACTCTTGATGGTGCTCTGTTTTTCCTTCAACTTTATTGCTGTTCTACTCCATGGATGCACATCACTGGACCTCCAGAAGGACTCATTGGATATCCATCAATACTGAGTCTTTACTTTATGCTTACAATTATGCTATAGCGGGTGGAAGATTTTTTCTTGTGCCAGTATTTGCTGGATGTGTATGCCGACCAGATACACTAGACACTAGTCTCCCTCCACCTGCTACTCACAGGATATATACTTCTTATATGGAGTGTCTGAAAACTATATAATTGATATAATTTGCTGGATGGTTGTCTGTTTGGTAGCACCAGAGTCCTGCTCACTCTTGTCATCCCTTAAGAAGCTTGTTCAAAGTGAAACACACATGGATACAGGGCATCCATTATGTCATCAGTGGGACAGCAGAAGAGCCCGGAGAGCAGGAGGTGAAGACTGCAGCTCTGTGTTTACCTGTAGATCAGTCTAGTGGAAGTCATGGACAGCTGCTGTTGACTTCTCTATTGACTTCTCTATTGAGATAGATGGTATATTGTGGTAAATTGGTTATAACATGGCTTGTATGGGGGAGACATGAGGAACCTATATAAATAATAATAATAATAATAATAATAATAGCGTACTAAGGGGGGAAGGGGTAGGGGAGATGAACTCTTGTGACAGCTCTAAAGACCAATATGTGGTCTATTGGTGCTATAATCTGGGGTGAATAAATGATAGTGAACTAAAGAAGAAAGAACCCCAATAAACGAGAGCACTCTAGGGACTGTAATTGGCTCAGAGATAGCCTCTATATAAGGACAAGGTAAGTGGCTGAAGAGGTACCTTAAGTGATGCCTAGGTATGATATGATGTGTAAATTAATACAAAGTTTATTGTGAGCTATGCTCAATAAATAAAATGGGTTGTAGGACACAAGAAAATAAAAAGTCTTGGTGCTGATTATCCTATATTATAGGCGAAAGCTGGTAAATTCAGGGCATTATTGAAATCGCTGCTCTCTGATTGGTTAAAATTCCGGGCATTATCCAATCAGTAATGGCCTGGTATTTTTGTTAGCTAGCCAAGTTTTTCAGCCAATCAGCTTTCAGGTTTCATTCACAAAGAGTGAAATTTGCACTTAGACAGGGGAGGTGATTGGACAGAAAGCACCAGCAGGGCACTGACTCCTCCTCCACCCTGTCTGCAGAGAGCTGCGCACAGGAGTGAAGGGAAAGGTTTGTGTGTCTGCTGAATGTGTTTTGTGGGTGTAAAGGGGGCAGCAGAGTGTTTTATTAGTGTGTGTCTTCTGTTGGTGTGTGTGTTTTGTGGGTGTAGAGGGGGCAGACAGCAGAGTCTTGTTGGTGTGTTTCTGCTGTGTCTGTTTTGTTCTTGTAGAGGGGGGCTGCAGTGTGTGTGGCTTCAGTGTGTGTTTTTTGGGTGGAGGAGGGGTGCAGAGTGTTTTGTTGGTGTGTGTCTGCAGTGTGTGGGTTTACAGGGGGCTGCAGTGGGTGTAGAGGGGGGGATGCTGGTGTGTGTTTTGTAGATGTAGAGGTGGCAGAGTCTGTTTTGTTGATTTGTGTGTCTCTGCAGTGTGTGTTTTGTAGGTGCAGAGGGGTGGCTGCAGTGTGTTTTGTGGGTGGAGGAGGGGTGCAGAGTGTTGTGTGTGTGTGTGTCTGCAGTGTGTGGGTTTACATTGGGGCTGCAGTGGGTGTAGAGGGGGGCTGCTGGTGTGTGTTTTATGGATGTACAGGGGGCAGCAGTCTGTTTTGTTAGTGTGTGTGTCTGCAGTGTGTTTTGTGGGTGTAGAGGGGGGCTGCTGTGTGTTGTGTGTGTTTTGTGAGTGTAGAGGGTGGAGGAGTGCTGCAGTGTGTTTTGTGGGTGTAGAGGAGGGGGGCTGCACAGTGTGTAGGGGGACTGCAGAGTGTGTGTGTATATAGGGGGGGTTGCAGAGTTTATGTTTGTGTGTATAGAGGGGGGCTGCAGTGTGTGTGTGTGTGTGTGTGTGTGTGTGTGTGTGTGTGTGTGTGTGTGTGTGTGTGTGTGTGTGTGTGTGTGTGTGCGCGCGCAGAGGGGTCTGTGTATATGTACAATTTACTTCTAATAAACTTGCAGTAAAAGCATAAGAATGTAGACAGTCATGTTGATAAAAATCAATATGACTACAAAAATGTATCTTTTTTATGAAAAATTAAAAACAATTAAAAATAAGGCTACATTTAGCCTATAATTGTAATAATCCCCTCAGAACAGGGCATTACTGGCCAATAATGCCCTGGCTGGGTTAAAGTCCCTCGGCTTCGCCTCGGGCCTCCAACTCTTCCAGTCAGGGCATTATTGTCCAGTAATGCCCTGTTCTTCTGGGATTATTACTTAATTAATATTCTTATGAAAGCCTTAAAAAAGTGGTAAATTAAGGAAAGAACACACTGCAGAGGCAGTATACAGAAAACGTGTAGCACTAAAGTAGATGCTGGCACGTTCAGTATCTGATCACGTATACGTAAAAGACTTCTAAAGGTAAGATAAATATTGAATGAATTGCATTGTCTTTTTTCAGGGTTTTGGTATTGTATTTATTTATTTTTATGCTTTTCATTGCCCATTGACTGCTAATTTATTAATCTGTGCCCCTTTAGGGTACAGATAAATACAGTGACTGGCAAAGCATTTTTTGGCAAATGCTTGTTTAGAATTGATTGTTATTTTTTCTATTTCTGTTTATTGTTTTCACTAAAGCCTAATTATGTTTACTTCCCTTCCATCCATTGTCGTTTAATGCAAGATAAGATCTTGTTTGCCTTTGCAGCTACTACTGTACATGACTTTGGGCACTGTTGCTAAGCCTGCTGTCTACAAGCACTCCTAAATCCTTGTCCATCAAGAATTGCCCTAATATATCCCCATTTCATTTGTAAGTCGCCTGTTTATTCTTGTTTCCTAAATGCACAACCTTACATTTATCTGTACTAAACCTCACCTGCCATTTACCTGCCCAAGTTTCCAGTCTATCCAAGTCCTTCTGGAGAGAAATTACATCCTGCTCTGATTCTACTACCTTACACAATTTAGTATCATCACCAAAGATGGAGACTTTGCTCTATGCCAACCTCTTGGTCATTAATAAACAAGTTAAAAAGCAGGGTTCCCAGTACCAATCCCTGCGGTACTCCACTCATGACCCTAGCCCAACCTGAAAAAGTTCAATTTATGACAACACTCTTGTCTATCCCTCAACCAGTTTTCAATCCAGGTGCATATATTTTTTACTGAGTCCAATTTGCTTTATTTTGTAAGATAACCTCTTGTGTGGAACCGTATCAGGTGAGCCTGTTTTTATAGGTTTCTAGAGAGCGGGGCCTTTCGAACTGTATAAGGCAGACTGTTCCAAAGAGTGGGAGCAGCATGGCTAATAGATTGGGCCCCAAAAGAAGTCAAGGAGAGTCTGGGAACTGTTAGGAGTCTTTCATCTGCAGATCAACGTGAGCGAATGGGAGTGTAGGAAACTAAAAAGCCAGGGAACAGTGTCCTAAAAATACCACATCACGGAGTCAAAAGTTATTGTTATTTTCAGCAAGAAAGGTGCTTAACCCCAGAGTGTGGCCACATTCAGCAATATACAGGAACAAACAAAAAAGGGGCCTCACTCATCCCATGATAAGCATATCATTCATATATAAGTTGTAGATCCGAATAATCATCACGTAGTACACATGGCGATTGGGTTGAAAAAGGGTTACCTTTATTCAAAGGAACATACCATACAGCAAGCGACGTTTCAGGGCCATTCATGGCCTTTCATCAAGTAGGTGTGACAAACCATTGAGCAGCAGTGCAATTCATATAACCCCTTGCTGCAATCACTGTATCCGCCCAGAGTGACATTATCAGACTGAAAATATCAGCCATGTCCGGCTGCTAAAGAGGCACCCGAGCATAGTGAGGGACCTGGTTGTCTCAGTGTACTCGGGTGCCCTGACAGCCTCAAATGCGGTTACTGCCATTTAGCGCTCCGTGACACTCTGACTCAACTGGTCGACAGGGCCTCAGGTCCACATCATCCACATGAATGGGGACCTCGGTGGTATGCTTGATGCAGTGGCTGCACTTACCCCCTGACCAGGCTGGCCTCTCCTCCTCAGATGTTCTGCATATCTGTGACTGCTCTGGTGAGCCTGGGACCGAACCCATGAGATTCCGCAGCCATCCGTCTCTGTGCTGCTCTGCAGTAATCTTGCACGCTCTTCCGCCCGAGGGGCTGGTGCCTCATGCCCAGCTGTCTTCACTGCCAACACTGCTCTCCGTGTCTTCCTCTGCCAGCCCATGTTGTTGTAGCAGCACCAATTCCAAACCAGATTCCTGGAGAGAAGAACTCTGGGGACTTTACCGAGATTTTGGAGCGGAGGTCAGACGAAGAGAAAGGTAAGTCACAAGGCTGCCGCTCCTTAAGTAATCTAGCCCTCATCCTCATCCCACCTCTCCCCCTGCATCACTACATGGCCCCTCAGGCCAAGGGTCATGCTACTCTTTACTGATATGGTCACTGAGCTTCCTTTATTTTGGGCTGTGTGTGCAGTTTTCCTACGATCCAACGAAAACTGCGGCACACCAGTCTATGTAAAAAAGTCCTGATGAAAGAGTGATAATAGTACGAAAACATTGCTATATTAAATAAAAACTTTTATTTTACAATGACGTGTGTGCCGTACTTGTCGTTGGATCTAGAATTGTCACAAGAGCAGTACCTGTGTATTGTGATGCACCCAGCATTGACTTGTGGGAAACCATTATGTACACAACAGACTGGTAAGGCGTGTATTCTCCTTATGTGTCACAGTTTTCCTACACCTACCGTAAGCATTACTTTAGTTACAGTACCTTTCCATTATATCTATGCACAAGTGATCTGCAAAGTGTCTCAGTTGGCGCTCCCCAGTGCTCCTGAGGAAGCCGAGTGCATCAGTGAAACATGTTGAGTTCCTCAGTTCCTGGTCTGCAGGGATGAGATGAACTGAGGAGATGCGTCTGTGTTTCCGGAACGACCAAAACCGGAAGTGCTGATCGCGGTCCCGTGAGACCCCGAAAGACGCGGAGAGGTTGGGGATGTGCTGAGATTGGGGCGAGGCTGTCACTTTGTACCTTTTCTCCGCAATGTTTTAAAAGTTTTTTTTCTGTGTGAGTGCACATACTGTATTTAAAATTTTGTCCAGTTAAAATGTGTCTTATACTATCTGACCTATTGCTTTTTTCTCCGCTTTCCCCAGAGATCGATAGCAGTTTACAGATTGACCCACAGTTTGCTACAGTATGAGATATGCTCATTTAATGCAACTACAGTACATGTAAGTAAACACTCCGGATGAATTTGCAGACCACATACCTAGTCTGACGATATTGCGCCATTGGTTTTTCTTGTTTTCTTCTTTCCCACATATTGGACTACATCTACTGATCCTGCTCTGACTCCCGTACACTGTGGCTAGTGGTAGAGACAGGCAGTTTAACTCTCCCTGTAGATGCACACGGAGTCCTTCTTTCTTTCTATTCTTTTATTGTAAAACAAACAATAACATGAGATGAGGGAAACTGTGGGTAAGTGGCATATGTGGGGGAGAGGTGAATTAAGATAATTCTACCAGGAGATGGAGTTTCAGACTGTTCCTAATGGCTGCTGGCTCCAAAAGGAAGCACACTTTCATGTGCAGACAGGAATAAGCAGAGGACTGATTAACTCTCAAAATATAGCCGGGGGGGGGGGGGTAAAGCCAAGCCAAGAGAGTTTTAGGCAGAGGGGGGTTGCCAAGGCAATAGGCTGAACCTAAGGGACAAAAATGTGGCAATGTACACAAGGGAGTGCTGGCTACCTGAGAGCAGAGAAATACACAACCCTGTTCCAGGACAGCTCTCCGAAAAGTTGGAGTTTCTACAAAAGATCTATGCACCATACAAATCAACATATTTAGTCATTTCCTACTTCTCCTTTGGGATCTGATAGGAGACGTATAGTTGGTCTCTACAGTAGTTCATCTCTGATATTCCAAAGTTTCGAGACTTCTGATATCGTGAAGAAGACCAGAAGAAAGGCAGGTAGATTGTGTCAATGCCTTACCCAAGAAGGCTTCCTGTATGTGCCTTTCAATGCTTGTTTCTGTGTGTTGACTGTAGAGTCTTTAGGCCAAGAAGGTATTGTTTCAATGTTTGTTTTCAGATATTTTACTGTTTATCTGTATGCATACAAAGTAAATCTTTTTAAATATGAATATAAAATGCCAGCTGAGCCTGTTACCAAATTGTAAAGCAGTAATCTTCAGCGACTTTCCCTATGATCCTTGTGGCCGGCAAAGCCATCTGTTGGTCTTGATGAATTAGGAATTCAAAGAGAAAGTTAAATTAGTTTTCTAAAATTCAATTATATGATGTAGCAGGGAACAAGACTCAGGTGTAATGATTTATATCAACACTATACAGATGTGTACTTTGCCAAGTGCTTGGGAGGGAGGAACATACCAAAACCCCAGGCGCCTGGAAACACTAGTTGCTGAGGCCACAGGCTGAATGACAGTTATAATACACTTTGCATAGTATCAATATTGATATATTATGTAATGTACAACTATCTAATATAATTCAGCACAGTTATGTTAAGTCTTGGGCTGTTTTTCTTTTTTCTACATGAGAAACCATTAATGTAATTGTGTTGCACATTGCTTCCTTGGTCCAGCAGGTCCCGTCAATTCCTTCCCGTTGTTTCCTTATAGTTACCCCTGGCATTTTCCACGCCTACTTTTTAATATACTCATCTCCAGCATTTCCCTTTCTGTATCACCTTTACCTTTATCTCCACAACTATTCTCTGGTGTTTGTCCCCCTCAACATAACCCAACTGACTCAGTATAGTTTTCCTACCATGCCCCAAAGGGATTCTGGTCTATTTCACCTGGCAGGATATTTCAGTGGATAGTTTAATTTAATGGGGTTTTTTTTTTTTTTTTTGCCAGTTCAGTGCAAAACGTTCCTACAGGTCTTCTTTAAACAAGTGGCAACCTCTACTAAGCCAAGCGTTCTCTGACCTAAGCACAGTTTTGCTGGAGGTTTCAATTCGTATCAGTGTTTAACATTAAATTGATTTGACATCCTTTAATATGCCAAGAAGAGGGGCAGTTCAACGCCTACTGTATGTGTTTTCACAGTTTTCCTCAACAGGGTTTTCGCCCTAACCTGTGCACTACTCTTCACTCTCCATAAGTGGGAGGAGGAAACAATCTTTTTGGACCTTCCCATACTAATACAGGGCATTAAAAGAAAGTCCAGTTCATTATCCTAATGAATAAAATGTTTCTAAACCTTACCCATTGTCTCCCCTATATACACACACAAAAATTGGACGGCTAATTCTGTACCTGCATTTGTAGTGGTGTCACCTCCTATACTGTACATATTCAGGCATGTGGAGTATGGAAGCTGGGTAGCCTGCTCACTGTCCATAATTCCTACTCCTTCTCCTGCACTCTGCTCTCATTTAGTGCCCTTTACAGCCCTGCATACAGTAAATTGTTTTGTTTTTTAAAATAAAAATAAAGACCAAATGCAATGCAAATTAATAAACTATTTACTTAGCCTCTAAGGCTGTGCTTAAAATATTGCATTCCATATTCTTCTTTGTAGATGTTGAGAGGATAAAAAGGTTGTTTTTTTATGTACACTTGACCTACTCAATACAGTACCATGTGCAAAATACTGTAAACAACATATTTGTAATGCCAAGTGTATATTTTAAATAACTTAATGTTAAGTCTCTGCATTAACCTTATCTTACCTTAATATCATTACTAGCTTACATTAAAGTTAACATGATGTACTTTATGGGAGAAAACGTGGCTTAACGTTATGTTATTGTTATTTGAAGATACACCGCTTGTCTTAATGGGTTGTTTAGTTAGTGTTCTGTCCCAGGCTTCCAGGGGCTCAGTAAGCTGTGACAGGCAGTTAAACTCATCTCCTTCATCATGCAAAATAGAGTCCGCCTCGAATTTCCAATAAACTTTATTCACAAGTACAGAGCAGAAATGAAAAGAAACATTTGGGGATGTATAAATTAGGAGAAGGTGAAAAAACAATACTATGACAGGGAGAGCAGTTGAGGGGAATCACTTAGCTGTGGCTGCAAGCTTGAAAAGGAAGCACTGCAGACTGGTCAAGCAGGAAACAGAGCTGGACATTAAGTGGGCCAATAATAGGAAGTCACAGAGTGACAGACTGAGCTAGGAGTTCAGGTGTTGGGTGAGGAGGCCTAGAGGAAACGGACATGGCCATGGCCAGCGGTTGGGGCTTGCAGGAAGAGGGCTAGGGAGAGGGTCCTGGGAGGAGACTGCAGAGAGACAGGGCACTGAGCAGCATAGTTCCAGAAGTACTGAGCTGGAGTCTCCACATGTTGCATCCCATCCTGCAACATCCAGTTCACCCAAGAGATTGAGGTCCTTGTTGAACATGTCATCAGACATTATTACAGGCTGTTTGGGTGTCTATCAGGTAAGAACACCAATAACACTAGTATACGGTTAAAATTATGCTTCACCAGTAAAAGGAAAACCTCAATGGTCTGAACAGCATATATTTTTCAAAGCTACATATTGGTTTGTGACTCTTCTGCCTGTAGCAGTGCTGCTGACAAACCAGTGCTGATGTGACTTACAAACTGCATGAGTGTTTATTAAAGTACAAAGGAAAGCATAATAGTGATGATATAATATTACACCTATTGAATCAGATAAAGTGTGACAAATATTATTGAGGACCACTGACCTTAACAACTTTATTTTATTCTGGAACCTCATAGCCAAATAGCTGAGCTTATTATTCTGTCATCTCTTGACATTGCTCAATGATATCCAAAATGTATGTTTTGCAATAGTTATTGCATTTTTGATTGGCCAACATTTTACTATCTAGAGTGACCTTTGTAACATCATATGAGCATTTGTGCTTCTATCCACCCGAGAACCAAAACTGTCAAGAAGAAACGGATCTGGTCACAGATCTGTGAATATGTATCTAGCCTGGGGTGGTCCACAGATGCCTGAACATTTTAAGAAGTGGTTCACGTACATCAAGAGGAAGGTCAAAAAGAAGCGTTTCTCTGCCATGTACGTGGGGCAGGAGGAGGTCCTCCAAGGGTCCTGCGGCTGAGCCGGATGGAGGAGCGGCTCAGCACCATTTTGTTTCCCGAGTGTGTTTATGGTCTTCAGGGTAACCGTGACAATAGATCCTTCGTGTCCCAACAGGAGGCAGGTGAGTAGTATGACATGATGCAAGGTAACAAGTTTTGTACACCCAATACACTGAATCAAAGTCACGGGTTAACACTGTGTTCAGTTAAAATAAGTACTGACGCATCCCCTCAATCTCCCTATTAAATACAAACTAATGATATCATAACAATTTGAAATGTTTATGACATTTCTTTGCATATGGTATTCATGTTTATTTAAAGATTGAGCCACTACTGTACGTACTGATGCAGCCACGAATGAGACTGCCAGGGACCCCCGCTGTGTTAATCTGATGGGCCATTAGTCTGTTTGCAGAAATGTCACAGAAATGTTGCAGCATTACTGGGGTATTGCCCCAGATATTCAAAAGCAAGTGTTCGGATACTCGTGGCTGCATCTGTACATTGTACAGCAGTGTTAGACGGTCTTTTAAACTTGTAAGCTAAGGTTTGGTGACAGTCGTGCTCAATGACCATCACACCAGATAATGTACAGTTAGGCCTTACTGATGGGTTGGCTTCATGTTCTGGATATTGGTCATGGAAATACAAGTTGGTTTTAATGACAAACTCTACAAACACATCAATGGCCCATATTTTCTAAAGGGTGGGCTATGGTGACTACTGTCACTCACATTCAAATGAATGGGAGTTTTTATTAGCTGAAGCACATATGAAAGAAAATGGACCACAGATTTTAGAACAACACATGGTTAGACCATGGCATGAAGAGTAAAGTGTAGTTTTTGGTAGCTTTGTTTATTGAATGCTCACATAGTCACATAGATGAAACATTTTACCTGTACATAGGGCCATCACACAGAGAACCCTCAGGTGACCAGCCACAGACTACTGTATACTGCCTGCAGCAGAGGAGGAGTTTGTGCTAGACCTGCATCAGCAGAGGCACCACCACTGCCTGCAGCCTCTGAAACTTCAGCCGGGGCACCCTGTGCTGCCTCTCCACCCTCCCCAAAGACGTACACAGTCAAGGCATCACGGGCATCACTCTGAGCGTCGCTGTCAAAACCACTACTTAAAAACCCATGATGACTTTGGGCAGGTAGATAATTAATGTCATTAGTACCCACGCCAACCAGCTGGTCAGCATCATGCGGCAGACAATAGAGGTGCTGCACCCTGGTCCATGCCTAACACCCTCTCTAAATGTGTCCTCTACTTCAGCATAAGTAGGAACCGTCCCCTTCAACTCAGAAGACCCCTTTTACAGGAACTGCCATCTGAACACATACAGGTACGTGGCATTCATCCAACATAGATGGGGCATATATGGGGCAAAGGTGAATAACAGAAAAACAACTTAACTTTATAAATCGATATGGAGTACCCCCTATAAAATACACATTATCACCATTTTCAGTGGTCACATAATGACATTTTGACATATCCGCTTCCCCATTATCTGTCCATCACCACCATCGTGGACTCTGTAGGCAGCAGGTAGGCCAAAGTTGCCACTGCAGTGGCCACCAAAGGCATCAGCATTAAAATGCTAGCCCTTCAGGCAGATTTTGTTACCATTCTATGTTGCTCATGTTGACGGTTATATAAAAAAAATTGGAAACATTTCAACACAGTTCCAACATTTATTTTTTAATTATTTCACATTACATTACACATAAAAATAAGGTACATAAACATTACACAATACTAATTAGCACAGCTCATGAAGATCAGATGTTCGGTGTCTGTGTATACAGCAGTTATAGTTGACTTCATGATGGCCCCTATTTTTCAACATCTTTCATTGGTGTGTTCAACTGAATAGTACATACAGTATAACATCAAATTATAGGAAGGTCGCTTGGTTTCTATTCTGTCCACTAAACCTCATAGTGTTAATTAAGACCTATTTTATTCTACAATCTCTTCAAGCATTAGCTCTTAAGACATATGTAAATGTGTTAATCATCTTAACATAAGTACTGTACCAATTAAGACATGTGGATAGGAAAAATGACAACACAAACATACTTCAGACAACACCAATGACATTCTAATATAATGAAGGTTCTTAATGAATTAAGTGTTATACTCAAGCTGGCAGGAACGCATTGCCAAGTACAGGCACACAGATTCCTAACTTTGCATGACATGAATTACAAAATAGAATAAACACTTTAGATATATCCTATACTTTTTCATACATGTACAGGTGACCTTTGCGAAGACTAAATCAGGGGTCTGAAGGAGGTCAAGAAGACAAGTCAGCAGACCCAATCCTGCCTCAAAGTAAATCTAAATTGTATTCATTTTCACACACACACATCTGATTCCTCTCCCTCGCTTTCCCCTACTGTACATCTCTCTCTCTTCCCCCTGTCTATCCTTTCCCTTTCTATCCCTCCATTCCCCCCACAACCTCAGTCTTGAAAGATTGACATTAAATGTATTTGTTATTTTGCTTCAAACTATGTAGCCTACAGGATATAATTTAATGACAACATGTATATCCCGTTCAACAAAAAGGTTGTAAAAGTCTAGAACTGTAGCTCTTTATTCCCATTCATATGAATGGTAGTAAAGGAGTGCTTAATCGTGCCATTATGTAGAAGGATCTATACCTAAATGTCAGCTCTATGACTGCATTAATTGGTATTCCAATGAGCTGATCGCACATTATAAGTGACTACTACCCTCTCTAAAAAGCATACGTTTATTTTAAAAAGTCAAATTTACACATAAAGTGTCATGATGCTGCAATACTTGAAATGTGATTATTTAACTGTTATCACAAAATGTACAGTAACATAATTTATAGCAAATTCTCTACAGGCCATCCCTTACCTTGTACTACATTTAGCAGCTAGATGGCCTGATTATTCTGACCATGGCTCCCCATTGTCAGCCTCACCACACATGTCCCCGATCTCTTCAGTGGGTTAGCAAGTTCAGAGCTGGAGGAGCAGAGGGAGAGTCCTCCTGACATGGGACAGGAATGCACGTGGCAAAGCACAGACGCATCACCTGTCCCCCAGCAACCTTCCGAAGCTTCACTTGTCAAAGTGGTGCAGCAGCAGCCTAGGAGTGAACACGTGGACATCTTTATCCACCAACATACTGAATACCACAAGGAGCAGATGGAACTTAGAAGAGGTGTGGCACAGGATTTGAAAGTGATTAAAAATCAGATGAAGTCACTAATGCTGCCCTAAATGTCATTATGGAGACAGTCTCTTAGCACAGGAGAGATACACTGCCGCAACAGTGACAAATGCTGCGACTTGGCTTGAGATGTGCACCGCCATACAGCCAAAATCCCACCCCGAGTTTGGAATCCCTGAATGACACTATGCAGGAACCAACACATCCATCAACTTCCACTCTGGAGACACGTACACGTGGAGGAGGCAGGCAAACAAGTAGAGCGCCACCAACTGCAGAAGTGCAGGTCCGACTAGGAACATGGCGGGGCTCAGTGCAGTGTGTGGCGGGGCCTCTTTCCCACCCCCCCCCCCCCCCCCTGGAGCCTGCCCCTCACCCGCCCCTGCATGATGACGTCCTGTGACGTTGCATCACCAAGGTGACTTTTCATCATGTGACATACCTGAATATTACGGCGCTTACAGAGGCCCCACACTCCCCTCACATTGTTTAAATGTTGTGGTGGTTAAAATGACTTTGACCCCCACAACATTTAAACTGTGATCACGGACGTTGGGGCGGAGGGCAGGGCACGGGGCCTCTGTAAGCGTGGGAGCCAGTGCTGTCGGACCTCTGGCAACGCCATTTTGCAGGATGTGGAGGGCAGGTACAGTTTGAGTTCAGAAGCCTTATTAACTTGTTAAGGGGAGACATAGAGCCCCTGACAAGAAGAGACAGCGCAGTCCCTGGCCTTGTCAAAATGTGTGCTTGTCATTTGTCTGGTCTTCTAACATCAATTAGGATGCAATATAAATGTTATTTTATTAGACTAATTAACTCTAGATATGTAGCTATTTATGTTGTGGTACACAAATATTTGCCTAAATTTAATACCAATCCAACATTTATTTCATCAACATTTCCTGCAATTACCCTTTAAGACTGATGTGCCACCGACATCTGTCTAAAAAGGTAATTGCAATAACTGTTGATTAAATAAATGTTGTGTTTCTATTACATTTAGGCAAATAACTGTGTAACAACATACATAGCTACATATCTTGAGTTAATTAGTCTAATAAAATAACAATTATATTGCATCCTAATTGATGTTAGAAGACTAGACAAATGACAAGCCCACATTTTGACAAGGCCTGTGCACTCTTCCAGCCATCCCCTGGATGAATACAGTGGAGGGGATTTTCCGGTTTACAGAGAATAGCTTTCACAAGCTCGTATCTTAAAGTATCAATTATACCTAGACATCATGCTGCCAGTTTTAAACAAATTCTACTTTGCCATTTTATCTACTACAACAATGGGAATTGGATCTTCTTCCTGATTGGCTGCTTCGGAGTTTATAGAATAGCCTTAGCTCCAGCTGGTAGATTTTAGTAAATACCCCACGTGATCGGTACACACAACATTTATTGTTTTACAGGGTTTTGTAGCAGGCAGATTATTGAGAACTAGTCCAAATAAGTAAACCACTGTGGCCAGCAGTTTATTCACACTTCAGAGATAAACTGATTGTAGTCCATGGTAGTTAAAGAGACTTTACACAATTTGGTCCTGATAAACAACAACACAATTATACTTCCCACAGGAGGTTTAATAACTTTGTAGAAGGGATACAATTTATTCCCCACTTATCCTCTCTCCTAAGGACCAAAGAATCCACCCCTTTGAACAAACAGTCGAGAAAACAAAGACTTTTTATATGTATGTACAGAATGTATGTATATCTTTATTTATATAGTACCATCCAGGTACATTGCGCGTCACAGCAGTAATACACGTGACATATTGTAATAATAAATTACATAGTGGGAATAAGCGCTTCAGACATAAAAGTAACAATAGGAACAGGTGTCCCTGTCCCGCAGAGCTTACAATCTAATTGGTAATTTGGGAGCGCTTACAGAGACAGTAGGAGGGCGTTCTGGTAGGTGTGTCTGTATAGGGTCAAGTTCAGTGCATATGAGATGTATAGTATCAGCCAGCGGAGCTACCCATAAGCTTCATTAAAAAGGTGGGTTTTAAGAAAGGTCCTAAAGCCTATATTTTCCTTTTGTCAGAGGACCTGCTCCTAATCTCCCTGCTCTTTCTTTCTCTCCTCTGCCCCACTCGTTGGCTTTTTTTTTAATAGCTGTTAGATTCTGCCTGGATGTATCTGATGTGTATTCTGCGCCAAGGGATCACAGCCTAGTTGAACCTGGGACTGATATACTTGCCTTCCTTTACCTTACTCAATAGCTTCCTTGCTCTGGATAAAACACTGTAAATACAAATATAGGATAAGTATCTGTCATCTAAATTTAGTATAGTTTAAACTCAAGGACATATGTCTTTTTTTCAACCTTATCTACGATGTAACTATATATAACAGGACCTCCTGAGGATAGCACGTTTGTTTATAATCTGAACCGTTGAGTCCTGGACTGAGAGAAGCTTTTCCCTTATCAAAAATACTCATGCCATATAATCTAACAGGGAATCCTTATACTCTAAAGCACGATTCAAGTTTTGTATGCGAAACAGTACTATTAACCTATTGAACCATGACTTTGAAACAATGTACTGTGTAAATTCATCAATCTCATTTTCCCTTGACAAGTATGGGTTGGCCTCATGTAGAAGTTCCCAAATTCTTAAAAGTCACAGTATGCTTCTTTTTTTAGATAAGCCAGGATTTACGTCAACTATGAACCTTAAAGTCACATATGAACAAAATTATAGTCTGTAAGAAGTCTGTGAGGGATTAAAGAGATAATAACCACCATACAGTAGTTGTCTGGCTTTTCCTATCTAGACATAAATAGATCAATTACTAAAGACTGCATCTTGTCCACGTGAACTGTAATTTTGCAGAAAGGATAATGTACTTTGTTACCTTTGGTGAAAACGGTGAGCAGTGTCTTAAGTTGTGTTATTCTGCGTGACTCACTAAGACTCCGCAGCCTTTTGCTTGAAGGCTACCATATGTATTTGTTACATTCTTTTTTCTACGTTATTAAATTAATTCCCGGCAGATTGAGTCACATCTCTTGACTATCATGAAAGAGTTATTTAATTTCATGTATTACTTAGAAACCAAAGCTAGGAAGGTTTCCAAAAGATACATGTGGATATTAAATATTCTACACAAAGAAACGAGAGTATCAGAACAATAGATACAAATCTACTTTCTCCAAAGGGGAATCATCAAAGCTGTTGAATTATAGTTTTCTTTAGTAGCTGTTTTATACTTTTAATATTGAGTTTCTATATTTTTTTTTAACTAGTACAGGTCACGCCATAATAATATTACCTAATAATTAACCCTTTGGGGCCTATTTCAGTAAACTCCGATAAAATCAGTGCATTGCTGATCGACTTTGCATTGTTTTATCGCGCTATAAAACATGTTGGTAAAAATAGTATTCACTAAGAAAAAATCCAAGTTTTATAAGTTTGATAAAAAAAATGCAGCATCGAACGACTTGTTTTTTTTCTAAGTGTTATCGCGCTATAAATCCTATCGATTGGCAACTGATTGAAACTGCAGCCTGGAAGAGCTGCATGGAGACGCAGAGTCTCCATGCACGGCTCTTACAGGCGATCGTACAGTTTCAATATTAATTTTAAAACTAGTGTCCGGGAGCATGGGGTCTCCTGAGCTGAACTGCATGATTTTAGGCTTGGTGGACCCCCTACTTTTCGAGATACAGGCCCCGGTTTGGCACCCCATACTGGGGCCTGTATCTCGGGAATCAGGGGGTCCCCGATGCTAAAATAAATGCAGTTCATCTCAGGAGACCACCCGCTCCCGTACACTATTAGTAAAACAAAGATTAAAACAGCTTCATTACCTGAGCGGCTAGCCGCTAAGGCAATGAAGGGGTTAAGCCTCAGTAGCTCATTTATTGGGGGTAGAGGGATTGGGTGAAGGGGGTACTTGGCCCAGAGTGGGTGGTTAGGCCTACCGGGAAGGTTGTGGGAGGAGTTAACCCCTTCGATATCATAGCGGTAGTAACCGCTATGGTATTAAGGGGTTAACCCCCCCTGCGACCCACCCGGTAGTCCTAACCACCCCCCCTTTGCCAAGTACCCCCTTCACTCAATCCCTCTACCCCCAATAAACATTAAAATATCACTACCTACCAATACACAACCCACCCCCTGTACCCCCAACAACCGCCCTAATACATACAGTACAGGAATGGGCAAAATTTGTATTACCCAGATATGGATAATAGTGCATTTTCCCATTAAAAATATACATTACCCAGCCAGCATAAAGTAAATAAAACTTGCACTTACACCTGCCAGGATGAAGGCTGTCCTCGTCCTCATAACCATCCTTGTCTTCCGTTGGGAGCAACATCACAATAAAAAATACAAACTAATGGCCACCTTCCCCATAATTACCTTAGCGGATAGTAGCCGCTATACTAATTAGGGTGTAAACCCCCCTCCCACGCTACCCACCCGGGAGGCCTAACCACCCTCCCCGGTGCAACTACACCCACCCTCCCCCGCTACCCATTGATTGGCACAGTGTTAAAGCATGCCCATATAATATGGGCATGCTTTGCAGCTATAGCAATAAATGGGCAAGCTAAAAAAAAACATGCACAAAATAAAACACATTACATTAAACAAAAACATTAGAAATGCCAAGAAACCAATTGATTGGCATAGTGGTACATCATGCCCATAAAATATGGGCATGATTTGCTACTATGACAGTCTGTGGACAACCTAAAAAATAAAGAACCACCAAAAATACAAAATGTAATCAAACCAATCACAACAATTAAATAAACCAATCACCAAAAATATACAATAATAAAAAAACGAACACCAAACAATAACCAGAATTAAAATAACCAAACAACACAAAACAACCAGAATTAAAATAACCAAACACCAAAAAACAACCAGAATTAAAATAACCAAACACCTAAAAAGAACCAGAATTAAAATAAACAAACACCAAAAAAAGCCAGAATTAAAATAAACAATCAACAAAAATAAACCTGAATTAAAAAAAATACCACAAATAAACCTGTATTAAAATAAACAATCAACAAAAATACATACCAACTAAATAAAAACACCCATTTGCCAAAAAATGCATTGCTTGTCACTGTATTTATCTTTAGCCCTTAAGGGGCATAGATAAAGACATTGGCAGTCAATGGGCAAGCAAAAAAAAAATACAATCAAAATACATGAAAAATAAAAAATTACATACTGTACATTCAATGTTTTTCTTACCTTTAGATGTCTTCACCCTCCGATTCCCAATGTATCAGGAAGCTCTCCATCCGCAACGCAATGATCCTCAACTTCAGGTAAGTTCTGTTCTTCTTTCTTCGGTTCTCTTCTTTCTTCAGTCTTGTTTTCTTGCTTTGTAATCCAATCCATTGGCGGATGTGGTCCCATCGTCTTCTTTTCAGTAAAAGCTCTCTGTACTATCCCTAGAGCATAACCATTGCTTGGAGGGTGCATACTACATCACTTAGTCATAGCTTAAAATGGCCAAGATTCACAAAGTTCTATTTGTTCTAAAAACTCGGGGCTCTTACTGTCGTGTTATCAGAATCAGTAACGGAGGTTATGTTCCCTGAGGTTAATGCAAATCTACAAGGCTAATTATACCCCAAAACAATGGCCGTTGTTGATCTCATTAGCATAGACTTAACAGCATGTTAAGTTAGCACTGCCTCGCATTAACACGACTTGTGTTACACGTGGAGAGACACATGTCTGCAAAAAGAAGCACACCTGAGATACCTGCATACTGTATATATGCTAGTAGCGATATGCAAAGTATATTTAAATAAATCCTATATCCCAGGAATCTCAGGTATGCTCCTTTTTGTGCACAGGAGTCTCTCCACATGTTACTTGAAGTTGTGATTGTGGTGATATATATAGCACTTGGGATTCTAGTAACATAGCATTCCCTCTCTCGTTAACTATCTGTGTTAATGAGAACGGAGCTCTGTGGATATGCGCTGTTAGAGAGAACACCTCTTTCATATCATTAGCACTAACGTCTGTTATAATAAAACAAGGGTTATGGCTGAAAACAGCACTTAACACAGCGTTAGTCAGCTTTGAAGAGAACCGTTAACACTTTATGATGCGTTAACTTAAGTTAACGCTTCGTTAAATCAATTATGGAGCTTTGTGGATCTGGGCCAATGTATCCTATTTGTTCAGTTTCACGAACATATATGATGCAAAAATAGCCTATATTGGGATGTAACCAGACTTACTGTGCACGTTGCCGCTGCCGTCGCAAATCCAGACGGATTAGCGCTGCGGTGGGTCCGATCCGGAAGCATGGATCCCACGCAGTGCGATCGCAGCAGACACTGTCCCCAGCACAGCGTACTTTTGCTTGTTCGTCTGCGGCGCTGGGCACAGTTTATCTTCTACACACTGCTACATTTGTAACAACAATAAGAACTTTTTCTTTGAAATTCATTTTTTTTCCCAGTTTGGCAGCCAGAAAGCTTTGATAAATAGTCCTCTTACATTAGATTTGTTCTTAACAGGTTTGCCCTTCACGTTTCTTTCATTTAGCTTCATACTGTATCTCTGTTTCTGCAATTTACTGTCTATCCCTATCGTTCTCAGATTTGTTTTCTTTTTCTTCACTTTTTTCTCTCTTGCGCTTTAACTGAAGTTTTCACTTACATTATGCATTTTCTCTGCTCTCCTGCTTCCCTGCCATGTCATTCGCTACTTCTACCCTCCCCTCCTTACTCTTTTAAACTTTTTAGGTCTTCTAACATAAACCACTAAAAGCTGCTCTGCTGAAGGCGCGGCTTAACAAGTAAAAAGCTGCTGCTTCAGCGAAAGTGAGAGCTGTGGATTCCCCCGGCATCGCAGCGGGTGGTCTATGACTTCCGAATTGGGACCAACCGCATTAAGGATTCTCACTGGTGAGGTAAGCCGCGACTGGGAGCTCACGGCTACCCCCGGCAGAAACATATCTAAGTCTAGCTACATCTGAATGTACACAACTGGTGAATATTTGCAGCCCATGGAAATCTAGCAAACCCGCCATCATTTGCCAAACTTCACCAAGCATTCGCGTATGCACTGGATATTCTGATGAGAGTCATGCCATTAAATTATCTTGAGATTGTGTTACTGTGTAGAACAGAAATAGAGCTTCGAAAAACAGAAACACACCGCTTGACTACTGGAATTGGAACTTTGTTTGAGTATACTGGGGGTGGTGTGGATGGGAACTGGGAGAAGTCTACTGACCCAACGCAAAGCTGTTTGCAGGCAGCTTTGTAATTTCTGGGCATCAATGACCAATCCCTATCCCCCAATGTGACATTGTCCTTCTTGCTGTAATCATCAATAATAACATCAAGATAAAGGGCAAGGAAATGCAATGTATGGAGCACAAGTAAGAAGGGAGCATAGTTCCTTTTCCATCTCATGTAGCATCGGCAATTGGCAACTTGGGACTGAATACTGGTTTACTTTACACATTGACAGTGCGGAGGAGTGTCCTGTTGAGCAACAGGCCTCAAACTGGGCCCCTGACCCAATAAATGAGGCTGATAATAAATACTTCCTGCTCTTAACTAGTAGGGCCCAGTGAAGGGCAGGATCCTGAGCAAGTGGCCTCAACCTTGGTGTACGAGGGTTCCCCAAAAACGACCTCTTACAGTGTCTGGGAGAGAATCATTAGATTCCTCCAAGCATTACAAACTGAAAAGGATGCCGAGTTGGCTCTTGCACTTATACTGTGTGGTCACATTCACATAAGTTCTGAAAAACATAGCAGGTGTGGAGAACATGCTTGCATCTAATTTTCACAAACAAAATACAGTACAGGTATTCAAAATGTTCACAAAAATGTACACGAAGCAAACGGCATAACATTTGTACATTTCTACCTATTACCCTAAGTACAGTATATGACATTCAGTAGTCCTAATCAGTCATTCAGATGCCAGTGTGTCGTTTTCGGCCAATAATGACCCAATGGGCCGCTCCGGACTAATGTATATTAAATCAGTCTATAAAGGCCCAGATAAACAAAAGGTTGCGAAGCTTATAACGCCTCAGCTCCCATTCATACACATGCTAATGATTAGCATTCTTTTGTGGATCTGGGCTTAAGAGTTATATAATATACATTTGGTTTATTATTAGAAGCAAGCCATTATGACTAGCGATTGTTTAAAAAAATTGTTCTCGTGTCCTGCAAATATAATTTTACTTACCAAAAACACTGGGAGAGGATTTGCCACATAAACTTTGGCATCAATTCAACACAAACATAATAAGCATAGAATGAAGAATGGCACATCAAATTCGAATTGTAATTTAATAGTATTTTACATTGCCAATTTTTCAGTAGCAAATGGCACCTTCACGAGGGATTACATTTGGCTTTAAACAAAACAGACACATTGAATAAATAGAATACTTGAAAAAAAAAGCGCCATAATGCAGAGGATTGTAGCTACAGTACAGTATTAACTGCAACACAACCTGCCCCTCACCAGAATGATAAAATAAGCAAACACAATACGGAGGATCCAGCAGGACAGAAAGAGAATGCTATAAACCAAAATAAATATAGCACCAAGTAAATCCTCCAATAGTACACAGACACCAGTCAATAAAAGTACCCAGGGAAATATACCGATGTAATATTTAATCAAGAAGTATAGTAAACTACTGTAAACTCATCACAGAGACCACAAGGTTGCAGTGTATTTAAGACATAAATCCAATATGTCACTCACTGTAGCAGCAATCAATTTACATCTCCCCATCCCCTGGTGTGGAAACCTGTTCAGTTCTCATAATATGAATGGTGGAAATGGGTGTTTCGAATATATTTATGGTATGTCAATAGAATGCTCTCCATTTTTAATATCAGTGAGATGCTCAACATAATGGGGGTTTTGACGACATAGTTAAACCATAGAAACACTTTAATATGCAAATGATATTAGATGTGTCACGAGTGATACATTGGTTAATATTGTATTCATAACCATATAGTGGGTGTTAAAACATATCACCAAGAAAAATGGCATTACAGAGAGAAACCTGAACATTTGAAACAGCCCCAGTTTCTTGTTGCTCACAAAATGTGTTATTTCATACTTTTCAGATTGATCAGTCTAAATCAGGGAGTCCACCACACTCCTGCCACATTGGTACACCCTCACGGGCTTAAAGATACATAGTGTGCCTATGATGTACTCTTATAAAATACCACTATTTGAGAATCACATGTTTCAAGAATCTACTGGCCATATTGTATTTGGAAGAAAAAATGAGTTGGTCAGAAGTGGAATGTTTCTTACCCTGTTACAATATCTTAAGGCTCTTTTGATGAAAGAATTCAGATGGGAATAACCAACACATCTCACCATGTTAAGAAAAATATTAAAAGCCTTTGGCGAATTACGTGAAATGACTATTGGCATATAAAATTGTATTTATGTCAATGAGTTTACTAGTCTAAATAGCCTAGTAAGCCATTGACCTCTTTTTTAGAAAAGGTAACATAATCCTCATTATAATGAGAGCATGTGTGGAACACCAACAATTCTCACCATGTTGAGAAGAATGTTCAATAACTTGAAGATGGATGATGCCTTTAGGCATATAGTAGTATATTTATGGCCATGAGTTTACTAGTCTATATACAGTAGACTAGTAAACATACCAACATACAGTCTTAGTAAGCTTAAAACCCAAACACACTAGTGTGTGTGTGTGTGTGTGTGTGTGTGTGTGTGTGTGTGTGTGTGTGTGTGTGTGTGTGTGTGTGTGTGTGTGTGTGTGTGTGTGTGTGTGTGTGTGTGTATATATATATATATATATAGTCATTTAGAGTGCTGCTGGGGTTGTGACCTTATGGATACTAGAGACAGAAAGGCCCCCATGATACATCCAACTTGAGAAATCATTTAATACATTTATAAGTATTTTATCTATATTATTTCTTGAAACATATGGGTAATTTGTTTCAATACCTTGGCCAAAATATTTTAAGCCTACAACCACGTCACGGAAGACCAGCATACTGGTGGCAAGCAGCACTGCAAGGGCAGGCAGCGTCCCATCTTTAAAGTGGACCATTTTAAAGTGGAGTTTAACAGAGACTTCAGCAGAAGTGAAAAAAAAAGTTGACATCTTTACACCTACAGGCCCTGGATTCTGTAATTGAACAGTGCTGGAAAGGAGGACGTTTTCTATCACAGACTCAGGACACAGCTCTGCACACTCTGCAGCATCGCCATTCATATATTGCATTTCTGACATTTTGCACATTGTCCTTTATCCTAACTCTATTTTTAGTGCACAGCACTCTGGCTACTAAACACTAAACTTGCAACACTACCATGGTGCCTCTGCTTTTTATATTCCCTCTAATCACACTTCTTTCCAAACAGCACTTTTCTTTCTTCAAAACTTACAGTATGTCGCTAACTCCATTCATATTTCCCCATCTCTCCTTCCTTCTCCACTTCTGAGTTCATATGAACTGCTTTCCTATCTGCAACCTTTGACCCCACTCAGCTACACCCCATGCTCTAAAACACACTCCTACAAATCCTGCTCACACATCCGCTTTCTTGCCTTGTGTCAGTCTTCCTAGACATTCTGCTCCCAGCCACAGTTCCCTTGTCTGTCCACCGGGTGTGCTGGTGTTTCTGTCTTCTCTGGGGTTCGTCTGTCTGTCGATCTCCTCTTGTTGGTCCTGTCCTCTGTCCTTATAGTTTCCTGTGCTTCCTTGCCTTTGCTTTGTTTTGTGTTCCCTGGACTTCTCTGCCACAGTCTGTTCCCTGTTCCACTACTTGTCCTTGTGAATAAAGGTCATTGCCTGCAATTAGGCTTGTTTCCTGCCTGCAATTAGGCTTGTTCCCTGTCTCTGCCATGGCCTCTGTCCCTGTGGATTTCCTGCTGCCAACATCTCTGCCTGTGACCCCGACCATGCTTATTGCTGCCTGCCCTAGACCTCTGCTTGTGACCCCGACCATGCTTATTGCTGCTTGCCCTGGACCCTTGCCTATGAACCTGATGCCTCCTCACTTGCCCCCTGCTGTTCCGGCCACTGAGGTCCTACCTGCACCAGAAGTCTTGACACCTTGCTCCTCCTCCTTCCTTCTGGGGACCTCTCTCCCAATCCTGGTCCCTGACTTATTTCTACATGCTCTCGTCCTCGTCTCTCACATATAACATCACATCCTTGTGGAGTAAACCCCTCTAACCTCTTACCCATCCCCTATCAACCTCCCTCCTCTCTTTTTTGTGCCCTTTGGAATGCACGCTCCCTTTCTAACAAATTTTACCTCTGTACATGACTTCTTTTTCTCTCACTCCCTGCTCCTCTTTATTATAACTGAGAATTGGCCCCACTCGGTCTGACCCTGCATTAGAAGCCCTCTCTTATTGTGGCCTTTCTGTCTCCCACACTCCTCGCCCTGATGGCAGGGGTGGAGTCGTGGGGCTTCGCCTCTCCTCTATCTGTCATTACAGAACCCTTCCTATTCCTCCCCCTTTCCTTTCTTCGAGGCTCACATTGTCCAGTTTTTTGAAGTGAACATTCTTAGCTGACAGTGGAACATACAAAAATCTCATATGGTAAAAAAGCCTTCATGGGGATGAAACTTGAAACGGAAGTAATCTACTGGACATGTGCAGAATCGTACCAGAGAAGTGGCCACAAGTTGTCAGTGTCCACGAATGCGTATCGCGGCCGACATTACAAACTTAGAAGCAGCCACAGCCAATGCATGTGCAGACACCAAAGCCCCAATTAGATACCTCGGAATCAATTTAGAAGCAGACTTAGCAAGAGTGTATGAAAATAATATCAAGCCCACTATTAAAAACATTCTGGAAGAATTGAAAGCTTGGATGGCATTCCCTCTGTCACTATTTGGCCAAGCTTGCATCATCAAAATGATACCCTTTGCCAGGTTGTTATACCCACTTCAAACACTACCCCTACTGATTAAGCATAAGGACATAAAGGAGCTAAACAATGGGATAAATAAGTTTCTATGGAAAGGGGGAAAAAACAGAATATCGTTGGCCAAATTACAAATGACTAAAGATATGGGAGGAATCAATATCCCCAATATAACAAACTGTAACCTCGCGTGCCTCCTGTCGGTGATGGGATTTTGGGAAAGGATTTTTGCTCCACCCCAGAGATAGAGAAGCAATTATCAGTTCAATTCTGTTTAGCAGAATTACTACACCTAGAGAGGAGCAGGATTCCCCAGGAGCTCAAATCCAACATACTAACAAGAGATACTATAGCCACATGGAGAACAACTAGAACATTTTTTAACTTGTCATACTCCATCTCCAAATTTCTTCTGATCCAAAGTAACCACAAGTTGCCCCCAGCAACGACCAGCAGTCATTCAGAAATTAGGGTAAAAAGGGGATCAGATATCTAGATCATATCATAGACAGCGAAAAACAAGAATTCATCCCGTTTCAAGAACTGGCTCAGATTTATGACCATCCAGAAAATAAAACGGTTCTGTATATCTGACTCTTAAACTATAGCAAGAAACTGCAGGACTACAAAAAACACGTCTTAAGCAACAATGCATTTGAAACGTTTTTTTTTAAACAAAACATAACAAGGTACACACTAGCTGAGCTATATAAATTGCCTGGAGACCGAGACGTGGAAAAGACAAACAGGAAAAACCTGCGATCCTGGCAGCAAGACTTCCAGGAGATTCAGTCGATGGAAGAACTACAGTAGTATCCGGGTATGTCAGAATATGTAAAATAATTACGTCACTAGGGGGAAATGTAGTATAGACTAATGCACAGAGCCTATATTCCATTTGTCCGGCAAATAAAAAATATTGATAGACACAACAAATAGCCCGAAATGAAGCCTGATGAAGGCAAATCTCAAACATTGCCTTTGGACATGTGAATCCATCTCAGAATTCTGGGTACAAGTATTACAATTCATAAAAAGGGTTACAAATGTCAACTGGGAGAAACACCCACTCCCTATGATATTCGCAAATACAGAGCCAGGGTGAATAACAATAAACCTTAACAGCGAAGCTATAGTTCCTACTGAGTTAATTCTCCTGACAGCCAGAAAGGCAATCATGACAAAGTGGCGAGACACAGATGCACCAAACATAGAACTAATCAAATCCCTGCTCGTCAAACTAATCATATAAATAAAATAACATACTAACAAAAAGAAAATAGCCAACATAAATTTTATTCCAAGTGGAGGGTAATACAGTAGCATCCGTCCGACAACAAGAACAGGATACATTCAACTGTCAAGTAGAGAGGTTAGAACAAGAAATCAGCTCAAGATAAAGTATATAGGGAGTGCTAGGGAAAGGAGGACATTTCATGCACCTTTCCTAGATGATCGCAAGGAGGTCAGAATCCCGAGCCAGCCAAGGAAGAGTTCAGCCAAATAAGGTAATTACAAATCTATTTAGCCATACTGGGGTATTAGAGAGTCTTGTTTTGGTTAAAGAAGTTTATGTTCGGAATTAAAAAGAAAAAAAGTGGATAAAGACAGATACATACAGTATGATACTAAAGGTACAGTTAGAATTCACTGGACGAAAAACCCACTACGGAAGTCCAATGTGATAAATACAAAGACTGTATAACCTGAGGGGGTCGAACCAATATGGATATTATCTGGATAACATGTACCAACCTGAGAAATGTTTAAGTGAATACAGTATGTCAAAAATGTATTGTAACAAAATGTCTATGTATACAATCATCCCAATAAAAAAATATATATTCAATAAAAGCACAGGTAACAGTGGGATTACTGATCCATTCCAAAAAATTCATGAAAACAATCAGATTTATATGCAGTATTATTCATTACTACTATTAGTCATTCATATAATGACACCATCGTCATTTCTTTTTTAAGTAAAAACAATGCTCCACTTAATGGGGCATCACAATACTTTACAGTCAGTTTGAGAACAGCTCGAATTAAATACAATTATTATGTTACACAAGAGTCAGACAAGAAAGACAGAGTTATAACAGCACAGTTGCATTACATGAACAGAGGTTATACATTCCATTTATAGACATTTCATGGGCAGTTAGAGATATGGGCATGTGTAACATTTACGGACAGGGTTAAAATTTGTTTAGAAGAGGCAGGATAGGCCTGCAATGTGTTATTAGAAGAGGACCTGCCTCAAGCAGCTTACAATCAATAGGCAGGGTACAGTACGTTGAAACATTGGGTGCAGAGGATGAGACGGTTGGGTAGTTTCAGATTGCAATAGAGCAGCTCTAACATTACCAAACAACAGCGAACGGCAGCAAACGGTGACACACTTTGGCTGCCACCTTCAGGGCAACTCGGGTGTTATGTCCCAAAGATTCTTTGGTAGAATGAAACAGCAGCATAGCACAGACCTGGACCTGACATCAGGCATGTAGGGGGGAGGAACTGATTAACTCCGGTCGGTCTTTGAAGTGCCTCTTGCTGTTACCCTATCCCCATACCCTATCTGGCATATTGGGGAGTCTCTCAGTGAGATGCCTTTGGATCGATTCAGGTGTTATGTCTCAGAGATTCTTTGGTAGAAAATCACCTCCAAACAACACCAACTTTTTCACTAGTTCACTGAAGTTCACATCTGGAACACGGTCTCAAAACGAGATGAGCGAATCTTTTGAGATTCGCTTCTCCACAGATTTGAGCAAACTTTCCAAAAGTTTGCAAAACCTACAAATATTTTGCTAGAACTTTTGGAGCCAAAAGTTCTAGCAAAACAGCCAAAATTGTTCAAAATTTGCCAGCTTGCCTTTTAAATATGGTAAAATACCGTTGCTGTCTACAACTTACATTTTTATTTAATTTTACAAGATAGAACAAATGTTAAATGCATAAGTAATCAAAATAGAGACAACTAGCCAGTCTCCACCTGGCTCATCAGTAAGGTAGGAAAGCCTCCTGTTTAAACTGCAGGAGAGATCTTGTGAGCACAAAAGGACTATGTTGCCAGACGAGATTCCTAGGAACAAGTGGTCTTTAGCACAGGGCTGTGCTGCCAGCAAGATCCCCAGGAATAAGACCTCTATTCCAGGACACAGTGGACCCTGGAACCCGCTAGAGGGTGGCCCCCCAACAGACACCAACCCAGACCCGGAGACTGACATAAAGAGCCCCTGCTTACAAGTACCTTTTTGAACTTTGGGGTCATAGGTTGGCAAGAGGCCTATCCTCCCAGCCCTGCGGACAGGGACAGGGAAAGTGAGTTAGCCTTTACAAAGGGATTGGCTGTTTTGTTTATTTGGTTGCTTTTTTTTAAAAGATGTATTGTTTGAAGCTGCGGGATGAATAAAAGCCATGGTTTATTTTCCCCGAATATATCTCCCTGGTTGTACCTCTGCACGTCTCCTACAGGTACCATTTGCAAAGTTCGCTCAGGCATGCAAAACATTCTCACAACTCGACTCTATACAAATAATTAGGCTGTAACTTGTATGTAAGTCTTCACAGTCAAATCCCTCATTGTCAGTTCTTTTACTTGCTACTTTGACTACTGTACATTCATCTTGATGGCTCACCTACTAAAAAAACAAGAGAATATCAGTGGGTAATCCTACCAGAAAGACCAAATTGTGTCTCTAATCTCACGAACGCTCACTGTGTCACATCATGTAGCATTTAGTTGCACTGGGCAAGTTGATTCCACATATAGATCAAATGTTGCCAGACTTTTTATGTATTGGTGAGGAGATCTGGACCTTCATGCAGTGTTTATCTATTCATTATGCATTCCACCTGTAGCACCCTTGGGGGAATGCCAAGTTATTTTTGTGGGTTCTTAATTCCTACAAGGAGTTAAGGGGTTAAATCCCTTTACAGGTCCCTTGATAATGTTGCAGGTTTCATGTAAGGTGGTTCAGCATAGGCTAAGCCTTTTTATTCTGCCCAGTTACAGGGGTAAGGATAGTGATGTTACTTGGGGTATATAAGTAAGGGAAGGAACGTTCCACCCTCAGATCGTAGTGGACCCACGTGAGGGTGATCTCGTGGGGTTATAGTTCAGGGTACGTCCCATCTCTCTTATTTTCGGAAGTATCCCAGAGTAAGAGGCCTATAGACATATTCTTTGGAACCGGTCCTTGCCACAGCAGAGTCTGGAGTCCTTGTTACAGGTTCTCATTAAGGGGAACCTGGAGGTAATGCTGGGGAATTAT
This sequence comes from Ascaphus truei, assembly GCF_040206685.1. Classification (NCBI taxonomy): domain Eukaryota; kingdom Metazoa; phylum Chordata; class Amphibia; order Anura; family Ascaphidae; genus Ascaphus; species Ascaphus truei. The sequence continues at coordinate 25,341,329 of NC_134486.1, forward strand.
TTAGGGAAGACACTAGTTCTGTTCCCAGTAGTAAGGTGGAAGGCTTGAAAAAGAGATGGCCCCTGCTCAGATTGCTTATGGTGTCTATGATGTAACAATAAGCTACCCTGTGTCTGCCTGAAAACCAGTCCTGTTATCTAAGGATTGCTTTGCCCCGTTCAAAGAAATCAAACAATGGTTCCTGGCGCCCTCTCTATTATTACTCACCACAACATCCCTGCACAAGTCCAGCATCCTGAGGAATAAGGTAACCGAACCACTGAGCATCACATACACCAACACATAGTCATAGGAACCTACTGGTGTGGCCCCGCTTCTGTGGGCCAGGGGTAGAGGTGTTACATACATTTTTTAATGTCCATTGATCTATACATTTAAAGATTTAACTGTATTTATTTTGCTCACCCACTAGCAGAATTATATTTCTGTTTAGATGTTCAGCTCCAGGCTGAATAGACTCCATCATCCACATCATTTGGGGCTCATTATGACCCATACAGCTCTCTGCTCTTATAATTAAAGGCTGTGAACAAATACAAAGTACTTAAGAACTAGAAAGGACATGCTGGCTGGATTTATAAACATAAACCTCAGAAATACTTTTGACTTATTTAGTTTTGCTTTGCTTCTTATTTTCACTTTAGTAATGAGGAATCTATAAAGAAATTACCATGGACGTTTACACAACAGTTAAGAATTACTTCTGCTTAGATTTACTTCTGGCTTTAGACAGGATTAGCCATGTTGTGAGCACCATCTTGTGGCAAGACTGAGGTAAAACAGTCTGTATGGCTGCTAATAATAACAAAAAATAAACGGTTAAAGGAGCAGTTCATGCTGCCGTTTTTGTATTTATTTATTTCCCCTGTAATATGTGCATCAATACAATCCACACAATGATAAGTAAATAGCTAAGTTGCTGATTGATCGGCGAAGATTCGGCTCAGGAGTTTACTAAATGGCTGTCAGTGCAGCAGAAGAGGACAAAAGATGCAAAGTTCTGTTGGGAAGATCATGAGACCAGGCAGTCACAAGATACAATTATTATTATTATTATTATTATTATTATTATTATTTTAATGCAACGAGTATTTTCTCACAGTACAGAACTAATTTATAATTAAAAAAAAACTCAGACATTGCTTGGTCTGCAGCTTTAAAGCTTAAGCAAAGCAATCTGCTGAACCTACAGTAGACATCCCTGGAAGCAGGATCCTACCTCTTTTACGCACACAATTCCCATCTTCCCACAATTTTTGTTCAACGCTTTGAATTAAAGCTGAAAGTATGCACTTCTATTGCATCTCGGTTGTTTCATTTCAAATCCATTGTGGTGGCGTACAGAGCCAAATGTGTGAATGTTGTGTGAGTGTCCAATTATTTCCGGACCTAACTGTATGGGGGAGGATGGGGGGAGGATGGGGGGAGGCGAGAGGCATTAGTGGTTATAGTCCTAATAAGTACGGAAAAATTAATTTGGACTTTGGTTTGTAACCCACAAGCAATTTTTAAGGGAAAAAACGCTGATTTGCCGGTTCACAACGTATAATATATGACAACATATCAAAGTTTTCATAGAATTGAATGGTAATATTTGCAATTTAGGTATATTGCCGTGTAGCACTTTTTTTGTTAGTTTCAAACATTTTTTTATTTGTTTTTGATCATAAGGATGGGGTGGGGGGAGGGTACAGAAAATAAAAATAAAATAAAAAAGGAAAGGACGGGAGAGGAACACTATAACCAACAAAATGAAAACAACAATACAATACAAAAATAATATTAATAATCAAAATAATAATTAATCATATTAATAACAAAATATGTGGGAGGGGGAGGAGGGACAGCAAGAGACAACAGTATCAATAATCTTGACAATTTTTCTATCTGAATTTTGTTTTTATTTGTAAATCCTGTAACGCTGTAATATCTTCTGGGAGTTTTTCCATTTCTAGAACATGTGTAACTTTTTCTTAAAGATCTGGTAAGATGGAGCGTGTATCTGTTTCCATTGAAGTGCTAGTGTACACCTTGCTGCTGTTAGAAGATGCGCAAATCATTTGTTCGTGGCATATGATACATTTGGAATCGGTTTTCCCAAAATCATTACTACAGGGGCCAGTGGCCCATCAACCTCAAGTGCTCTGGTGACCTATCTCTTAATTTTCCTGCAGAATGAATCAGCCTTTGGACATATACAGAATATATGGTATAATGTACCTCTACACCCACAATTTCTCCAACACAGAGCACTCGCTCCTTTGCATACAGTATATGTGTTTACCTCTCTGGTGTTAAAACCACCTCATCATAATCTTATATCTGTTTGCCTAAATTATAGTACAGACAGGTGAACTCGCTGCAGCTTCCCATATCTCTGACCAATTCTTCCTAGCAATTTCTTTTCCTATATCTTTCTCCCGCATAGTCGTACTTTATGAGTATTTTTCATTCTTATCCATATAACTCAGAACAGCATATATTTTTGAAGTTATCACTCTCTGATGTGTTTGTATTGTGCGCATTTTTTCAAATAGTCAGATGTGTGAAACCTTGTAGGAAATGTTTTGAGATAATAAAATGTTTAATTTGTATGTACCTGAAATATTCTAATGCTGGAATATTATACAACAGATGACAGAGAAGCCCAATGCTACATCCAACATGACAAAAATACACAGTAAAATACTTATATATTCTCTTGAAAAATGGTCATTTAGTTTAACCCTTTGGCCAAAGCGTTGTAAGCTTGCGAGCCACGACAAGGCAGACACCCGTTCGCAGGTCCTAACACTTCCAGGTAAAATACTAATATATCTCTATTAGGATTAAAATTATCATTTACCTCTATTAGGAGGGAGAAAGACCACATTGGATGTATATCCAGTAGAATGAAAGGACTTACTCACTTGGGAAGTGGGGAGGGGCGGGCTTAAAACCTGGGAAGGAGGAGCCACTAACCTCCAGCAGCTGAGACAGCTGAATTAAATTAACAACACACACAAAACCCCAGCAAGCTCTTTTTGGGAACCCCTGAGCCCCCACAAAATATATATGCATATAAGTGTCAAAAAGGAGAGCTATTGAGCGTGGCATATAGAGAGAGGGCGTTCTTTTGACTGACCCGGGAAATGAGTGGACTTCCATGAAGACACGGTTGTATAGCGCTACACAGAGAGATATTCTCTCCTCCTTATCCATTCTAATACATTATTGCGATTATATACCATTTACCATGCAGAATGTACCCAAGTTACGATACTTTTTATCTGGGTACTAAGATTTGTATCTGTAATGTGATTTAACTTGTTTGGTGTATTTCATATGCATTTCTTTGAATATATGCCACGGGTTCATTTACACTATAGCTCTAGGTATTTAACGTTTGAGATAAATGGACCTGTATAAACATCTGTGATATGGTGATTATGTAAAGATGCAAATGTAGGACAAATTACACTTGGCAACAGTATATTTTTGGTCCTCAGTATATGTGCTATGCATAGCCTCTGCCTAGGAGATCTCATATACATTGTGTATATTGAAATGGCATTTTGTCATCGATCTGATTACTATTAATACTATTACCATCGTTTGATCTCCTCACCCCCCTTCCTGGAGAAGGATATTTATCCCAGTAGACATTACCTATATCCTTTACGCCGTCTCTCCCACTGGGGATTTTAAACCATACACTGTAAATAATTTTGCTCACGTCTTTCGTCGCTCTATAGATTTCAATACATTTTTATTAATTTTTCTGATTTTAATATTTGATGGTTACTAGTTCATCAATAGGTGGTCCCTGGACCCAATCTTTGGGTTATATGTATCAACAGAAGAAAATAAGATATCAATACCGTAATTAGGGTGTTTGGACTTTTTGAGTGCAACTTTATAGGGCTTTAGTGACCCCTGGTGGTTATCTGTTCAAGTGTATACAAGTATCTGTTTCCCTATGCACCAAGTCCTACTGTATACCATTGTATTAATAGGCGAGCGGTTTGTCACTATGTTTCTGTGAAATTACAGGGGGTTAAGCGGTGGCTTTCTTCACGGGACCTGTAAATTTGGCTATTGGCCAGAGATAATGGTGGCAACATTACATCAGGCAACCTGATACACGTTCCGGATTTTGCCCATGAATTCCGCTTTATAGTTAACCATTTCTTAGCGCAGTGTGCAGGAAATATCAGCATCGAGAAAAATTTATGCCCACTTGATTCGATCCTACACAACTCATAATGCCGCCTGCAGCAGTCTAACAAGCTACCATGCCACAAGCTCAAAACAGGGGAACTCAAGCCTGCACATCTGACGGGGGAGCTGTTTGAGCTTTAGGGATATTGAGACTGTTTCAGGAGCTCTGGGAAACAGTTACAATGCTGGCATAAGCTATATCATCTCTCTTATATTCCTACAAGATAGAACCCGTGTTCCCATGAATGTGAGGCCAATGATAATCTGAAATCCGAAAGAGTTTATGCCTTTGAAGGATTTGAACACCAGAACCATCAATGGGGAGTAGTAAGCACAGGGGTACTCCTGATAGTATTAGCAGACACAGTTATGTATTTTCTCGGCAACGGCGAGTGCAGAATCAATGGATATGTGAAAAAAATAAAAAGAACATAGTGCAATATTGCAGATGTAGGAAAAATTAGTGATGTTAGGAAATCTTGTGGTAGTAAAACTCACAGTGTAAGATTTAAACAGGCATGGGTGTAATACAGTCTGGGGCTTTTAAAGATGGCAGGTACTGTAGATTCTCTCAGATATCCGTAGACCAAATTAGAGTCCTGCGTCTCTCCCAGTCACCTCCTGTGATTTCTATTATTTGATATATTTACACATTGTAAAGGTGTGCACCATCAAATGCACTTTCTATAGAGAGAGGGCTCGCCTCATCAGCTGCTCCTCTATTTGATATTCATTATATATTACGTCTGCTGTATATGCAAACTCATTAAAAATGGCATGGAGTTGAATTAAAAAAAAGTAGTTGGTATTATCTAATACTTCAGAACTGATTTATTTTAAAACACACACGTAGGATATTGGATGGATTGCCCCTTTAACACAGGGGGGTGCAAACTTTTCTGTTTGCGCCCCCCTGTCTGCTCTCCCCCCATACTTGTGCCCCCCGACACTCCTTACCTGCTTTCTGGCTTTGGCGGTGTCATACGAGTCATGATGTCATGTGAGGTGGCGTTGCCATGGCAACGCATTGCCATTTGACCCTGTGGCGTTATTTGACGCCTCACTGTCATGGCGACGCGTCATCGAAGAGCCGGCAAGAGAATTTGCTGAGGCTTCACGCCTCCCCCAGCATTTAATTTAAATGCCTTGGGGAAGAGCGCGGAGCCTCTGAAAATGCCGCGCCCCAAAACACACACATACATGCTGAATAGAAGGCAGTAAATGTCTTGGGATGGAAATAATGTAACAAAGTGATACGTTTGCGTTGCCTTTTGAAAAGTTTGGTCAGAGCTCCATCTAGTGGAACACGGTAACTTAACCACAACAGTAAGTTTAAAGCACAAAAGTCACCCAGAGCCAGGAAAACTGCGGACACCTCCACGTACTGTATATGCTTATTCATATAGCACCACCAGTGTATGCAGTGCTTCAGAGTTATGATATAGACCAGGGGGGCGCAACGTTTTTTAACTTGTGCCCCCCCCCCCTGCCTGCTTACCTCCCGGCTCGCGTCCCCCTCCTCCTCGGCTCCACGTGATCCCGTGGCGTCATTTGACACCTGTTACCATGGCGATGCGTCGCGGAAGATCTAGTAGGAGACGCTGCAGAGGCCTCACGCGGTCCCCCCGCCCTTTAATTTAAATGCATTGGTCGCGGGGCCTCTGTAGCCGCTGCACCCCCCCCTGGAAATTCTCGCACCCCCCACTTTACACACCCCTGATATAGACAGTAGAGGGAGATAATATACTGTACAAAGTTACACAAGAGTGTTAAACAGGAAGTTAGACAAAAGGAATTAACAAGTTCCTGTCCTACAGAGTTTACAATATTAATGGATGTATATGAATGAATTCCTGATGTCACGATAGTGATTCAAGGGTTAAATTGTGTGAGCAACCAAGGGGTTAACTTTGTTTTTAAAATAAATACTTTTTTCTGTTTGTGACAGGCAGGGCGCCGACATATTTCCTGGGGCCCAAGACTAGAGCTTCTCCCGCCCACCCTCCTCCCTCTGTTGGTGGCCTTGCGAGCCCTCCCCTTTCACACCTGTATTTTTCTCTCCCCCCTCTGTCTCTCACTCTTCCCCTCTCTCTTCCTCACTCACTCTCCCCTCTCCTCTCACTTCCCCCTCCGCTGTCACTCAATTATCCCCTCTCACTCAATCCCCCCCTCCTCACACTTCTTTCTCCCTCCTCCCCTGGCCACACACACACAATCCTCCCCTCCCCAATACCCATACAATTATCCCTCCCACACTGGCCACACAACCTCCCCAATACACACACACACAATACCCCCTCCCAATACAAAACTACCCCATCCCCCCGAAATACAGATACCACTACCCCCGCAGATGTAAACACTGTCCCACGCAGAGGGAAATACCACTACTACCCTACCCCCCCCCCCCCCTTGGGATACAAACACCACCACTACGTAGCATATTAAGATACAACTACCACCACCCACCCCCAAATACAATTATCCCCCCACACCTAAAAACAATTAACCCCAAATATACCATAACCACAGCTGTTGCGACCAGCGGTGACAACCAAATGTCCGACCGCTGGGCTCAGCCTCTGGCTGCCAGGCCCTGATACCTGACTCTCACCAACTGCTACCTGCCTCTTCGCACGCCATCCTCTCTCTCCAACTGGTGTGCGTTGGAAGCTGGGTGCACCCAGAATTCAGGTCCAGCTTTCGGGGCGCACTTATGGAGATAGGACAGCATGGGAAGAAGAAGCAGCAGCTGGGGAGAGCCCGGCGGTAGCGGAAACCAGAGGCTTCTGGCCTGGAACAACTTCCAACGCAGGTCGGACCCCCAAACACCACCAAGCCAGGGACATTTGTCCTGGCTCTCCCCTCCCCCCCTGTCGGTGGCCCTGATTACAGGTACCAGAGAATTGTGGCCATTACTTTATTGGTAATAAAACCATAAAGCCCTCCTTACATTGAGGTGACAGGTGGCCAGAATAATCTTATCTGTCGGGGTATGCTTGAAAGGAATGTCCTACGTTCCTGGAACTTTTCTGGCCAGCAGGCCCAAAGTAGACGAAAGGGTCAGTTTAGTTATCCTTACAGATTTGCATAGTGTGAGATCATTCATATCTGATACAACCCATAATAATATAAAGTATAAACCCGTTACGGGCAGAAGTCCTTATGTTTAACGATATTAAATGTGAGAAGGTAACTGTGTTGTAAATGTCCGATCATTTGCTTCCCTCAACAGAGAAACAGTTATGGGGTATTTTATACTCTCAAATTGATTTGGGATTAAATCATTATTTCTCTCCCTGGAAAGCTAGCCAGATAGAAGGATGAGTGGGAGATTAGACACCCTCACACTCATAGAAAGAAAGGGGTGAGAGAAGCTCTACTACCAAACATAACTAACAAAAACCCAACCCTCCTAAAAATAAATACTAAAGGCGGTGCCCCCTTTAGCAAAGCATGATTAGTTACAAAAAGAAAGAACAGCTTCCAAAAGACAGAACCAGCAGAAACTCCAATACATGTAAGGAACGGGGAGGGGGGAAGTAACTCTCGCATCAGCCCATAATAGAAATAATGGGATGTAGTAACAACGGTGCAAAAGGGGATAAGGAGTAGTTGAGAACTGGGAGACAAGAACACCCTTTTGACAGCACTCGTTGTAGTTGGGATGTAATGATGAATTATTTAATAAGCAATACTCAAGTTTGGTGAAAACTATTTAAAAATGTATTATAAGTACCATTGGTCGAATATAAACAACTAAATGCTAAAATAATTTAAAAAACATAAATCCTGTTCCGGATCATCTAAATATAGTCATGAATGGTTGCAGCATGCTGGGAGGCTGTAAATTAGTCACACAGTACAAAACAGTAGTCACAAATACTGATACTAAATATGTCAGTAAATGAATAATCACAGCAATCACAGAAATCCAGGAGGGGTAAAAAAACCTCTCCTAAATGAAGGGATGGCTATCCAGCTGGAAAGTGATCCAACAGATATGCTTTCAAACCCTGGTAGAACAAAAGCAGTAAAGTCATGGATAAACGAAACAATACTGTAACTACTTGAAAAAGCTGACATAGTAAAGTAACAATGCTGTGGCAATTAGTGAGCATGCCTCATGACAACATCTCTAATAAAGAGTATAGCAAGTACTGTAGCAAAAAAGCTATGCCACTACTATAAAGAAAGGCCCATGATAGTGCAACCTGATACAATGAACATCAGGAAATGTCCATACCTCCCGATCTGTTTGAGACCTGTTGTAAACAACCCTTATGAGTAAGGTATAAACAGGTTGGTGGTTAAAAATAGATGTAGTCCAGCGAATATTATAGCTACAAGTGTGCCGAATTCAATCAAAGCCTTCCCCGCAGCAATACTGTATATAATGCTGCGCCCACAGTGGCATCCGTATATCAGGGGTTAAAGGGGAGTTCCCAGGTACCTTTTATGACTTGGAATGTAACATGAAAAAAACGGCAGATAGTATACACAAATAACCGGCTCCATGTTGCTAGCACAGATTCTTAGGCCTCGGCCAGAGTGGCGCTGAGCGGGCGGGCTCACGCTGGCCGCGATGAAACACATTGCGGCAATGTGTGTGGCCAGCGTGAGCGAGCGCCTGAGCATGCGCTGTTCTTACCTGCTTGCAGAGCAAGCAAATTTGAATTTGCCACTCGCTAGCGCGTCACGTGAGAGGTTCGCCCGATGAAGGCGAACCAGCTCCTGTGACATCTTGGCCACGCCCCCGTGCACGCACCTAGCCAGCCACGAATCGCTCGGCCGAACAGGGCGCAGCGCACGAGCGCCAGCTCCCTGTGTGGTCGCAGCCTAAGGTCGCATTTATAGTGCCGGCAATGCGACCGATTACGTCACCCATCGCCGTCGGCAAAACTTGAACTTTAAGTTTGACGTCACCAAGGAGGAGGGCAGAGTGCAATAGGCGCTCTGTGATTGGTTTAGAGACAGTCACATGTGGCGACTGTCTTTCCCAAAATCAAATTCTACTGACTACAACATTTTTGGTCTCTACATTGCGCCGTCGCACCTACTATAAGCGCATGCGACGGATTCAATGTATTTGTTTTGGCGCAGCGTCACCAGGCACTATAAGCGCAGCCTTAGGCACCTTTACACACGCAGGCATCTGTTGGTAGCGGAATGCTATAGAGACTGCATACACAGGACCAATGATCAGGGCCGCCGAGAGGGGGGGAGAAAGGATACTGGCGTCCCGTGCCCCCTGCGCGGCCGGGCGCCAGCTAATTAAAAAGAAAAAAAAATCCCGCTGCACCCGGCGCCGGGCTCCCTGTTGGCAGTGCCGGAAGTAGGTTAAGCTTCTGGCGCGCCGGCATGAGAGGGAGGCCCGGCGCGCGGGGGAGCAGCATCGTGAGACAGGTGCAGCAGGGCCAGCAATTGCTGTGGCAAGCCGCCGGGCCCCTCGCAGCACTGCCACCGGGCCGTCACGGTACCCCCCTCCCCTCCGCAGCATCGGGCCAAAACCGCCAACCCCCCTTCCCCCCATTGCCACCGTGCCATCCTGCCAATCCCCCCCTCCCCTCAGCATCAGGCACCCACCCCCGCAGCACACCGGTGCACGCGGGAGCAGCGGCGTGCCTGCAGCGGGGCCGCCAACAACTGCTGTGATAGTTTATGCACTGTTATGATAATTTTTATTGGTTGTGTTATAATAGAATTTAAAAAGGTCACACTAGTTTAAGAGATATACACATTTTAAACACATTATACACTTATACAGATATACACATTTTAAACACATTTTAAACAATGCACACTTTACACAATTCTTTATTTATTAATTATAGTTCCATTAATTTATTTATATCACAGTATTTTTTGGCGCCACACTTTTTTTTTTTTTTTTTATATATATATATAAATGCAAATACAACTGTATGCTCATCTGCATGTCTTTGGGGGGGGGAGGTTGTATATATTCGGGGGTGGGAAGTTTTTTGCATTGGGGGTGGGAAGTTTTTTTGTATATATTTGTGGGGGGAATTGTGTGTGTGGGGTGGGGGCGGAATGAGTGAGCGTGGGGTAATGGATGGAGGGAGAGGACAGAGGGGGTGAGTGAGGAAAAGAGGGAGTACGAGTGAGACGCAAGGGAGAGAAATACATGGGATGGGGGGAAAGAGAGGGGGCTCGTAAAGTGTTGAAATGGGGGGGGGGGTGGGTGGCGGGCAATACCGCCGACACTGGGGGAGGGGGGGGGCCCTGCTGAAAATGTTTGTCCCGGGCCCCACGATTTCTGTTGGCGACCCTGCCAATGGTAATTATAATAAATGTCATATTTTTCACCAACCTTGAGTGCCCGCTTTGGAGTTTCCGCAGGTTCTGTCTTTTGGAAACTGTTCTTTCTTTTTGTACCCTCACACTCATGCCCGTGTTTTTAGAACGGAAGCAAAGTTGTGTCTTTAAAAGTAGGGATCAGAGAATCCCTAAATCAGAATTAATCTAATAAGGGTTGTAATAATGGTAACACGTGAATCTTCATATGTCCTATCGGATAGGACCTCTTGAGGAGCCTAGAAGTATTCCTTGGTAACGTATTAAGTGTGCGTGTGTGCGTGTGTTATCTTTATTCTCTGTACCAGGCACTGTACACATTTTGTTTTAAATCTAAAATATTATAAATACTGTAAGCTGTAATTGAACCTGTTACTTTTATAAAGAGTGACCACATTTTTCGTACACGTTTTGCTAAATTAGTTTTTTTTTTTTTTACACATTCTAGTATAAGGGGTACACAGAGGACGCCTGAGGCGTAGCCCTTCAATTAATCCTGGTGGTAGCAACGTAATTGAAGTGTAGTGTGACGGTTTTGGTGGTGGGAATACACGTTTTTGGTGCCTTGCAGTAAAAGGAGTGAGGCAACTGGAGAGGTGGTTTAACCACTTGCGCACAGGTCAGTGTGTACATGACGCCCCAGTTAAAATTAAATTAATACTTAAGGTTGAGCTGTAACGGTATCAGATAATTGTGGCCCAAATAAAAACACAAGTGAGTTTTAGTAAGATAGCTAGGGAACTCTCTACCTGATTGCCCCATTCATGGATTATAGGAGTAATTTATCCATGACTAGCACTGAGACACTTACAGTCTATAAGATAAATGAGGAGCTTGTAGCATAGAGATGTGTCCTCTCTGACCAAGCCCTGTCACCACTTGGAAAATGTACAGTAGCTAAACCAGATTACAGTGTGAAAAAAAAGGACATCATTTTTCCTTAACTGCCAAGTGTTGTATACTTACAATCTTCTGCACTAATTGGACTTGCTTCTTCTTCCAGACCTTTCAAAGGTAGTTATTAATTTCCCTTTAACTCACTCTTTCTCTGGGCCCGGTACACTTAAGGACATTAGCATATTAAGGTCCCGAAACACTAAGCTTCGTTAGGCTATTTAGCATATTGTTAACCTAAATTAACGTTGGTTTATAGTAATGCTTTTACACTAATGGGATTAGCCCAATGTTAAACCAGTTCTACTCCTTTAAATAAATTATTCTGGCCATTAGTAGTATGGATATGCAAAAGAGACGTTTCCTCTAAAATCACATATCCAGTGAAGGCCATTCAGGTTAATGGAGAGAACCAATGCTAGGTTTTTTAGGTCTTACCTAAAGGTGGTGTTACTTTGATCCTGCAATATGGGCAGATGGAGAGGGACAGAGTAATTTATATACCTCCCCAAACACAGGTTTAAATGTTCTGGCCACGTGGGCCAATAGGAGCCGCAGGGGATGATGTCACAGCTTCCTTTTGGGCCGCGTGACATGGGACACAAACCGCCATTATGATAGCCCCAACTAGAGGGGCTACTGGCACCCACTATGGAGGTAATTATCTCAGGAAGCAGGGGATCCCCATAGTTGAAATTAATGGGATTCAACTCAGGAGACCCCTTGATTCAAAACAATTATCTATTTCTTTTTAAAATCACAATAAACATAAAATAAATCAAAGCAGAAGTGCTTATTTAATATATGCACAATATACAATGGGGCCTGTTCACTAAACTTCTAAAAGTTCATTGTAACATCAATCGGGTTGGTATGTTCCAACCGAACACAATGAAATGTGTGTAAAAACGGTATTCACTAAGAAAAATCGATTTTTGTTGTTACAAAATTGCCATACCGCACTAGTTTGTATTTGCTTAACGAATGAAATTAACTTAACGTTCGATTTCGCACCAGCAGTCTCGAAGCGCTGCACCGAGAGAAGCTGCATCTCCATGTACAGCTCTTACAGGCGATCGCGCAGTTTTCATTTTAATAACATAGTATTGAAGCAGGGAGTCTCTGGAGCTGAACTGCATTCATTTCAGGTCCATGGACCCCCTGCTTCCCGAGATACGTAGGGGGGCTGATATCTCCTGCAGGTTTAAATATCACGGTCATATGACGCGGGAGATGTAAACTTGCCGGAGATACCGGCACCCCCTATGGAGGGCCTGTACCTCGGTAAGCAGGGGGTCCAGAAATTAATGCGATTCAGCTCCAGAGACCCACTGCTTCAATACTGTGTAATAAAAATTAAAACACACCTTCATTGCCTCAGTGGCTAACCGCTAAGGTATTGAAGGGGTTAAATGGCTTTACCCGGTTTGTTGGTGGTAGAGGGGGTGGCTGAAGGTTGTAGTTGCCCCAGGGTAGGTGGTTAGGCCTTCCAGGGGGGTTGCTGGAGGAGTTAACTCCTTCATGACCTTAGCGGTTACAACCGCTAAGGTCATGAAGGGGTTAACCCCTCCTGCAAGGCCTAACCACCCACACCGGGACAACTACACCCTTCACCCACCCCCTCTACCACCAACACCACCACACAGAATTGGGCAAAAGTGCTATTAGCCAAATATGGCAAATAACACTTTTGTCCATTCAAATATACACTACAACGCAATAAAATACGACACAAAATACAATACTATAAAAAAAAATACATTATCCATTGTATCCATTGATTGTCACTGTTATTACCTATGCCTTCGCCTTACCTTTGCCATATTTGGCTAATAGCACTTTTGCCCATTCCTGTGTGGTGGTGTTGGTGGTAGAGGGGGTGGGTGAAGGGGTAGTTTCCCCTAGATGGCTGGTTAGGCCTCGAGGGAGGGGTTAACCTCTTCATTACCTTAGCGGTAGTAACCGCTATGGTAATGAAGGGGTTAACTCCTCCTGCAAACCTCCCGGGAGGCCTAACCACCCAAGCTTCACCCACCCCCTCTACCACCAACAAACCAGTTCCTGTTATTTAACCTCTTTTATACCTTTAACGGTAAGCCACTAAAGTAATGAAGCTGAGCTATAATTTTATTTTTATTACCTAAGATTGAAGCCGGGGGTCTATGGAGCTAAAATGAATGTGGGTCAGCTCCACAGACCCCCGGCTTCAATCATATGCAGTAAAAATAAAATACATTCCATCAGATGCAAATAGTGATTTGTGGCACTTGCACTAGTCCCTTTTTTCAAGCTACTTCATTGTTGTCATTACTGGGACCAAACTGTGTCAGCGAATTCTCCATGGAAAGAGGTTGTTGGATCACATGGTCCTCATATAGATAAATATGTAAGGACGGTCTCTATTTCCTCTATAGAGAGGGTTAGAGCTAGAGCGGGTTCCTATACAACTTGTCCCTTTTGCCCATCTCCTGCCTATACTGGCTGTTCAACAATTTCCCCTGTATTGGGTTTCCTGGACATGCTGAGTCAGTGGTGCAGCTCACACTATACAGTATTTCGAGCCACTTATCCTAATTACGTCATTTCTGTCTTACAACAGATATTTTTTTTTTACCCACATCCAAACATTTTCTGCTTTAAAATCTTTAATCACACTTTCCGATGGGATTATTCATTAAAGTCTGGTACAAGTTAATGCACCCAAACAACGTTAAGTCCCATTTAAGTCAATGGCAGTAATTGCACGTTCGGGTGCTTTAACCCATAATGAATCTTAATTAATTGGCCCCGGGCCCTAAATCAGCATTCTAGACTTACAGGTTTAATTCTCACTCTCAGCCTTCTCCATAGTCTCAGGAACAGCCTAGACTTGTGCCCTGTATGAAATAGCATGGTGAGTAGTACACCATAAATCTGTGTGTAATGTATCCACAGCATGAGTCAATTGGAATATTTTATGTCCTCCTTACAGTTGAAAGTGAACAGGTGCAATTTCTTCCTGTGACTTAACATTAAGAGCTACAACGTTGTGGTTTTTTCCTTGTAATTAAGATGTTGAGCATTCAGGGATGCAATTATTTGATTATATTCAATACAACAATTGTCTGACAACATCTTGACAATAATAGCAAACCTTTTTCTCTGAGATGTTTGTGTCCGAGCAATGTGACTATTTATTCCCCCACCCCACTGCTGAAGGTTCCCCTGGGACCTGTGAAACTCCCTTTCCTCAAATATTTGTGTAGTTCGGTTTACACTCCACCCAGCAAAGTTGTATGTGGGTGAGCAATCCAGAAACAGAAATTGCCTGGGTCCTTCAACTTGCACACTAGATAAGAACCACAAAATTCACTACTACTATCCACATAATTGCACAACTTCTTACATCCACTCTGACAATCTCCACCAGAATACATCAAACCCAGCTAACTTCTGGAAGGTTATCAACAATATATTCCAGCCTTCTAACCATCAACATTCAAGTAATATTACTAAGGGTGATATTAGGCCTGGGACCCGCTGTGCCCGGCGGCGCGGGTGGCTGCACGGGCTTTCCCCACCAGCAGGGGAATCCTCCCGAGCCGGTCCCGGTCCCCCCTGGCTGCACAGCTCACTACACGCTGTGACGCGTCAGCCGCTAGGGGATACAAGAGAATTGTAATCCCTGTGAGCCAATGAGGAGGGGAGGCTTCGGGAGGAGGAGAGGCTTCGGGGAGCGGGGAGGAGTGTGGAGTGCCTGCCTCTGTCTCTGTGTGTGTGTGTGTGTGTGTGTGTGTGTGTGTTTGTGTGTGTGAGAGTGCCTGCGTGTGTGTATGAGTGCCGGCGTGTGTTTATGAGTGTGTGTGTTGCTTGTGATTACTTTAATCAGCAGCTCCAGCCCGAGCCCGTGGAGGGAGGGAGGGGGGAGAGTAGCGGGTCCCTCCGCTCAAGCCACACCCCCCCTCCAGCTCAAGCCTCCCACTCCCTCCCACTCCCGCCCACCTCCCGCTCCGGCTCCCTACAGACCATATCGCGGTCTGTGTATGTCAGCGCCCCGCCTGTCTGCAGTGCGGGAGCGCTGATGGAGGGAGCAGGGCCTTAGCCTAACTCTGACAAATCCCACTGACATTGCAAATGCATTCAATGATTACTTTGTAGGGTGTGCTACTAACTTATTAGCGAAACGTAACACAAACCACAAACCTAAATCTCATCCTGGGAGTACCCATATAGCCCCAACCCCTCCCAACACTGCCCACAATTTTCAATTTGGCCCAGTATCCGAAGGGGAGATTACACAAGCGCTCCTCAAATTAAAACTAAGCAGCCAATGTGGACCTGACTTACTACAATCTAGGTTCCTAAGATTTGGTGCTCCAGCAATTGCCAAACCAATTTCTTCCATAGTCAACTCAATCCTGTCTGCAGGCCATATCCCTAAGACCTGGAAAACTGCCAGAGTTGTCCCAATCTTCAAAAGTGGGGACAAAAACACTGTCGCAAACTACAGGCAAATCTCCCTTCTCCCAATCCTATCCAAAGTCATGGAAAAATGTGTCCACTCCCAATTAAGCGATTACTATACCAAGACAAATTTCCCTAGCCAAATCCAATCTGGCTTTCGCCCCAAACACTCTACCGTAACTACCCTGCTAAAAGTTTGCATGAAATCCAGTGTGGAATGGAACAGGGTCAACTCACTGGTGCAATATTCCTAGATTTTGCAAAGGCTTTTGATACTGTTGATCATGCTATCCTGCTTAACAAACACCAGAGCTCTGGAATAAGTAAGCATGCTTTAAACTGGTTTCAGTCCTACCTATCAGGTAGATCCCAACATGTGTCCATCTCAGGCTCTAACTCCAACCCACTGGATATCACCTTTGGCGTCCCGCAAGGCTCTGTCCTGGGGCCCCTACTCTTCTCACTATTCATCAATGATCTTCACACAGCTTGTAAGGAAGCTTCAATACACATGTATGCAGATGACACAATCCTATATGCACACAGCCATAGCCTCTCCGACCTTCAAAACATACTTCAGTCTGACTTTTTGAGACTCGAAAACTGGATTTTCCAAAACAAACTGTTTTTAAACACTGACAAGACTGTAACAATGGTATTTGGGACCAAGACTACATTTTTAAAGCTTCCAGTGACTGAGCTCCAGATCAGAACCAACGCTAACACCACCCTAACTCCTGTTACTAGTTTTAAATACCTGGGCATATGGTTTGACTCCCACTTAACATTCGGAATGCACATTGATACCCTGACATCCAAAACCTATGCCAAACTAGGTGTACTTTACAGGAACAAATCCTCCCTAAACCTGCTGGTCAGAAAGCATATCGCACAGCAGATGCTAATGCCAAATAGACTATGGAGATATAGTATATGGCTCGGCATCCCAAACCCACCTTAGCAAACTTGACACTCTCTACAATTCAATTTGTCATTTCGTTCTCCAATGCATCTACAACACACATCACTGCGAAATGCTCAAAGAACTAGATTGGTCATCACTCGAGTCTAGGCGCAAAGTTCACCTTTCCTGTCTTGCCTTCAAATACTTTCTGGGCAAGCTACTCATCTATCTGAACAAGCTCCTCACCCCTACCACATGCAGCACTTACCCTCTGAGATCTGACTCCAAAAGACTGTTCATGGTCCCAAGGCTCAACAAAGTATCCGGCCGCTCTTCCTTCTCTTACCGTGCACCCCAAAACTGGAACAACCTACCAGAGACTCTCACATCCACCACCAGTTTAAATTCATTCAAAACTAAGGCTGTCTCACATTTTAATCTGGTCTGTAACTGTTACATAAACCTATAATATACATCTTCTCTAACTGTGCATGCAATGTATTGTATATAATGTATTCCCTGTTCATTTATGTAACTGTATTTGTAACCATGTACAGTATTATTTGTCATATTAACTATGTCCAGGACATACTTGAAAACGAGAGGTAACTCTCAATGTATTTCTTCTTGGTAAAACATTTTATAAATAAATACACGTTATCAAAGGTTTTCTGTGAGTCGTTCAGGAATAGGGTTGCCAGGTGGTTTCTCCAAAAATACTGGACATAATGGGGAAAGGTGTGGTCACGCTTGAGACGCACATTTCGCACACCTCGCCCCTCTCCACTCCATGCCGTTTCCCCCTCTCCAACCCCAGGCTCGTGACACCGCCTCCTGATTGGCTGCTGTTGGGTAATGCAGCCAATCAGGATGGAGGGAGCTGCCCAGCCCCCTAGCAACAGCCCTGCTATCTCGTGGCCCTACCAAGCCGGTCAGGTCACTATGTCCAGAGAGGTAATAACGGTATAAACATACATGTAGAGTATTAGTTCTCATATTTTACTGGACAGAGTGTCTAAATACAGGACAGTCCGTTTCAATACTGGTCACCTGGCAACCCTATTCAGGAACCATTTTGGTCAGAAATAGGGTGAGATGTGCTGCAGATGCTTTCTGTGTGTTGCTTACCAAGATGGTTTAGACCAGCTCCCACTGTTTTTAGATTCCTTAATTATTATTATTAGTATTATTATTAATAATAATAATGAAGGTTTAAAACCTAACCGCCTTCAATCTCAGAGGCGCCTCCAGATGTTGTAACCAAGATTATCCCAAAAATAATCCAGCATGTGGTTTCAGATGTTTCTGATACAACAGTGAAGTATATCTCTACAGAAATAAATAATTGTAATGATATAATATTATAGTCTTTGTAGGGATGCAGTACGCACACACCTCAAGATCCCCATTCCAACGTCTGTCTAAAATGTGACAAAGAGCAAGAAGAATAGTGTATTTTGCCACTCCTGAGGATCAAGGCAATTCCTAAATCAGTTTCAAAGTTTATCAGGTCACTTGCTGGGGCATCAGGCACAACTACAGTTTAGTTCACCATGCTGATGGAATGTAACCAAAGGGGATGTAGGGAGTTGTATGAAAGATATTCACTGTCTCCTTGAATACAACTTGATAAATCTGTGGACATTTATTATCATCATCATCATCATCATCATCATCATATTCAAAATACTGATGCAACAGAAATAATGACAAATATATGTGAAGACGATAGATGACAGAGTTCAATGTATATGTACATTGTACATATGTAATCCTGTACATATGTAATGATGCCATATTGCTTTTACATAGAGGGGGAAACATGGCTTCTCTCCTATGGATATGTAACCCGGGCAACATGATATACATTTAGGGTCTAATGTGTGGCCCTTCAGCTCCTAAAAGGGTCTGTTTCAAAAAAAGAAGCTTAGTGTTTCAAAACACATTAGAGTATGCTGTGGGTGTCTATCTATAATGAGTTCTAACATCCATCCATTCGCAGATTCTCCACTGATCGCATTTTGTAAAAATGTTTTACCAGGAAGTAATACATTGAGATTTACTTCTCGTTTTCAAGTATGTCCTGGGCACAGAACGTCTCTCATCATGGCCGATGCCAGCATTTCAGGTTCCCTTCTGTCATCTCGCCGCATATTCTGAATTCTGGTTGGCTGATGGAATCTGGAATTCTGGTTGGCTGATAGAATCTGGAATTCTGGTTGGCTGATAGAATCTGGAATTCTGGTTGGCTGATAGAATCTGGAATTCTGGTTGGCTGATAGAATCTGGAATTTTGGTTGACTATGGAAATTGAACTGGAGTTTTTCGCTTAATAACCTAATGGTCAGAATTTGGTAGGGGTTCCCTCAGGTCACGACTCTTAACAATTAAATTATAATCCAATAATACAATAACCTGTGACCCAAATGGGTTTGTTAATGGTAATCCAACTTCTATAACTTCTTACCATATGACAATGTTAAGAAAGATAAGGCTTACAAGGGGTGATGTATTAAAGTCTCCCAGCGGCGAAACTGGAGAAAAAAAAAACACACCAGATTAAATGAAAAGATCCTGTAAATGAGAATTGTATCCAGTTTTGAAGACGTTGATATATCTCCCATAATTACAATATATATACATATATATTGACTGGTAATAGGTATAGAAACGCATATGCACTCAACCCATATTGTTTTAAGTTATCACTTATCGGGCTCGTGCTCTTATCTCATGGGGATCTATGCTGTCTTGGAAGTCTCGGTCACTGTTATTGAAATATAAAATTGAAATACAATGTTATTGAAGATGGGCACCTATGGCCTTTGTTCTAGGACATTTTATTTAGACACCAACGAGGTCCGATGTCCCGTCTGCATGTAAGCAACCTTTTCCAAGGCAAATGGCAATGACCTCTTGAATAAAACTTCCTTCAAGAAAATCCATAGTGCCCATCTTTAGTAACAGTGATTGGTAATAAATACTGTAAGATATATTAGACATCACTTAAATACATAGTAACTTTACTGTGATACAGAATTTCTTTTGATAAATATGAAGCTTTCCAGCTCATCACACTTAGCTCAACTTATGTCCTTTAAAATAACACGAGAATTCTAAAAATACATCAACAATACAGTTTAATACATTGGCCTTTTTAATATTTCCATGCTATCATTTTGCTAACAACATCAATCTGGTGTACAATATGCTCCCATCCCTAAAATATATAATTACAAGTTCTGCTTTTTTGTGCATTTCTACTTGAAATGAAACATGAACAAAGCTATACACAATAAAAAGAATTCATGACTGTAATTTGTCTCTTTAATGTGACATACACTATGACATACCGTTTCATAAGAGAACAGTAGTAAATGTATCCCAGTAATGGGGAAATAAGCCTAACACTTACGGACTGTTCCCGGCTTACTGCGAATGAATCAAGTGCTTTCGCAGGAAGTGATTTCTGCACTTCCATGAAAAAAAAACAGAGGCTGGGAGAACAAAGAAATAATGACAGTGTAGGCCTGCTGAAGCCAGCACAGTGATACAAGTGCAGCTAACGTCAGGGAAATCATAACGGAACGAAGCTGGCAAGATAATTATAGAGTAAGTTCGCTTGGTTCAATTAAAGTGGGACTGAAAACGTATAGAAGGAATACCGTATTTTCTCGATTTCTGAGACGCGCTTATTTTTCACATTTTAACATTTCTGAAATCGGGATGCGTCTTGCAATCAATGTCAAAAGAAACTTGCCAGCTGCTAGGAAGAGCAGCAAGCTGTGACGGACTTGTCATTGCCTGCACATGGGCAAACTTAGCCGTGCCTAGAAGGTATCCGATTGTCCCCCCCGTTGAGTTACCGTATTTGCACTTGATGGTACAGAGGACGATCTTTTGTGGGGAAACACTGACCTCAACCTCTAAATGTGATTCAGAAGTGTCTTTAGACTCAAACTTTGAATGTGATACTGAGGAAGAAAGTGATATGTAATTGTATGGATAAATGTATGCTATTGTCTGCTAGTAAAAACATTTTTTCTGTACATTTAATGTAGTGTTTCTTTCCCCCCCTGAAAAGCTGTTATTAAATTAATGGTGCGTCTTACAATCGATGGCATCATAGAATCAAGGAAATATGGTAGTTTACTAAAAGAAGGCAACATATTGATCGAACCTATTTAGATGTCTCAGCATTTTTCCTGAAACTTCCCAGCTTCAATTGTATGGGGATCATCATTTTCTTCAAAAGTGTTAGAGGGGCATGTAAAACATTGCACATCGTACAGTATGCATTGTGTGCCCCCCTCGGGAATATCCAGCACATCCGATCTGGTTTTAACTGTGAAAATAGTCACTATGTTTGTGATATAAGTTTCAGGCTGTGCTGAAAAGCTGTGTAATACGGCAGGCATAAGCTTATAGGGGTCCGTGTTAAAATGGTAAGAAGTAAAGTGTGACACACCGTGAGTGCTCATTTGCATGTATAGCACCTTTTCCCCCTTCCTACATGAGATTGGGTCACTACATGTGTATTCTATGGTACTGGTGCATACCTGGCTGGTAAACAGGAGGCTGGAGATCTCCGCGGTGGTGTAGGGAGGTCATAAGGACAGGCTCACACTGGTGCTTTCTGTGACAGCACCTCCAGCCCCATAGAATCCTGGCTTGACCAAGATGAACCTCAGGGACACTTCTTCTTTGATATAGTCACATAAAACATTGCCCCAGATGAGGTATAACTGGGTTTATTGGTACATGCATGATGGTATACACAGGTCACAGTCCCTGAATGCAGTACCCAGACTTGAGGCCTTGAATATACTCTTTATAGATACCTTACCCCCTCGTGGGGCAAGGCCTCAGCCTACTCCCCCTGGGGAGAGGCTCTCTATGCTGCATCCTCATACTCTGTAGTACAGCCCAGAACTAAACCCTCTAAAACCCTTATTCTATTCTATAAATAGAGGAGAAACCCCCCTCCTTCCCTGGGGAGTTGCTTGTAAGCACGGCCTACCTATACTCATAGGCCCCCCTTACAGGCTATTCCTGAACTTTATTGTTAACACACACACTGAACAACATAACAGACCCAGTATAATCTGCTCCTAATACTACCCACTCTTTAATGGGACTGGCAGTGTTAGAGGGGCCAGGAAATCAGTAGTCCAAGGGGACTTGGCTACACATGTAATTACCCAGAATCCCTGGCTGCAGTGGTTGCATTGTTTTCTAAGAGATAATGGGGAAAGCAGGGTTGCAGACCTGTCTGAGACGTGGATGTGATCACAAGTGTTATTTGTATTTGATATAAGTTCAGATTTTGAACGCATCTCCTCTCCTAAGAGGTATATATAAAATCCTTTATATTGATCAGTGTACAGATGAAGCAAGATGTATTATTTTGCCGGGGCAAGCTGTGGTCACGCGGCGGCAGAGGATTAACGTTGTGGGGGGGTCCAATACAGTCCAAAATCATGTTACAATACGGTTTCCTTGATCAAAAACAAGGAAACAGAAATGTCATCCACAGGGGATAGACCAACATGGCCACTGCTCCCAGGATCACCCTTCTGATCACGTCAGCAAGTTTTGAAGTAATGATGAGGAATATATAGAAGTGTTGGAGACGAGAGGCTTTTTCATGTCATGTCATGTTTAATAAAGGATTGACGTCTTTAAATCATGTTACTGTATCGTGTATTGTATGGAAGAAAGTTCACAGTACAGGGGATTTATACAGTGCACATGGGCTGAGCAGGAAATGACTCGCTTCCAAAAGCTACAGATAATAAAAAATAAAATGTATTCTTATTTGTCACTGACGGTGTACATAGTGCAGTGCGTGGTATTTTGCTGGCACAGTCTGTTCCCGCCCTGCTGTTTTTGTATTGCATTGTATGTGCGCTACAAGCTGCCTTTTCTTGTTTATGAATTATATCGGAAAACAAAGACACAGAACAGTGATTATCAACCGGGGGTTGCACGGGCACCCCTCGCGGGTTTCATGGCCGACGGGGTAAAGCTTGGGACACCTGTCCAAGGCACGGAGGCGCAGCAGCCCCCAGAAGCAGCAGCCCAGTGGTCACTGCAATTCTCTCCCAGCTCTTGTCGGCGCCGGAGGAGGGAGCTGCGGACTGGCGCACCAGAGGAGGGCTCCTCACCCCAAGGTAAGATCTGTGTGGGGGGGGGGGGAGGGTGTAACAGGGGGGGTTCTGTATCAGCTCAAATTCTATATCTGTTTTCTGTAAATAATATTGACCTGATCAGCTGTTGTGCTCTATAGAGATAGAAGTGGGTCCAATTAATATAGACACATGGATTTTTTTGCTTTGTCTCAAATAATGGCACTCATGTACAGTGAATATGTTGTGGTCGCAATCCTTCCTGAATTATTTATTTGATTACATTCGAGATTTTTGTTCACGCCAACTACCTCCTACCTTTTTGATTGCAAAATGTAGGCATTCATTTCACCTAAGCATTAAAGGAATACTGTATATACTGCCTTAGTTTGGCAGGAAAAGCAATATTAGGTAAAGAAACTAAATATGCGCTAGCACCATTTTGCTCTAGGCTTGTTCACATTTCTTAGGCTGAGTCTCGGGTGGTCACGGCGACGCACGTTATGTCGTGCGCGCCACACACCACAGCACAGCCCTCTATGGGGCATGCCCCAGTGGCTGTGTGTGGGGGCGCACAAAGCACTGTGATGCGTACGCTGGCAGGGAAGACCAGAATTGTGTCTTCCCGTGCCGCGGTCACATGGCCGCGTGCAGCCAATGGCAGGGCAGCTATGCCCCATCATGGCCGCGCACCCCCGTCATGGCCACGCCTCCCCCCCACGTTCTCTCTAGATCTCCCCAACAGACCGCCGATCGCGGCTGTAGTCTCTGCACGCGCCGCCAGGCGCGCGTGCAGCAGGGTGGACTGGGGCCGTAGCCTCAGGCCACATGTATAGTACCCGCGACCGCGATGTCGCCGCTAGCGAAAGTTGTATTAAGCTTGGCATCGGCCATTGATTGGTTCAGGGGCTGTCACATGAGGCGACAGCCCCTGAAAAATCAAATATTCACGGCTTCACAAAATCGCAGGCGACAATGCATTTGTTTTTGGGCGACGTCGCATTGCCGGCACTATAAGCGTGGCCTTGCACGTGAAACTGATCACATGGAGGTTTGTCGCCTCAACCATGGAAGATTTTTTGCTACAGGTTGATGGGAGAAAAAGCAATGTACAATTTGATACAGCTCAGGTACAGTACAAGGAATGTTCTTCCAGTCTGCTTCAAAACTGCACAGACACCTTAGTTGTAGTATAAGCTACGGGTGGTCAACTCCAGTCCTTTACCCCCCCCCCCCCCCAACAGGTCAGGTTTTCAGGATATCCCAGCTTCAGCACAGGTGGCTCAATCAGAGGCTCAGTCGAAGACTGTGCGGAAGCAGGGACTGATTGAGCCACCTGTGCTGGAGCAGGGATATCCTGAAAACCTGACCTGTTGAGAGGATTGGGGGGTTAAGGGCTGGAGTTGAGCACCCCTGGAATAAGCGCATGATTCCTATGTACATGGGAAGGTTGAGTCTGCCCTAGTTTTGTAACTCCCACAAGGTTTGTTTTTCCACAGTGACACCAGGATCTGACTCCTGATGAAGACGTCATTACGTCGAAACGCGTAGAGTTCGGCTCGTTAGCCATCTGAGAGGAGGAGAGAAGCAGTGGGATCCTCGGCGGTATCCCCCGTTCCGGTGAGCTGTGACGTCACGATCCGGAAGTGACGCACGCGAGAGCTGTAGCAGTGTGTACCGGGCGAGGAGAGCTGCGACGTTTGAAAGACCCAGCTGTTCAATGCTTTTACTTCTCTGATTGCCGCAAGCCTCCATTTGTGAGCTTTTGATTGATAAATTTTGTATTTTTGATCTGCACTATGGCTGTTTTCTCTTTTCTCTGAGATTGCTGACCCATATACCATACCCCCAGACCGGGATATACTATAGTTCCAGACTGGCACAAATGCTCCTTTTTCTACTTTGTTTGTGAGTAGGAATTTGGAAGCTCTTTACTTAATTTACTATCACGTTATATACAGTATTACACTATCCACATTTCTTCTTTTTTTGGGCACTCGGCGACGCTCCCCTGGATTTCCATCAACGGTGCATCTCCTAGACTTTTGAAATAGTCTTTTCTACAGGGCCGAGTGATAAGTTGATTTTGCCTATTTATTCATCTATTTATTTGTTTTATTCACTGTTCACTGTTGTTTACACATATTGTTTATTCATTTTTATTGATATATTTTTCACATCACTTTTTTTTGGGTGTAGTAGAGCGCCATCTAGCATTCTTTTTTACTGTCTGATTCCTGCAAGTGGGCGGCGGGTACTTTGCCTTTTCTTTCTCTACGACTATCACCGAGAGAGTCTGCTGGTTTTATACCCAGAGGTTAAAGACCAATGACCCCTGGTTGAGTGGATTCATCCATTGACATATTGGTGGTAAGAAAAAAAAAGAAGATTCCTTCTTTAATTGATTAACATGATCGACTGGTGGGGCCATGATGGATTACTAGGAACATCAACAATACATTGTGTTAGATTCTCGCTGCTTCTCCACTATTGTGCCAAAAACGACATCAGAGGCTTCGAGATAATTTCCATGTGGTCCAAAAGTTCCTGAAAATGAAAAAAAAAATCAAGGCTCTCTGTGCCATATAATCACAGGCATTACATGCCAACAAATTCCTCCATTTTATTACGTTTTACTTTTAAAGAGGCAATCCAATGCCTTTTTTTTTCCCTTCATTTTTTAAAATACAGAACTGAAGCAGGGGCTCTCCAGAGATGAACCCCATTAATTTCAGCTCCGAGGACCCCCTGCTTCCGGAGATACTTACCTCCGTAGTGGGTGCTGGTAGCCGCTCCAGGGTTCACATTATGGCTGATTTTCAAAGCTCCCGGGCCCTGCAGGAGAATAGGAAGCCGCGACGTTACCCCGTGCGGGTGATACTTACTGTACCTCCATAGTGGGTGCTGGCATCTCTGGACATAGGGGGTCCTCGGAGCTGAAAATAATGGTGTTTCAGCTCCGGAGACCCTCCCTGATTCAATCCTGTATTAAGCATTGAAAAACAATGAGATGTAGTCACATGTCGTACATAATGAAATAATCTATTTGAGCTCATAGAAGACATCTATTTCAAGTTTATGAAGATACGGTACTGTAGGTTTTTCAAACAAACCTTATGAGGCTTGAGTAAGTCATATAACAAATCTATATATAATTACTGGGAGAAGGAGTGGCTCAGTGAGTTAAGACACTGACTGACACTGACATTGCTGCTAGGGGAGCCTGGTTCACATCCTGGTGTTGGCTCCTTGTGACCTTGGGCAAGTCACTATATCTCCCTGTGCCTCAGGCACCAAAAACATAGATTGTAAGCTCTACGGGGCAGGGACCTGTGCCTGTAAATGTCTCTGTAAAGCGCTGCGTACAATTAGCAGCGCTATACAAGAACATGCTATTATTATTATGCTTACTGTGGCAAATTGCTGGTAGAAAGTCCACTATTTCCAAATGCTGTCACTCATTCTTTACCTTTCACACAGAGATTAACTATTTGACCTATTTTGCAACAAATACCTTTATTTATGACAATGTGCTTGAAATTTGAATGTGTGTTTGAAATGCAATTTGCTAGGAAAATCCACACGCCTGTGCATAAGGAGCATGGGGGGGTAAATTATCAAGGCGCACACCGTAGCATTGTCATTACATTGATGCTGCATTTGGCATCGGAATACTTAAGTGTCGACGTACGGTATCTTATTACTGAACCCTTGTCTTTGCTAATTTGGTGTCCGTTTTTCTTTTGTACTCCTGTTTTGCCCTCCCCCTTTTTCAGCCGGGAGACATTCATCGATACATGACCCCTTCCGTCTTTCTGTGACTGTGTCAAATGTAAGAAACTCCTTACAGTATTTCACAAATACATAATATAAGATGGGAGCCAAAATCACCTAGTGATTATACATAGTTACATAGTAGATGAGGTTGAAAAAAGACATGCGTCCATCAAGTTCAACCCATGCTAAATTTAGACAACAGATATTTTATCCTATATCTGTACTTTCTTATTGATCCAGAGGAAGGCAAACATAAAACCCCAGTGTTATAGCATCCAATGATATGTCATAAGAGGACAAATACATTCCTTCCTGACTCCAAGATTACTCTCTGGATCACATCCTTCCAATGTTTACTTATTTGTTATATCCCAGTACACCTTTCCTTTCTAAAATATATACAGCGCTATGCTGCTATATTACGTGTCCCCCCCATCGTATCTGTTTTTGAAATTTCAGTCAGTCATTCACCTACTCCATATTCAGGGGCTTTCCTTTACGTGTTTACCGTTAATGTTTATTGGACATGGGTTGCTTTACTCCACTATAATTTGAGTATTCACCGTCATGCTACTACACTTTTAGATTTGGTGGATCGAGTGCAATTAACTAAGAGCAAGTCATGTGAGGGTAAAAAGAAGCTCGGTTTTACCCTTTATTTTCTTTGCAACAATTTAGATACAAAGTCATTGTAAAAGTGTCTTCATTGTAACGGATTGAATAACATCAAGTCTATTGTATGTTCATGTTGATATTCGTGGAGTCAATATGCTAGGTGTTATTGAAACCAGGGAGTATCAGAAAGATCTCTACATGTGTTTCATCGATTATTCGAAGGAATTTGATGTAATTGAGCACAACAAGCTCTGGACCTGCCTGAAGGAAATGGGCTGCATCCTATAACCAGCAGCTTTCAACATGTATGCAGAAGCTGTCATGTGGCGAGCAGGCCTGGATGAGCCAAAGATTGGCTTGAAAATATAGGCGGCAGAAACGTCAACAACCTCTGATATGCCGACAATACCACCCTGCTGGCTGAAAACAAGAAGGATCTTGAACATCTGATCGTGAAAGTCGAAGAAGACAGTGAGAAGGTTGGACTGCGCCTGAACATTAAGAAGACAAAGATCATGACTACATCAAACAATGCGAACGTTAATATCAAGATCAACAATGAAGAAATTGAAGTGGTTAAAAATGTAATCTTTCTTGGCTCCAAAATTTATTGCGATGTCGACTGCACCCCTGAGATCAAGAGACGGCTGACACTTGGAAGAAATGCGATGGTCAGTATGAACAACAACTGGAAGAGTAAAGACATCAGCTTGGCAACTAAATGCAGATTGGTCAGTGCGCTCGTTTTCCCAATAGCAACATATGGCTG
The DNA here is from genome assembly GCF_040206685.1 of Ascaphus truei. Classification (NCBI taxonomy): domain Eukaryota; kingdom Metazoa; phylum Chordata; class Amphibia; order Anura; family Ascaphidae; genus Ascaphus; species Ascaphus truei. The sequence continues at coordinate 25,369,377 of NC_134486.1, forward strand.
CGAAACCTGGACTTTGAGAAAGGGAGACAGGCGAAAGATTGATGCATTTGAACTGTGGTGCTGTAGACGTCTGCTACGCATTCCATGGACAGCCAGAATAATGAACCAAGCAATTCTGGAACGGATCAAACCGAAAATCTCACTGGAGACGAAGATAACAAAGCAAAAGCTCTCCTTATTTGATCACATCATGCGAAGCAAGTCGCTTGAGAAGAACGTCATGCTTGGAATGATTGGTGGCAAAAGAGGAAGAGGCCACCCAAGAACTCGCTGGCTAGATACTATCAAGAAACATACTGGACTGAACATAGCAGAATTGAAAGAAGCCGTGAGAGATTGGAAAACAGGGAGAACACTGATTCATAGAGTGTTCGAGAGTCATAGTCGACTGAACAGATAAGATGATGATGATTATAAACACAACATCCAATCACAGCCCACCTATAGTCTTCCATGGTTTCCCACCAATCATGCAAATCCTTGCCATGTGTTGGTGCAATGTAAACACTATTTCAGTGTGTAGACGGACGTTCACAGAGGTACACAATTGGAGACTTTATAAGGTGAAATTATAATAGGCTTTATTGTGCCTTTTCCTTTTCATCAGGAAATCATCCAAACACAGGGGGGGGGGGGACAAAGCTTCTATTCACTTGGGAGTATCTCTAGTGAAAATACCATGCAATTAATTCACAACTCCATAAGTCAAGCATGTCTCGCAGCCCCAAAACATATAGCATGAAATAAGCAGATATAAGCAGACTCTTAATTATGAAAGTCTTATCTGTTTCTTGCTGTAGAGTAAGCTTCTCTGCTCTCCTGGAACCGCACGCGTGCGTGCACAGAAAATATCAGCATCCAGGTTTAGAAGTCTTATTTGGTGTCTTGCAATCAGCTATGCTGGGCAGAGCTCAAGACCAGTCAGCTCCAGAGATGTGTGTTCTCTTGGTCAGACTCTCCTGGGAGTCTCAAGAACACTCCTCTGTCTCAACAAAGGTCAGCTCTCAGTCAGAGCTAAGGAGTCACTTCCTGTCTCAACAGACAGGCTTTTGTAAGCAATCAGGCAGGTGGTGTTTATTAATTGACTACCAGCAGTTAACCACCTCACTGCCAGATTAAAGGCACATTACTTGAACAGGGATTACTCCCCTGTTACACAGTGGTTTCCAACCTTTTATTAGTTAAGGATCCCTATGTGAAATTCTGAGGAACCCCAGGCCTCTCTAATAGCACATCTGAGATCAGATGCATTGTAGGGAACCCCAACCCTCTCTAATAGCGCATGCAAAAGTAGAACTACTTATACTGTAGCTCTAAAAAAAAATAGTACACACAGAAAAAGTGAAACTTCACATAGTCCCGTATCATATATCCATAGTGAATAAAAATATTGTATCTGGGTATACAGTTGCTGTGTTGTAGCAGGAGTGTAAATGAAAAAATAAAGCGCTGGACCCACACTGGATAATGGAGTATAGACCAGCAGTGTTAGAGAGGGCGGACTGTATATCTGAGAACTGGTTGGGGTGTATGATATAGAGAACAGGTAGTTTACCTCTGTATCCCCGGTCCAAAAGAGAAGTTTTCTGTCCGCCGCTGCAATGTCCCGTTGCTGCCTTGGGCTTTTCAAAAGAAATGCCATCCTCTTGATCGTGGAAATGTGGAGCTCCCGATTGCCGAAGCTAGCAGAACTGCAGTGAAGCTCCGGTCCATCCGGGAAGGCTCCATCCATCACCTGGATTCCCTGGTTCAGCGTGAAGCTGCTCGCAGTATGGTGGCGTTCTCCCGTGATCCTAGGTGGAAGTCCAGCAAGGCAAACCTGCACAGCCGCTGTGCGTCACTCCAATCAGCTGTTTCAACCAATCCTTCTTTGCATATCCTCTCTAATAGCGCATCTGAGATCAGATGCATTTTAGGAACCCCAACCCTCTCTAATAGCACGTCTGAGATCAGATGCATTGTAAGGAACCCCAACCCTCTCTAATAGTGCGTCTCAGGTCAGATGCATTGTAAGGAACCCCAACCCTCTCTAATAGCACTTCTGAGATCAGATACATTGTAAGGAAAACCAGCCCTCTCTAATAGCGCATCTGAGATCAGATGCATTGTAAGGAACCCCAACCCTCTCTAATAGCACTTCTGAGATCAGATGCATTGTAAGGAAACCCCAACCCTCTCTAATAGCACGTCTGTGTAACGCTTGCGCTACCCACAAACAAGACAAAACCTTGGTACTGAGCTGGGAAGGTATGAAACCATGCACCGACAGCAGGTGTACCTGGAAGGCGGATTGTCAGCGTAGCCGGGTCTAGGTAGGAGAGTGGGTTAGTCCGTATACTCGCTGGGGTCTTGGGTTATAGAGAGCAGCGAAGTCGAAGTCTGTTAAGCCGTGGTCTGGGATTGGAGAGTTGAGAATCGCCGAAGACTGTGTAGACGTGGTCTTGGGATAGAGAGGTAAACGTAGTCGAGGGTAAGCCGAGGTCGATATCCAGAGGGGTTTCACAAACAAGCCGGGTCGGTACACGAGGAGACAAACTGCAAGACAAGACTGGAACAAGAGCTAGGCACAACAGAACTGTGAGGCACACAATGCTACCAGTGATTATGCTGAGCAATTCTGGAGAGTACGAGCAGGGTATATATATGGCATGGCAGCCAATAGAACAGGGGGCGGAGCAGAGGCACGGCCCCAGCAGGAGCTGTGTTAGGCACAGGAGACAAGTGTCCGTTTGATTACTTGCTGCGCAGCTGGGGAGCGGTGCACGTCATCACGTGAACGCGCCGCTGACACGCGGTGCATCCGGGGGGGAGGAGCTATGCTCCGAGGCAACTCTAGAAGAGTTGCGTGTGCACGCGCGCTCTGTAAACAGAGCGGGGGGGTGCGCACGCGCTGGTGCCAAGACTGAGTAGCAGCAGGAAAGGAGGGAACACGTTGCAAAGGACGTGTTTCCCGATTCCTTACAGTCTGAGGTCAGATGCATTGTAAGGAACCCCAACCATCTCTAATAGCGTCTCTGAGATCAGATACACCCTCTCTAATAGCGCGTCTGAGATCAGATGCATTGTAAATTCTTCTGTATTCGGTACCATTTTAAAATGACCTGAAAATGACAGGCAACCCAAGGCTTCCTAAATACCCTGGTTGAAAAACACTGCACTATTTACTAACTGCAAACCATCACTGTTTGCCAGCAAATTGTGTGCACTCACACTGGTGACATTTTAATTACATGCAAATGGTACAACACTGGAATAGTTTAAGAAGATTTTCAGACCCTGCCCTATGCAGTGGTGATTTTAAACTAGGTGAGGGTTGGAAGGGACAAGCAAGAAGTTATGGGCCAGGCAGAATACACTGAAACTGGGAAATAACTAAGGGTCATACCGGTGGAGAGGGGGGAAGGGGTAGTTTAAAAAGTAGCAAGACAGCCAATAGTTTAAGAAGATTTTCAGACCCTCGCCTATACAGTAACTAGAAATTATGGCATAATAAATGAAATGTAAGTTATTGATCACAGGTTTCTCCCATTAGATATTAGCTGTATTTAGCACAATCACCACGGTTAAAGGAGCACATGTAGCACTGTGCGATTTAAAAACAAAATGTTTATTACAGGATTGAAGCAGGTGGTCTCCAGAGCTGAACTGCTTTCATTTTAACTAACCTCCGTAGGGGACTCCGGTCTCTCCATAGATATAGACAAACCGGCACCCGCTACGCAGGTAAGTATCTCTGGAATATAGAAATGTGATGGGTGCTCCAACAGTCCTGGAATCTCTGTGTATATTCATCAATCATGTAAAAACAGTGAAAGCTCAAATGATGGAGTGGGTAAGTTACTGGGTGAGTGACTATAATATTCCACTGAAAATCTCCTGAAGGCAACAGAAAAAATATGTATGACACACTTCGCTGTACCCCATTGGAAATAGATATGATGAAATTGAGCACTCACCCCAGTTAGTAGTGATGAAGATCCATGTGAATTTATATCTTTGAAAATCTTACCCACTCCTAGAGCTCACTGAAATCCTGGGGGCGTGTCCAGCCGCTGGTTGAGTTCTAAACGATCCAAAATATGCAAAGAAATGCACAAAGCAGCGCACTGCCCAGGGACACAGGTGTATAAAAATAAAGTATGAATTTATTGTCAATCAGACATAGCAAACAAGGGGGTACAAACCCTCCAACGCGTTTCACACAACAAGGTGCTTTATCAAGGATAAAATGTTGTGTGAAACGCGTTGGAGGGTTTATACCCCCCTTGTTTGCTATGTCTGATTAACAATAAATTCATACTTTATTTTTATACACCTGTGTCCCTGGGCAGTGCGCTGCTTTGTGCATTTCTTTGCATATTTTGATGTATCTCTGGAAGCAGGGGGTCCCAGCAGCTGAAATTAACACCGTTCGGCTCCAGAGACCCCCTGCCTCAACCTTGTAATTACATTTTTTTTTAAATTGCGCAGTGCTGCATGTTTTGCTGCTTTAATTAAAAGACTGACATTAACAAATGAGTAGGGATGGACTGCACCCTCCAATGAAGATTGATCTTCTGTGCTAGGGAAGAGTATGATTATACTGTATGATTGGAGGTGCTGTTAAACTAGGTGAGGGGTGGAAGGGACAAGCAAGAAGTTATGGGCCTGACTGAATACACTGAAACTGGGAAATAACTAAAGGTCATAACGGTGGAGAGGGGGGAAAGGGTAGTTTAAAAAGTAGGAAGGCAGCCATATTAAATACAGATAATATTTTTAAAAAACCATTAAAGACTATATTTCATGAGAGGAGAAAGGCAGGAGCAATAAAGCTAATAAATATTAGAACATCTAAAGCAATAATACAGAGTGGAAACAACCTTAAGTGCATGCTTGCTAATGCAAGGAGAGGGAGATTAAATGGGGGAGCTTGAAATAATAGCCGTAAAGGAGCAATATGCTCTGATAGGTATGTAGTGGTGTTCCCCTGGCCCCCCCCTTTTGTACCTCCACTGCGGGTGCTGTCATGGACAAGCGGCAGGACCGCTGGCACTCCAGGAAGGTGGGGGTCGAGCAGGCAGCGTTCGGGTGCTTCAGAGGCTCCGCGGCGGCCCGACAAGCACAGGGCGCCGCCATGTTGGATTGTTGCGCATGCACAGTATCGATGTGCTGCGGGGAGCTCCAGGAAGGTCGTCATGCGCAGGTTAAGCACGCAAAAGGCTGGCCAATAGGTAGGAGGCTCTGAGCTGGGACTACAACTCCCATGAGCCGCAGTAAGGTTAGAGGGGACTCAGGAGCCAATAGAATGTGAGGATTGCGTAGAGGCAGGAAAGGGAAACTGGAGGAGAGACCACGCTAGTCAGTGCGCCCTGGGGAAGCAAGGGGAGAGGAGGTGTGTTTTGCAGGGGGTCAGTGACCCACTGCATAGGCCAGAGATTCCCCTTAGGCCCAGTACAGGCCCTCAGTCACCACTAGCTTGTGGTACTGCAAGGAACGGCCACAGATAGGGACAGCATACCCTTTACTGAGATTAGCAGACAGGGACACAGTGTCTTCTTGTGCTGCTGAGCGATTGGTGGTTTAGGAGCAAGCTGCTGGACTCAAGTAAAGACTCGTGGGAGACGACGCTGGATCGGCGGATCCTTTGCGAAGTACAGTTACCGGCTGCTGGAGCGGTCAGAAGGTATTATAATACTGTCCCGGCAAGCTTTATTCTAAAGATAGCCGCGCGATGCCCGCAGCTGTTTTTAAACTGCGGCGGCAGCCGCATTAGTTTTACGCCGGCCGCCACTGTAAGTGCACCAACACTGGTACCTGCAGGCGCTGATCCCGCCTTGGGGGAGAGTTCTTTGGGGACACTGAGGGCTGAGTGACCAAGGGACTGGTCCACATTGGACACGGTGTGGGGTACACGCAGTGGTGGGAGAGGGACATTACTCCAGGGTGGAGGTGGAAAAGCCACAGGTGTCATATTATTGAATTGCCATATCTGCTTGCATGGTGGTTTATATACATATGTGTGTATGTCCATGTTTTGCATTCACTTAATAGTAAACAATTACAACGTTGTGGAATATTACTGTTATTCTTGTCCAGGGGAATCTTACTAATTGGGGATCCTGGGCAAGTGGAGGCGCTGCCAAGTACATATTGTTGCCCCAGGCTCCCAGCTAGCGGAGGCCCAGATCTCGCTGAGCCAGCAGGTATACACAGCATTAGTAGTCTTTCTATGTCATTAGGAAAGAGGGCTACAGGTATTACTGAGACATGGTACAAACCAGGGGTGCGCAAACTCAGGGTGCGAGATTTTCTGGCTTAGAGAAGCCCCACGCTCTTCCCCAGAGCATTTAAATGAAATGCAGGGTGAGCGATGAAGGCCTCTGTAAGTTCCCTAACCTTAGCTCCGGTGGCAAATAACGCCTCGGCGGTCACATGACGTGACGTTGCCATGGCAGCGCGACGTCACATCACGTTGTGACGTCAGAACGCCGGAGCCAAGGGTAAGGAGGGGGGGAGAGCAGTGGGGGATTGCCGCCAGGGGGGCGCGGGGAAAAAAGTTTGCGCACCACTGGTATAAACCATTATTGCGAGACTGAGGAAACCAAACCACTTTTGCAAATGGTCAAGGCAGCAAAATAAGGTAATGATTTAATTATAGGGGATTTTAATTATGAGCATGTCAAATGAAGTGATGAGATTAGCAGTCCATGGTATTCAGCACCATAGGTGAACCTTCAGCCCTTCTCTTCTTCTCACCCCCTTTTTCTCGTCTTCCTCTCTTATCTCTTCCTTCTCTTCTTCTCTCACCCCCCTCCCTCTTCTCTTCTTCTCTCACCCCCCTCCTTATCCAGGAAGTACTATTTTCTTTAACTGTGCATGCAATGTCTTGTTCATTTATTTAACTGTATTTGTAACCATGTATTATTTGTCTTAACTCTGTGCCCAGGACATACTTGAAAACGAGAAGTAACTCTCAATGTATTACTTCCTGGTAAAATATTTTATAAATAAATAAATAATCCTCTTCTATTTTTAACTGGTCTATTAATGACCTTGAAGTTGGCACAAGACAATAAAGTCTCCATCTGAGAGGATTACATTAAATTATGTAAGGTAATAAAATCAGAGCAGGGTGTAATTTCCCTAGAGAAGGACTTGGATAGACTGGAAGCTTGGGCAGGTAAATGGCAGATGAGGGGCAATATAGATACTGTAAATGTAAGGTTATGCATTTTTGGAAGACAGAATAATCATTCTTCCTACAAACTAAATGGGACCTAATTAGGTCAATCCATAACCTGAAAGGATTTAGCAATAGTGCTCAATGTCAGGCAGTAGCTGCAAAGCCCAATAGGATATAATCATTGCATAAAATGGGGTATGAAGGGAAGACAGCATCATTTTGTCACTATATAAATCCTCAATAAGACCACACCTTAAATTTGCAGTATAGTTTTGAGCACTGCTCCATAAAATACATTTTGGAACTTCAGGAAATATAGAGAAAAGCCACCAAATAAAGGGAATGAAAGATCTAACTTATGAGGAAAGGCTGTTCAAATTAGGTTTGTTTACATTAGAAAATAGGTGTCCAAGAGTAGATACTGTATGGGTACTATTCAAGGAAACTTTTCATCCCATGGACAGTACAAATATTACAGGGTCATACCTTGAGGTTGAAGGAAAGAAGATCTCACCAGCAGCACAGGAAATATTTTTTTATAGTACGAGCAGTTGAAATGTGGAATTTACTAGCCATGGATACTTAAGACAGATACAATAGATATCTGTAACAAAAAGGTTAGACATATTCAAAGAAAGTAAAGCTATAAAGGGTTATGCCAAGTTAAACATACAGTATGAAGGATGTTGATCAGGGGATACATCTGATTGCCATTGTAGCCAGGTCACATGATGGCTATTATTCTGCCCTTGGGCTGGCAGTAAACCCTGGTACAATCAGGTTGCCAGTAGTTGATATGGAGTTTTCCCCCTCCTTGTAGCTGCACTTTAGTGACAGCAGGAGGTGGTAATATCAGGCCTGGGCATGACCAATCATGAGCCAGACCTGGAGCCCTCCACCTGGCAATACTTAGAGGCAGTACCGCCCTAAATTTAGTAGTGTCCTTTCCCCACTGAGGAAGGCAGGTCACACAACTGGGAGTCTGAGATTGGGGCCTTCCCATGTGCTCTTCCCTCCGGGGGAGAGTGAGTGTGGACCATACCTCTGCCTCTGCTAGGGAGGTGGGGAAGAGCTAGGACGGCTGCGGGTGCCCTTGGCCTGTAGTGACGGTCCAGGGACCATTCTTCAGTGAGAGCTGAGAGTACTGCATTGGGCAGAAGCCTGCCATGTAACTGTGCTGTACAGAAGACAATAAACCGTTCCTGTTATATACCTCCTGCCTGGTGCGTGACCTTACTGGGGGGAAAGGTAATAAGTTCTACCATGGGAGATCACCTTCAATTCCTGGAGCCTACGGCAGATGGAGGCGCTGCACTGCTAAGGAGATATGCGGGGTATGAACCCCAGAAGCCTAGTCCTGTGTCCCCACTAGCATCGGCGGTTGACTCAGCCCTCCTGTTACCAGCAGGTAGATGCACCATACAGCGTAGTAATGGACAAATCTCCCACTGTTACACCGTTACCCAGGAAGGCATTTATTTTTTCCCCTTATGAGGCATAGTTTGCAAATGTTTCACTGGGGGTTTTATTTTTGTTTACCTCTCTCTAGAAGTAAATATAGGATGAGTATCTTGGCCTATTAAATTTACATAGGTTGAACCCGATGGACATATCTTTTTTTCAACCTCACCTCCTATGTAACCAAGAAACAAACAGGCTTTAAATTTTTTTTTTTTTTTAAAAAGCAACTACAAAAAAGTCAAGCTTAATTTTCTTTTGACAATAATTGATCTCAGTGTGTACAACTTGCCTTGAATGAGGCAATCAATTTCAAATGTAATCATTGTCGTATTCTGGGGTTATACTGTACTGTATGTAGCCCTGATTGATTTTGGGCTATAGGTCTGCTCTCCTCCTGGCAGTAAGGCGTAGTAAGCGTAGGTTTGCCAGGAGTAATTATGGGTTTTCCCCACTCATTGCAGTGCAGTGAGTAAGAAAAGGTAGTGTGATCAGGCCTTGTGTCCAATTAGAGGCACAGGGGTGGTTCCTACTGGATCTGTATTTAAGGCACTGTACTTCCTGTATTTAGGCAGTGTTGCCTCTAACGTGAGCGAGGCTGGTCTACCCGAGTGCAGTGTGCAGGGCTCTGTACACTGTGTGCCCTCACTTAGGGGAGCGGTGGGAGACTGTTCCCCTTACTCTACCAGAGAGTAAGGGAAAAGCTGGGACTGCTCCTGGTGCCCTTTGTCTGGGAGTGAAGTCCAGGGACATCCTGAGGGTGGAAGCCCTACAAGCTGATACCTTGCTGCTGAATACAGAGAGACCGAATAAAGAACGCTGTGTTTTACCATACTTCTGTCCTGAGAGTGAAGTCTATTGGGAAGAAGGGAGATTTTCCTGCAGAGACTTCTCCCCATACATGTGGGGGCTGCAAGAGATGGAGGCGCTGCACCTGTGAGTACTATTCGGGCAAAACCCCAGAAACCTGTCTTGTCATTCCCTTATAACACCATGCGGGAGACCCAGCAGGTATGCACCACACTCAAAGAGGCAAGTTTCCCCAGGATAGACCCTATGTGAGATTGAGGGGGGGGAAACAGGGTTACAGTTATAAATATTGGGTTCTACCCCTTTTATAGACTGAAGCCTGATTTTATTTAACTTTATCTTGTGGTCAAGTAATGAAGTTTATCTGGGCAGCTCCACCTGGGCAACTCCAACAACACGCACACACCCCTCTTCAGGGATCATTATGGTTCATGCTTTAATCTGATAAAGGTTTCATTATACAGAGGTGATTCATGGACCAAAAATGCCATGCCTCTTTCTCATCATAAAATCTGAAATATTCTGCACTGGTGCATCGCAGAATAAAATGCCAGAAGACTTTGTTAAAAACTCATCGTGATGTTCCTTGCAACCGGTTTGATGAATATAGGGGGTTATTTATCAAAGTCTCTCCAGTTTCCTCTGGCGGACTTTGACTGCAAAATCTCCATCCACCAGTTTCAAAACTGGAGCAATATTAGTTCAAGTAAATAGATTAAGTAAATGTAACGGGTCTTCCTTCCCCCAGCCGCATATAGAGTATGTGTGAGGGTGGAACCTATGTATTACCAGGTGTGGTGCGTATACCTGCAGGTTCACCAGGGGCCTGAGCCTCCGCTTGCTGGGAACCTGGGGTGCTCTCTGGAACGTCTCTTGATCAGCGCCTCCACCTGTGCAGGATTCTAGGAGTATAGAATGTACCCTACACAGGACCCTCATATAGTAATCATATACACTGGAGTATAGGAATAACCATTTACTATATGCAGCATCAATAACACAACACATAACCATTTACTATATGCAGCATCAATAACACAACACATAAACATATACTTTAGCAACTTAGTAATGGTACCCAAGTCTCAAGTGTCAGTCACTCCTGCTAGGAGCATGTACCCCGTGCCCACCACCGTGTACCCCCACACCGTGTCCACAGTATAACCCCCCTTGTCCCGTGGTCAGCGCTGCCACTATGTGTGAGTACTTTGTTGGTGCACTTATAACGATACCTGCCTGGTGCAGCGGCACCTGGCTTTAAAGAATCTTCTCAAAGGATCAGACGAGTTCCTGCACGACATCCAGGATCCACCCGCGTGGTGATCCGTCAGGGGCGATCCCACTCTGAAGATAGTCCAGCTCTCTTTAATGGCGGGGACTTGAGCCCAAGTCTCTCGGTAGGAAACGCAGTGTCCGCTGTGTCCCTAACTAGCAAACTGCTAATGGGGCAGGGTCCCTAACCTAGGGCCTGTCCCTATAGCACCACAACCTATCAGAGGGGCTCAGGACCTATCTGGGGCATAGGGGGCTGCTGGCCTAATGCAGCGGGTCACAGACCCCTGCACGCACCTCCTATCCCTTACTAGTCCTGGTCCTGACTAACAGCTTCTCTTGCGCGCGAAATGTATCAATTACTGGCCTGCAGGGCACTCCTTCAGCCCTATTGGCTCCCTGGCGTCACATGGGGTGCTGCTAAGGCTCATGGGACTTGCAGTCCCTTCCAAGAGCCTTCCCTGGTAGGTTAGCGTTTGCGCGCTTATCACTGCGCATGCGCAACTCTGCCAGGCCGCCGGGGCTTATTGAGCATGCGCGAACTGGCGCAACATGGCGGTGCCCTGCACGGGAGCCACCGGGGACCTCCGGAGCGCTCCCTGCTCGGCCCCCACCTTCCAGATTGGCCGTCGGGTCTGCCGCTTGGCTCCGGCTACATCAATAAATACTGTAGTCAAATAATTGTTTTCATAAATCTGGTGCTATTTTCCAACCTGTGAACCAAGAGACTTTTATATATAACTCCTACCTATCAAGTTCTGATCTTTGCAGCTTAATTAATTATTTCTCTAGCTGTCCTTCAGCAACTGTACAAAAATGTGTCAAACTTGTTTTCAAGTGTTATTCATCTGGTGCAAGTTTCTTTGGCAGACATAGCAGATGTATGTCAGTTCATACCAGGCATTTCATAACACACAGTATAAGCTAGGAGGGGCGGGGGGGGGGGGGGTAGAGAGGGAGTGTGGAAGGATGAAAGGGGGGAAGGAGGAAGGGAAAGGGGGGAAGAGTGGGAGGTGGGGGAAAGAGAGGGAGGGGAAAAGGTAGAGTATGAGGGAGGGGGAGAGGAGTGGTGTGTAAGTGATAGGGGAGAGGTGGAGGGTGTAAGAGGAAGGGGGAGAGGTAAGGGGAAGTAAGGAGGGGGGAGGTGGGAGGAGTAAGAAGGAATGGGGAGGTGAGGGGAGTAAGAAGAAGGGGGAGAGGTGGGGTGGAGTAAGAAGGAGGGGGAGAAAGAAGGAGGGGCAGAGGTGGGGTGGAGTAAGGAGGGGGAGAGGTGGGGTGGAGTAAGAAGGAGGGGGAGTGGTGGGGGGGGAGTAAGAAGGAAGAGGAGAGGTGGGGGGAGTAAGGAGGAGGGGGAGAGGTGGGGGGGAGTAAGGAGGGGGAGAGGTGGGGGGAGTAAGAAAGAGGGGAAGAGGTGAGGAGTAAGAAGGAGGGGGAGAGGTAAAGGGAGAGTAAGAAGGAGGGGAGTAAGAAGGAGGGTGAGAGATGGGGGGAGTAAAAAGGAAGGGGATAGGTGGGAAGGAGTAAGAAGGAGGGGTAGAGGTGGGGGGAGTAAGAAGGAGGGGAGTAAGAAGGAGGGTGAGAGATGGGGGGAGTAAAAAGGAAGGGGATAGGTGGGGGGAGTAAGAAGGAGGGGGAGAGGTAAGGGGGGAGTAAGAAGGAGGGGAGTAAGAAGGAGGGTGAGAGATGGGGGGAGTAAAAAGGAAGGGGATAGGTGGGGGGGAGTAAGAAGGAGGGGGAGAGGTGGGGGGAGTAAGAAGGAGGGGGTGTAAGTGGTTGGGGGGGTAAAATAGGGACGGGGAGGAGTGGGGAGGCATCGGATCAGGAGTAGCTCAGCCTGCCAGCTGAACCACAGAAGAGAGGAACCACGTGGCTGAAGCAGCAGCGGTTTCGTCTCAGCTGATGTCGGGTCTGGGCCCCCCACATGGCTAAGTCAGAGGATGATTTTAGCAGCGAAGAGAGAGAATGCTGGGCTGCCCACCGGTGCACCAGGTACAGCACCGAGCCAGACCTCTGGAGTGCCTGAGCCCCAGCTCCCGTCTGGAAATCAGCTCACCATCCTGCTTCACTAGAACCATGAGGTGACTGCCTCCTTTTCCTCCTGGGCCTTACCTTCCTCCAACATGCCCTGTCCCCATCTAATACCCCTGCACATGTTGGGCCAGCCCCCCTGTCATAATGCCCCAGACGTAGGTGCTGGGAGCTATTCTTTGTAACTGAACTAAATCTTAACCATGAGCAATTGATCTGAGAGGTGTACAGTTTAATTCTTCATAAGCTCCTAAAATAGCTTCACATTCCTGTTTGCTATTGCTGTATATTGTTGCATGTGTAACAGGGTATGTAATTCTGCCTATCTTTCCCCGCCCTGTTATGTAACTCCTGTTAGCTGCAGGCTGTAAGGGGTTAATCTTATGAGTTTGTCCCCCCCCCCCCCCTTGCTCCTCTATGATGACAGGAGTAAGGTGGTGACTCATGGCCTGTGTAAGCCTATCAGGGATAGGTATAGACCATGAGCCCGCCCCTTCTGTCTTAATTAGGGGAATGCCACATTTAGAGTTTGTCCTGTTCCTGCTCTGGAGGAGAGAGGAAGCAGTAGAGCTATCAGACTCTCCCATGGCGGGATGAGCGTGCTCACCCTCAGTCTTTGGACTGGGGGATCATCTGATTCAGGCACAGATGCCCTATACTATCAGGGGCAAAGCACCATCCAGAGGTATGGAGCCTCTGAGACCTTACATCGCTGTGAGAAGATCTGCAGTGGATGTTCCCCAATAAAGATCCTGTTCATAATTTACCTCTGTCTGAGTATCAGTCCTTGGGCTGAGGGGGAAAGAGTGCAATAGTGGGGGCTGACCTCCGAATCTCCTGGAGCCCATTACTGCTGGGCGCTAAGCACCATGAGAAGAGCTCAGAGAGGAACCTACGCCTGTCCTGATCTCCACTAGATCGCAGGTCAGACTCAGCTCTCCTGACCTAACAGGTATTTGCACCACACAATAGGTAGCATGGGGGTGGGGGGGGGTAAACAGTGCTACATATGATATTTATCCAGGGGAGGACTTATCCTGTGCTTTTTGGAGACAATAGTTACATTTTGGATACCATTATCTGTGTACAAGTGACTATTTACACTTTAGAAGTCATAGGGGCAGGGGTGGCCGACTTCATTCCTCAAGGGCCACTAACAGGTCAGGTTTTCAGGATATTCTAGCTTCAGCACAGGTGGCTCAATTAGTCCCTGCTTGAGCACAGAGGGCTCAATCAGAGGCACAGTCCTTGTCTGAGCCTCTGATTGAACCACCTTTGCTGAAGCTGGGATATCCTGAAAACCTGACCTGTTGGTAGCCCTTGAGGACTGGAGTTGGCCACCCCTGTCACAGGGGATAATTCTATATACTCAGAAGCGGACATTGGGGCCAATTTTCAGTCGACGTTAATAGGGATTTTTGTCCGGGAACGTCCCGAACGGTCACTTTGGAGAGTTAGCCCCATTTAATCAATGATTCCAAAAAAAGTAGGACATGGTTCCCTGCCTCAGTGATCACGAGGTGAGGAGGAAAAAACGACGTCATAATGTCAAAATAGTACTGTGAACATGAGCCTAAGGCTGCGCTTATAGTGCCGGCGATGCTGACGTCACGTTGCAGTCGCAGGAAAAATCAAATTGAAGTGACTTCCAGCGATCGCGCCATCGTGTCCCGCTTACTATAAGCATACGCGACCGCGGCAATGCATTTGTTTTGACGCGTGTCGCTGTCGCCGGCACTATAAGCGCAGCCTAACTGGCCTGATAATTAGCCAGTGCAGCACCAACGGGCTTTAAAAGAGCTGATAAACAGCAGATAAACATTGTTTTAAGCAACTTAGTGTAATTGTCTTCTTAGATTTAATTACCCATAAATTAAAGCTCTTACCTATTTGTATTTTGGGAAAAAATACGTATCACTTTTCATTAGGAAAACTGAGCTCACACATATCAGATACTTTTCTCAGGCTGCCCAAGGCCGAGGCTGTATTAGGCGCACGTGACGGAGCATGTGGCGTCACGCTCGCCTGCCACAGAGGCGATTTGTGGCCTTGGGGGAATCACGATGGGGAGGCTTGGCCGTGACGTCACAGAGCTGGTTCGCCCTCATTGATTGAACTGCGAACTGTTGCGCCGCCGCTCTTGCACACGCGTGCTCTATGGCCGTCTTCATTGAGGTACGGCCTTTTGTTTGCCGCACGCGCGCCGTCGTTCTCACCATGGCTCGTGGACTTATGATGGCACCATAATTACTTTGCAAACAAAAGACAGAGGGAAAGCTAATAATGATGCGGGGGCTATACGGGCTGGCATACAGTCCTATCACAAATATTGGATAGTGGTGGGCACACAATAACTATTAATATTAGTAAATATCTAGAAACAGGTTTGATGGTGAGCCAGAGATACATCATAAACACTAGAGAGGGAGAGAAGAAAACCGGCAGCACTCAAAAGAAACACAGCAGCAATGTGCTAAAAAGATAAGCAATTTATTCACATTTGCAAATATACGGGGTGTTACTTACAAGCAGGGGTGGATAGCAGGCAAATATCGGTGATTTCTTCCATGACGTCTCCTACGACGCGGCATCACCATGTCGCGGCGTCATGTGATGTCGCGTCGTCATGGCCATGCATCGCTATGTGACGTCACGTTGTCGTGGCAACGAATTGCCACCTGACATCATTTGATGTCAGGTTGCCCTGACTACGCAACGCCGCAAGAGGAGATGCCGCTCCAGCGAAGGTAAGCGAAACTTACAGAGGTCCTGCGCTCTAGCCCGCCAATCAGTTTAATTGTCATGGGAAAGAGAGCGGGATTTCTGTAACTGCTTGGTGCCCCCTCTTTCTTCCCCCTCACAGTCTCCCCTCTCTCTCTTCCACTCACTCTACCACCCCCCACCCCCACCCCCCAACAATCTTACCCTGGGGTGAGGAAGTCTCCTCACTGCTGATCTGGTCCTGCACAGGCTCGGGGACTCCGCAGCATCCTCCTCCGCTCGGGCAGAAGAAGTTGGACTCCACTTCTGATGCCGACAGGAGGGCACTGGTCTACAGCACCAGCCCATCGGGGAAAGCCCAAGCGCCCCATATGGCCAATTCACCCCTGATTGTAAGTAGCAGGCACACAACGTTTCGGCAACAGCCTTTGTCAAATGCAGAAAAAAAAAAGAAGTGTCCAAACACCACCCCTTAAAGCTGTAATCGAAGTGACCTTTTCTTTATTTTCTTACATAGCATTGAAACAGCAGGTCATAGGAACTGAACCTCGTTAATGTCAGCTCTGGGGACCCTCTGCTTCCAGAGATACTTACATCTATCTATAGGGGCTGATGGTAGCCACTCCTGCTTGGCTATGTGGTTCATGTAATGGGTGCCTTTCAAAGCTCCCGCGTCCTGCGGGTCAATAGGAAGGCGTGACATCATCTGGTGCAGCTTCCTATTGGCCCAGGTGACTGGGGGCTTTAAACAGCGCCGATACCGACACCCCCTATGGAGGTTAATATCTCGTGCAACAGGGGGTCGGTCCCTGGGCTGAAATTAATGGGGTTCAACTCCGGAGACCCCTGGCTTCAATCCTATGTAAAAAAAAAAAAAAAAAGGTCCCTTGGATTACTCCTTTAAATACCCTAACCTCATCAATGAGAGCCCTCCCACACCAGCTGCAAGTGATTATGACATCATCAAGAAATTGGCATAAACACATCATCACTGCCAGGTACCTATAGCATCCAGAATACAGATGCCACATGTATTTTGTAGCTTCGAAGGCGCTGTGATCAGCTCCTAGACACAGCAATGCCAGGAGTAGAGTCGGGCGAATATGTTCTGAGAATTTGGATCCGCAGCGGATCGTCCGGTTCCTTCGGCTCGCAGATTTCAGCGGATAAATCTGTAAAAGGGCGATTCGCGTTTTGCAGATTTTTTTAATTATTATTACCAATACACTTCGCGGATTCCGCAGCCGTGGACGGATTTGTAGAATCCAATCCGTGGATTCAGCAATTCTTAAGAATCCGCCAATGGGTCGCTAAATCCGCAGATTGGATTCTACAAATCCGCCCACGGGATGTATCCAATGGCGGTTTGTGAGTAAACCGCACGGATTGAAACCGACCCAAATCTGTTTCCGGATTTTACACCGCAAAACGGATTTTGGGGGTAACAACAACGAACATCCGGGAAACGGATGTCTCATCTAGCTTGGAGTACAGCGAGAAAGGGTTCCTATTTAATCACAATAAAATAATTAAAACTCGAAATTGCATGCAAAGATCATAACACAATAAATTCATTATCCTATTATTCTTTGTGGTACTGTATGATGTGTGCATGCAATTTTGGTTTTGATGAGGTCAGAATGACTTCCAGCTGGAGTGGTTAGCGCTCTCACTGATGAGGTCAGGGTATTTCAATGGCAGTGTTTGGTCACTTCCTTTTTCTGCTCTTGACAAAGTCTTCCTGTGGAAACTTGTAAGTACCACTCTGTATATTTGCATATTTGAATAAAGTGTTCATCTTTTTAACACATTGTTGCTGTGTTTCCTTTGAGTGCTGCAGGTTGCAGCAGAGATCGAGGTACTGAATAACAGACCGGGCTTCATACCAACCCCTAACCCAAAGGTGATCCCTTTAAAGCAGCAAAATATGACAAATCCTGTTTTGTTCTCTCAAATACATCAGTTCTACAGTGTTAGATGATACTGTCTGCATTTTTTTAAAACTCCTAATACCATTTTAATGATTTTTAAAAAAAAAATGATTGATCCTTTTTTTGCTACAGCAGCCATTTAGAAAGCCATATCCACTTCCTCTTTTGAAGTAGGCTCTGTCACACACCTTTTTGAGCTCAGCCCTTTGGCAAACAAAGTATCACAAACAGATCTGTTGCTGTGTTCCAAACAGCAGACTGTCTATTGCTCTGAAAGCTGTAACAATAATGTGTTACACTTAGTAATACAATGTTACATATCAGCTGCAGCATTTCACTGACTGCAGCATAGAGTCAGAAGGTGGCCATTATGTTAGGCACACAATTAGGCTTTTGACAAATTCATAACAGGAGCACCAAACGACTGCCAGCATAGGTAAGAGTGGCATTATACATTGTCACATGCTTGACATATAAAAAGAAGAGAGGGAAAAAAAGAGTGCGAATGTAGCATTGCTGCTTTAAGCTACTAACGGACCACTCACATTTTTTAGGAACATTAATTTAAAGATGATGTGTGATGATAAGACAGTTGCGAGTACTAGAAAGGTAGGCGGGTGCGTTGGACATTTCCCATAGGAGCGCAAGCACATCTAATCCCCCATCCTTAATCTCTCACTCAAGACATTTATGAATCTTGTGCAACATGATATCTCCAAAGCGAAATGGGCAAATAATACAAGGAATAATCTTACAAAGAATAACTACAGGGCACTGACTAGCCTACAAAAAAAGGATGACATCATTATCAAAAGTGCAGGTAAAGGTGGGGCTATAGAAAACGGAGAACGTTACGGTGCCCTAGATAGGGATCCTACATATGAAATCTTAGATATAATTAGACCCACTGTACATGATGAGGCTTTTGATAAAGGGCTAATTGATAAATCAACGGTGGATTTTTTAATTAAAAAAGGTATTCCGTATTCCAGCATTGTATCTCTTACCAAAGATACACAAGGATCTGAGTATCCCCCCTGGACGTCCTATAGTTTCCGGAATTGATCGTGTTCGGCAATCACTTTCCGTGCACGCTGATTGCTTTCTGCAGCCATTAGCACAGAACTTGCATACTTATTTAAAGGGTATAGCTGATTTCCTTAACAGGATTACTGCAATCAGCAGTGTTGGAGTAGATGATATTCTGTGCACTATGGATGTAAAAGCCTCTATACAGACATTCCCCATTAGGAAGGGCTGGGAATAACAAAAGAAGCTTTAAGCACCACCACTTGAAGTGAGGAACATTGCACTTTTATAACTGATCTTCTTGAAATTGGATTGTCAAAACATTTTTCGTTTTGGAATGAAATTCTATATGCAAACGCAAGGTACAGCAACGGGGGCCAATATAGTAATGGGGGCCAATACCGCAACGGGGGCCAATATAGCAACGGGGGCAAATACAGCAATGGGGGCCAATACAGTGCCCTCTTATACAATTTTTTTTATGTTTCTAAAAGAAAAGTGGTTGTTTTTGGATAATAAGGAATGTAATACAGTATGTACTTTAAGAACTATGGGAAGTATACAGATGACATTTCTTTCTTTGGACAGGGACCAGTGACCAACGTAGAGGTATGTGACAGTATGCTAACCTGGCACACCTAACCATTACATTTAAATTGGGACATGACAAGGATCCATTATTTGGATGTTAAGATCACTAACGGCAAAAATAGTTTGGTGACTGAATTATGTAAGAAAGGTTCGGATAGAAACAATACAGATAGTTTTCATCCTATAGCGACAATTGACGTAGTTGACTAAAGGGTAATCCTTCGGGATCGAAGGATTACCAACACTGACAGACTCCAGACAGAGGGGTTATTCAGCTAAACAGCTGACTGCAACCAATTAAAGGGTTAAACTAATACCCAGAGAGTCACTAATGAGGAAAGCCCCTAGAAAACAGTATCGCACGTAATTCCCTTTTTGTCTGCATACAACACAATGTTGAGGGAAATCCAATATATTATAAATAAATACTGGAGTAATATGCAAAAAGACATTTATTTAAATAATCCAGGACACTTATTTAAGGAGAAACCTTTATTTTCATATTGATGTGTGCACCCAGTCGTCGGGATAAACTGTTCAAAACAGAGGTTGATCCACCCAAACCAGTGTGGGCCCCCCTCTGAGGATTACTAATTAATATAAGGGGTTAACGGCCTTAAGGGGTTAACTTCTGGTATTGGCCCTCCCTATCATATGATATAGGATGACTGTCCAGAAGGGACTGACCAGTGATGTCACCATAGGCGATAGAAGGGAATACATAGCTCTATCCAATGTTTTAGAAGCAGGTTCCTCTGAGTTATGGTAGAGGGTCTCACTGTTAGGTCTGTAAATATGTTTAAATGCATAGATATGTATTTTAAGAGTATCCTTTCCCTGTTTATTGATTTCAGTTAAGGACCATGTACTATATAGTTAGCGCCTATAGCAATGGCCCAAGATTGTTCTCATGCAGTAAGAGGAGTGATCATGTGTTTAGCAGGAGTCGTAGCTTTGGAGCATTCGGATCGGTCCCACCGCAAGGTCCTTGGTAAACTCCCAATCCAATATGCATGAACAGGGTATGCCATACACGACTTTATTGATGTAATGCAGGAGATTGACAATGTAACCAATACTAAAGGAAATAAGCATACGTGCCTCACCAGGGCACTAGATTTACACACTTGATACTATACATCCTAAAGGCCTGAATGAGGAAAATAACCTACACCGCTTTATAGAGCGGTGACCCCTTACCTTGTATGAGCAGGAAGTTTTGATGAAATTATTCCTATAAATGCTTCCCCTGTTTTCCTTAGCAAATACTTGAAGTAATTACCTAAAGTGGAATTTGAACATACTATGCTAGGTACACAGGCTTATCACATTGCAACATAATCCTAATGTGCATTGTCTATGATTGAATACTGACTGAGGTGTCAAAGTCTAAATGGAAAGCAAAAGGGGATAGGCTCAGCTAGTCCTGATGAGTTAGGATGAACCTAGATCGATGCAGCACACTTGAGTGCATGGTAGGATACAAATGGCAACTGCATGAGTGACAATCATGTTATCATAGGGTTCTGCCTAAAACAGGATGGATTGAGTCAGACCCACATACAGTAGTACAGACAGGAATGCAGTTCTCTGCTACATCTTATTATTGGGTAGAATATACCGCTGACCGCATCTCTCTTACCCAACTTGACATATTGGCTTTATTCCCTTTTCACTGACAGTTCTACTACAGGCTAAGTAAGCGATTGACATTGAAAACTGAATAGTTGAGTCATTTAGTGGCACAGAAAGATCTGTTTTACTATGGGTCCATATTTACACGACCACTATCCAGAGGAGGAACTAGGTATTTTTGCAAGTTCCACCAACTGCGCGGCCCCTCCCCAATTTTTTTTCATAGAACCACACACATTTTCCTCTCTACTCTCCCCTTGTCTTTCTCCCCCTCCTCCCCGCCCTTCCCCCATTCTCTCCCGCGATACTGCCTCCATTCTCCGCTGTTCTTCTCCACCTAAATGCTCCCGCCCTCCCCCCAGCAGCTGCCCCACTTGCTCCCCTCAGCAGCTGCCCCACTTGCTCCCCCACACTAGTTCCACCTCTGCCACTATGTAAGGAATCGGGGAACACGTCCCTTGCGGCGTGTTCCCTCCTTACCTGCTGCATCTCAGTCCCCCGCTGTTTACAGAGCACGCGCGCACACACAGCTCTTCTACTCACACCACGGAGCTTGGTTCCGCCCCCCAGTCGCGTTGCGCATCTCGCGCTCTGCGCGCACACGACACCGTGCACCGCTCCCCAGCTGCGGGGTAAGTATTCTAATTGCCCACTTGTCTCCTGCAGCCTATCTCTGCCTCTGCAGAGGCCGTGCCTCCATTCCGCCCCCTGCCTCATTGAATCCTGTCTGCTATAAATGCCTTGCTCATTCACTCCTGCCTGTGTAGCCCTGTGTTCCTGCGTTCTGTTTTGCCTTGCTGTTTCTCTCTAGTTGCTTTCTTGTGCAAAGACCCGGCTTGACTATTGGACCCTCTCTGGATAACAACCCCAGCTTGCTCCTGACTACCCGCACCTCTCCAACCCCGACCACGGCCCTTGGACGAGCTACCACTCTCCCGGCTCCAACCCCAGACCACGGCACAAAGGACACTGACCATTCTCCTGGCTCCGCCCCTGGATCCCGGCAAGTATCTGGACTAACCCAATCTCTCCATCCCAGACCAGGCTACGCTGACTATCCACCCTCCAGGCACACCTCCGCTGCTGTGGGTGCGCAGTTTCGTACTTTCCCACTTCAGTACCGGTGTCCCGCCTTGTTCGTGGTGAGCGCAAGCGTTACACACTATCAATTAGAAAGAGTTGAACAATGACCGATTCTCTCTGAACTACAGCATGATATACCCTGCACCGGCGCAATTCTGTGAGGGATTGAGACGTAGATATGATGTGGAGAGATTGATGCTCTATACTGCTGACAATACAGTTCTTTTAGATCAATGCTGACTATTACTACTCACAGTATACAGTGTCAGATAAGATGGGTTACATATTAACTCTATCAAGTAATTGTTGCTGAAGAATAAGCTGCTGAATAATCTATATCTATTTAATTGAAAATTGTGAGATTGGCCAAGAGGTACGCTCCACTGTGACACACACACACTGACATTGGTCCCTGTGTCCGCCCGCCCAGTCAGCCTCCCACACGACTCTCATTGGCCAAAAGGTACAGTGACATCACCTACTCCACTGTGACACACACATACTGTCACAGACTCTCACCATACCTCCTGAGACTGTCACCCCCCTGCGGATTCACACACTGACCTTGGTAAGTATAACACACTTTCCAACTCCCTCACCCACAGCTCACCGTCCCGCTGACTCCCCCCCACCATCACCTCCCCACTGGCTCCCCCTCACTCACAGCTCACCGCCCCGCTGGCTCCCCCCCACCATCACCCCCCCTCACTCACAGCTCACCTCCCCGCTGGCTCCCCCCCAATATCACCCCCCCTCACCCACAGCTCACCTCCCCGCTTGCTCCCCCCCACCATCACCCCCCCTCACCCACAGCTCACCTCCCCGCTGGCTCCCCCCCACCATCACCCCCCCTCACCCACAGCTCACCTCCCTGCTGGCTCCCCCCCACCATCACCCCCCTCACCCACAGCTCACCTCCCCCCCACCATCACCCCCCCCTCACCATCACCCCCCTCACCCACAGCTCACCTCCCCGCTGGCTCTCCCCCTCACCCACCATCACCCCCCCCCTCACCTCCCTGCTACCTTCCTCCTCGGCGCACCTTCCCCCCTCGCGGCGCCCTTAACCCTGTTGGCCACATGAGGGAAGCGTGGCTGACTGTCCCCTGGGGCGGCCGGTGGGGGGAACACGGGGAGCCTCCAGCCTTCCCCCCCGCGTGCCTCCAGCCTTCCCCCGCGCGCGCCTCCAGCCTTCCCCCGCGCGCGCCTCCAGCCTTCACACAAGCGACACCAATGCGGTAGCTGCCACCGGCTCACCCCCCTCCCAGATAACCCCCCCCTCACCCGCAGCTTACCTTCCCCCTCGGCGCACCTTCCACCCTCAGCAGACTTCCTTCACGGATGGTACATCTTACCGGCCGCTCCGCACTACTCCACCATGTCGGACGCCACAATATTAAAATGGCGCTCCACACTACTCCATCCTGTCAGACGCCACAATATTAAAATGGCACTACACCCTCCATCACCCTTACCGCACGATTTCAACCGTGCACCCCTCTTACCTATAATAAATATAGCCTTCTCTGACGTTGACCTGACCTGCCTTTTACTGCCCCCCTCCTTTCCTGTCCACTGCCCCCCCCTCCTGTCCACTGTCCCCCCTCTCCTGTCCACTGTCCCCCCCTCCTGTCCTTTCCACTGCCCTCCCCCTCCTGTCCTTTCCACTGCCCTCCCCCCTCCTGTCCTTTCCACTGCCCCCCCCTCCTTTCCTGTCCACTGTGCCCCCCCTCCTGTCCTGTCCACTGTCCCCCCCTCCTGTCCTTTCCACTGCCCTCCCCTCCTGTCCTTTCCACTGCCCTCCCCCCTCATGTCCTTTCCACTGCCCTCCCCCCTCCTGTCCTTTCCACTGCCCCCCCCCCTCCTGTCCTGTCCACTGTGCCCCCCCCCCTCCTGTCCGGGCAACGCCGGGTCTCTCAGCTAGTGACATATAAAGAGTAATAGGATAATATATGATATGTGCATGCAATTTTTTGTAATTATTTTATTGTGATTAAATATGAACTCTTTCCCACCGTACTCCTGGCATTGCTGTGTCTAGGTGCTAATCGCAGCGACTTCATAGCTACGAAATACATGTGGTATCTGTACTCCCCGATGCTACAAGCGGCTGGTAGTGATGATGTGAATGTGCTAATTTCTTGATGATGTCAACCACTTGCAGCTGGAGTGGAAGGGCTCTCACTGATGAGTTCGGGGTATTTAAAGGAGGGACAAAGGCTGTTGCCGAAACGTTGTGCGTCTGCTACATGTAAGTACCACTCTGTATATTTAAATCCATTGTTTGTCTTTTTAGCACATTGCTGCCGTGTTTCTTTTGAGTGCTGCAGGTTTTCTTCCGTCTTCTCGCCAAAAGACACTGCATAACCCCTCCAAAGCATCTTTTTACAATCAAAATGTTTACCAATGTTAAAAATAAAATAAAAAGGGTATCTAAAAGAATGGATCCTATTACACTTCCCGGAGCCTCCCGAGACAAATCTCGGAAGGCCGTGGATCGCAGTGCCGACAGAGACGCACGGAAGCAGAATCCATGAACCGAGATCAAAATAAATGAAAGACTCAGCAAGCTGGGATGGGGGCAGGGGATAAGAAACCCCAGATATTCTGGTAGTCCCCCTCTCCCCCTGTTTTCCATCGGCCGCACATGCGCGATCGGTCCAAGCCGCGGTTGCGTGATCAGCGCTTGGCGATCGAGCATGCGCATAAGCCACCAGCAAGCGCTCATCGTGCATGTGCGGCATTCGTACCGGTTTTTGCCGGGACAAATGTGGTCACCCATCCCCCCTCCCAAACAGGTCAGGTTTACAGGATATCCGAGCTACAGCACAGATGGCTCCATCTGTCCCTGCTGAAGCAGGCATATCCTGTGCTGAAGCAGGCATATCCTGAAAACCTGACCTGTACGGGCGGGTGGGCGGGCTTGAGGACTGGAGATGAGCCCCCCTGTGGTGAGGCATGAGGACATGGGATATTGGTCGTATCCCGATCTTAAGTATGAGGTAAAGATAATTGAATTGAAAATAAGTTATTTCAATATTGTACCATGTATGGAAAATGGTATAATGTTATAATTCTACTCTTCTACCTGTTTATCTATGTATGTCTTGTTTTTTTTGTATCGCATTTACTATATTGCTGACGTTTCATGTTTAATACCACGTGTGGAAAACGTAATAAAAACATCAATAAGAAAAAAAAATGTGTATATATACATGTCCACAATTCCTTTTTTTTTTTAAAGGTGTGAAACAGCTACATTTAAACTATTAAACATGCATCTGTTCCTATTTCACATACTGTATGTCTTAGGCAGGACTGCCCCTATAAAAATCTGCAGTCCTGAAAAAGACTGCCTCCTTAGAGACAGGGATGCAGTCCTTGGGTGTTCAGCTTAGATAATTTTAACCCTGCAATGGGTTGCTGGGCCATCCAGAAGCGAAAGGGTTAACATAGCATATGTCTGCAACTCAAATTTACATTGTTTAAAGCAGCAGAACGTGTTTTTTAATAGGGGGTCTCCGGTGCTGAACCGCGTTGCTTTCAGCTCCGAGGACCTGCGGAGATACATACCTCCGTAGGGGGTGCCGGGAGCAGCTCCGCGGGTTTAAATGTCCCGATCACGCGGGCCTATAGGAAGCTGCAAGGGATGACAGCTCGGTGTCCTATTGCCGCGGGAGCTTTAAATCCACCATTTTGATAGCCCGAGACACAGCCCAGCCAGAGCGGCTACCAACACTCGCCCCTACGAAGGTATCTCGGAGAGCAACGGAGCCCCGCTGCTCAAATTAACACGATTCATCTCTGGAGACCCCTGCTTCAAACCTATAATGCTTTAAAAATAAAAAATAAACAAAATTCAAAATATAAAAAGCAGGATTGCTGCCTAAACAGATTTTCTTCCAACAGGCAAGAAAGGGAAAAACTGCATTTCTTTGGCACTTTACCCTTATTTGATATGTAAAGACATGAGATGGGTTCTGAGCTCTCTGTTCTGCCATATGTTGGAACCTCCTTCACAGCAATACAGATCATGCAATAGGATTTGCTGCCGTCCCATAGCGTTCACTTCCACCTCAATGAATATGTCAAAATGCATGTGTATTTGCTGTGTCCTCCATTTCACCTTTATCATTTTGGATGCTTACAGTAGTTCAAATGCTTTATTTGATTGCATTAAATAGCATATTGACATTTTACAAATAGATTGAACGTATTCTGCATGTGAATTTGATGGGTTTGGGGTAATGAGTGGGCTATGCCAACCGGGACACAGTGAAATCGTTTTGGATTTACAAAATGCCATGCCTATATATGAAGACTGAACTCTCTGATTGAACTCTCTCCCCCCACCTCCCACACACACAGGATACACACCAACATACACAGCTCTCATTCTCACCATTCGTTTATTTAGTTAACAATGTGCCTTTATGTTAACTATACAAACAAATACATTGTCCTAGGCATGCAAAAAAATTATGGCATTCTAATAAGTTCATAAATGGGGGGGGGGGGATGGGGGGGGGTTTGGGAGGAACAACACCTTGTAAGTATATATTGCTCTTAAAATACATTTTAAAGTAATAAAATAAATGTGAGGATTGTTTCAGTTTAGCTGTACATATTATTATTAAATATTAAAGATCATTTTAACATGTGTGTATATACATACATATAAAATAGACCTTTAATATTTAATGATACATTTTAAATATGCATTTATTATTACGCATATCGTCTTTGTTGATAGGGTTATCTCTCTCTCTGTATATAGAGGTAGAAGAATGTTACCATTTGAGTTCCAGCTTTTTGCAATGGGCGGGCAGGGGTTTTAATGCCTGAGGTATGGGAAGCGCTTGGATGCTTTTGGGGAAATGCGAAGGGGGCAGACACTGCAGGACCGTTTGCATAGCTGTCAGATAGAGGGTGGCTGGCGTATTCCCCACCAGATAGTTACATTTGTCTTCTCCAAGTAAGAGCGTCCAGTATTCTGGATGATCCTGCAGCATCTTTCTCATCTTGAAGTTCAGGGAAGGTAAAAAGAGCAGGAGATAATCCAGGCAGAGTTTCTTGGATTCAACATTGACCTTGGAGCACCATAGCTGCTCCAGGATTATATCCAGGGGAGTCTGACCCTTGCAGTCCATGATCCTAGGAGATGCTCCATTGCCTAAAAGGATCAAGACGGTTTCTGATCTCAGCAGCTCACATGCTAGGTGCAATGGGGTCTTTCCATCCTCTAGATGGAAGCAGCCAGTCCTGCTGATGTAGGAGTGAAGACTAGGTAATTTATGGGCGATCTTAATGATCATGATCAAAATGTCTCTTCTGTCATAGGTAACAGCCATAGCTAGGTGAGGTGCAGAAGATGGGCAGCAGCAGAATTTCTCTCCTGGCACCTTCAGGGCTTCCTTAGGGAAGTGAGACAGCAGATACTGGGCATAGGGCAGGTGGTTGTGTACCACTGCATACAGAAGAGCTTCCGATGGCGAATAGGACCTCTCGCTGGCATTCCCCTCCCAGTAAAAACATTCCATAGTCCTCATATCCTCTAACATCCACACGGGCTTCTGGTCCCGGACAGCCTGATAAAACATATAAGACAAGAACTTACACTGTCTGCTCTGTTGTTCATCCTGCAGGCTGGCTTGGTTGCTGCACATGTCTCTCCTAAATGTATTCACAGAGAAGGGAATAACAATGGGCGAGAGTCACAGGCTCCGTGCAGGCATCCAGAAGGAGTCTGTTTAATCTGCCACCTTCAGACAGGCATTGCAGGGAGAAGAGAATCGATCTCACGCCATCATTGAAGCAGGTTCATCTTGGACTAAAAGCTTCCTGTCTGGGTTTAACACTTGCAGTCCCGTCCTCTCTTTCATCCATATGATTGTCCTTTGGATGATAAATGCAAGCATCTGCTACATGGGGACAAAGGGTTGCTGTAGCATAGTGTATGAAGGATCGACCAGCTGGTGTCTTACGCTGTCTTTAGATATAAAGCAGGTCTGCCTGTAATGCAGCTTCCTGTCAGGGCAGGTCCTTTATTACACTGTGCCCATATTAGGCAAGCCAACCCCATCAACATCTGCAGTGTAACCAAAGCAGCTGAGCTAGATGTTATTCTTCAAGATGCTGTACATTAATTTTTTTTTTCTTTTTCTGTAACGATTTATTCTGATTTTTAGGGGGGAAATTTAAGGTACAGGGATAAAAACGGAGATTAACAATGATAGCACATCAGCATTGATACATTATCATAATATCCAAAATAATAATAAGCGAGACTAAAAAGGAACAGCTAACAACTGACAATCAGAGAAGAACAGACCACTTAAATTGAAAAAGAAAACATTTTTAAATTTGTCCTTGATTGCGTACAGTAATGGCTTGGTATGAAAAAAGTCCTATAGTCCCTGCGAAACCCTCCAACTGAGACCGACCCCTCGATAGCCTACCTTTCCCCCCATCCCCCTTTTGGATTTGGTCCCCTCTGACCATCCCAGAGTCTAGCCTCATTGATAGAGGGCTGTTGAGGATGTAAACTGAGGGTCCCCAACGGGCCGAATTAAGGCTTTGGGGGTCCCAGGGCATTTAAGACAGGGAGGCTCGTGTGGCCTTGTCCACATGGCCAGCACATACAATTAAAAGCATGGATATACAGTGGTGTGAAAAAGAAAGTACACCCTCTTTGAATTCTATGGTTTTACATATCAGGACATAATACCAATCATCTGTTCCTTAGCTGGTCTTAAAATTAGGTAAATACAACCTCAGATGAACAACAACACGTGACATATTACACCGTGTCATGATTTATTTAACAAAAATAAAGCCAAAAGGGAGAAGCCATGTGTGAAAAACTAAGTATACTTTATGATTCAATGTATTTATTGGCTTGTACAACCACCTTTAGCAGCAATAACTTGAAGTAATCGTTTTCTGTATGACTTTATCAGTCTCTCACATCGTTGTGGAGGAATTTTGGCCCACTCTTCTTTACAACGTTGCTTACGTTCATTTGTTTGTGCACAGCTCTCTTAAGGTCCAGCCACAGCATTTCAATCGGGTTGAGGTCTGAACTTTGACTGGGCCATTGCAACACCTTGATTCTTTTCTTTTTCAGCCATTCTGTTGTAGATTTGCTGGTGTGCTTGGGATCATGGTCCTGTTGCGTGACCCAATTTCAGCCAAGCTTTAGCTGTCAGAGAGATGGCCTCACATTTGACTCTAGAATACTTTTGTATGCAGAGGAGTTTATGGTTGACTCAATGACTGCAATGTTCCCAGGTCCTGTGGCTGGAAAACAAGCCCAAATCATCACCCCTCCACCACCGTGCTTGACAGTTGGTATGAGATGTTTGTGCTGATATGCTGCATTTGGTTTTTGCCAAACGTGGCGCTGTACATTATGGCCAAACATCTCCACTTTGGTCTCGTCTGTCCAAAGGACATTGTTCCAGAAGTCTTGTGGTTTGTTCAGATGCAACTTTGCAAACCTAAGCCGTGATGCCATGTTCTTTTTAGAGAGAATAGGCTTTCTCCTGGCAACCCTTCCAAACAAACCATACTTGTTCAGTCTTTTCTAATTGTACTGTCATGAACTTTAACAATTAACATGCTAACTGGGGCCTGTAGAGTCTGAGATGTAACTCTGGTTTTTTTTGCAATTTCTCTGAGCATTGCACGGTCTGACCTTCGGGTGAATTTGCTGGGATGTCCACTCCTGGGAAGATTGGCAACTGTCTTGAATGTTTTCCACTTTTGAATAATCTTTCTCACTGTAGAATGATGGACTTTAAAGTGTTTGGAAATGGCCTTATAACCCTTCCCAGATTGATGGGCAGCAACAATGGCTTCTCTAAGATCATTGCTGATGTCTTTCATCCTTGGCATTGCGTTAACACACACCTGAATGCTCCAGACCAGCAAACTGCTAAACTTCGGCTTTTACAGAGGTGGTCACACTTGCTGATGATCAATTAATCAAGGGCATTCGATTAGCAGCACCTGTCTGCTACTTAGCATCTTAATTCCTATTGAAGCAGTAAGGGTGTACAGCTAAACCCCGTTATAACGCGCCTCGTTATACCGCGATTCGGTTATAACGCGGTTTTCCCGTGGCTCCCGTTTTAAAAAAAAAAAAAAAAAAAATATTTTTTTAAAAATATTTTTTTACATTTTTTTTTTTGCACACTGCACACACTCACTGCACACACACTGCTCATTGCTCACACTGCCACACTGCACACACACTGCACACTGCACACACACTGCTCATTGCTCACACTGACACACTGCACACACTCACTGCACACACACTGCTCATTGCTCACTGCCACACTGCACACACACTGCACACTGCACACACACTGCTCATTGCTCACACTGCACACACACTGACCACACTCACGCACACTCACACACACTTACGCACACTCACGCACACTTACAGACACTCACACACACTCACACACACACACACACACACTTACACACACTTAGACACTCACACACACTCACACACACTTACACACACTTAGACACTCACACACACTCACACACACTCACACACACTTACACACTCACAGACACTCACACACACTCACACACACTTACACACACTTAGACACTCACAGACACTCACAGACACTCACACACACTCACACACACTCACACACACACTCAGACACTTACACACACTCACAGACACTTACCCACACTCACACACCCATATACACACACACACTTTCTCTCCCATATATACTTACACACACACTCTCTCACTCTACACAGACGGGCCGCGACCAGCACCACCACCCGCTCCCCCCCCTCCTCCCGCGCAGGCAGCGGGAGCACCGGGGACAGCGGTGGGGAGAAGAAACCCCCCGCTACAACCTCCATGCAGGCAGCATGGTTCTGAGGTAAGCGGCGACCTGAGGGACATCCGCACTCCCATCTCCTGCCCCGCGGCCTGTCCCGCGGTGACAGGGTGAAGCGGGGACAGGAGGGACATCCCCGCTCCCATCTCCTGCCCCGCGGCCTGTCCCGAGGTGACAGGGGGAAGCGGGGACAGGAGGGACATCCCCGCTCCCATCTCCTGCCCCGCGGCCTGTCCCGCGGTGACAGGGTGAAGCGGGGACAGGAGGGACATCCCCGCTCCCATCTCCTGCCCCGCGGCCTGTCCCGAGGTGACAGGGGGAAGCGGGGACAGGAGGGACATCCCCGCTCCCATCTCCTGCCCCGCGGCCTGTCCCGAGGTGACAGGGGGAAGCGGGGACAGGAGAGACATCCCCGCTCCCATCTCCTGCCCCGCGGCCTGTCCCGCGGTGACAGGGGGAAGCGGGGAGCGGAGGGACATGCCCGCTCCCATCTCCTGCCCCGCGGCCTGTCCCGCGGTGACAGGGGGAAGCGGGGAGCGGAGGGACATGCCCGCTCCCATCTCCTGTCCCGCGGGATGAATATGCGCTAAAGCGCGGCGGCCATTTTTTTTTCTCGCGACCCCGTTAGTAACGCGGTGGTCTCGGGGTGGACCCCGAGACCCGCGTTATAACGGGGTTTAGCTGTACTTAGTTTTTCACACATGACTTCTCCATTTTGGCTTTATTTTTGTTAAATAAATCATGACACGGTGTAATATGTCATGTGTTGTTGTTCATCCGAGGTTGTATTTACCTAATTGTTATTATGTCCTGATATGTAAAACCATAGAATTCAAAGAGGGTGTACTTTCTTTTTAACACCACTGCAGATATATATTCTACTATCGCAGTCATATATATATAAAAAAAAAATTTTTTGTGACTTCGATAGTTGCAAGTTGTACATTTTATTAAAAGGGCAGACTGGCCAAAAACTACTTTAATCGTTAAAATTCTAAACAAATATACATAGTTACATAGTAGATGAGGTTGAAAAAAGACATGGATCCATCAAGTTCAACCTATGCTAAATATCCGTGGACTGGGTGATCAGTAATATGGGTCCTGCCTGGCTTGTCCGCGAACAGAACCTTGTACTGCTCTAACAAAGCCTGTGCCTGCATCGCTGGGGTACTTCGAGCTGGGGACCTATCTCTACCTGCTCCACGGTTCCCCCATTCCTAAACTCCCCTAGGAGATCGGCAGAGCTTGGCTCACCAGGTCCCCCATCGGTGGGCTACAGATAGCCAGCACTGATGGCTCACTTGCAAAATATGCTTGCAACAAATTTATATGGTAGGTTCTGTGTCTACCTTTCTCCTCATCTAACTGTGCAACATAGTTGCACTCGTTCATCCGCCGGAGTACCGTATACGAGCCAGCTTAGGCAGCCATGAGTTTGTTCTGCCGAGTGGGCTTCAGAACAAGCACTTGCTGCCCAGGCATGAAATCTCTGCTACGGGCATTCTTCTCATTCTAACGCTTTTGCTTGGTCTGAGCATCCTTCAGTTTAGACTGTGCTAACCCAATGAACATCTCTAACCGGTCCCTGAGCTCTACTACTGTAGCACAGAAGCATTAGTATCAGTAGTCTCCCCATCCCTCACGGAACAGGCCAAGCTGTCCACGGACCCTGCGATCATATATAAGCTCAAAAAGGTGAGTACCTGGTACATTCTTGGGTACCTCTCGGTATGGGAACAGCAAGTGCTGTAAATAAATCTCCCAGTCTGTCTGTTCAGCTTCTACAAAGGCTTGCAGCATCTGCTTCAGGGTACCATTGAACCGCTCACACAGTCCTTTTGTCTGGGGGTGTTAAGGGGCAGTACGGAGGGCTGTCACCCCGCACGTATCCCAGAGACACTGGAGCAATTCAGACATGAATTGCGCACGTTGATTGGTTAGGATCTCACTAGGGAACCCTAATCTTGTAAAAATCCATATTAAAGCTTCTGCTACCTTCCTAGCCTCAATGAATGTAAGTGCCACAGCCTCAGGGTAGCTGGTCGCAAAATCGACCACCGTGAGTATGTAGTGCTTCCCTGTCCAGCTAGGAACCAGAAGGGGTCCCACTATGTCGGCTGCTACCCTCCGGAAAGGTTCACCAATCACGGGAGTGGCTTCAGGGGGACCTTCACACGGTCGCCTTACTTGCCTACTCACTGGCAGGCATCACAGGAGTGGCAAAAATCTGTCACTGCCATAGATGCCCCCGGCCAGTAAAAACACTGCAATAGCCGGGTTGTGGTGCGGGTGATCCCCTGGTGTCCTGCAAGTGGGATGGAATGGGCTACGTGCAACAACCACTAGCTGTCTCCTACTGGTCCATACTCTGTCTGGAGCATCAGGAGCATGCTCTATGTACAGGAGCCCATGGTGGCAGAGATACCGATCCGACCAACTCTTAGAGACAGACTCGAACGCTCGAAGTCTCATGCCCTCTAAGCTGAGAACGGACCGCACTGCTTTTCTGAACTTGGCACCTAGCTCTGGCCACTCATCCTTAATCAACAAGTTGAGATGGGGAAACAGGTATGTTGGCAGGGATATCAGGACATAGTACAGACTCGGCCTGGCTTACCTGCTGGTCTCCATAGAGACCTCAGGATTTGGTGGTCCCAAATGCAGGGGGATGGTGATTTCCTCAGTGGACAGGGTAACTTTGGCTCCTGGTGACCGCAGCCACAGGAGCATCTTCACTTGCAAAAGAGCAGATGAGGTGTCCTAGGTCGTTACCGAGTAGCACATCGGTATCCAACCGTGGCAAGACACCCACATCCCTCACTCCTCGACTGGCACCCCAGTCAAGAAACACCCGGGTGACCTAGGTTGACCTAGGTCCCCCGTCTGGCATAGTGACCTGCATCCACGGTCCAGGGAGCAGATCCCCATGGGTAACCATATCAGGTCGCACCAGGGTAATTGTCGCACCGGAGTAGATCAGGTCGGCCGCCAGGCGATCTCCAATGGTCACGGGACGCAAATGTTTCCTCTGGACATCGTGGACCTACAGCCTGACTGCTGCAACTTGTGCCCGTCTGCCTCCTCCGCTGTGCTGACTGTAGATTGTGAAAGAACCACTGCCTGGGTCCTCAGCTGTACCTGTTGGATGGCTGTTCGCTGCTCCTCTGAAGGTACCAATCCCATGAAGGCAACCGCCTTCGCTGCTTGTGTACTTTGCCCCGGAGGGGGGTTGCTGGAACGGTGCAGATCGGGACAATCTGGCTTTATATGCTCGGTCCGGTGGCACCGATAGCATCTCCGCTCATGCACGAATTCCATAGCCATGGCTTTAATGAGAGCCGTCAGATCTGCAGCAGGGACAGCAGCAGCCACCTGGGCTACTGCATACTGCAAGTGGAACCACAGGCTCATCCTCAACCTCAGCCTCGTCCTCTGTGTCCTCTGCGATCTCCTTGATATCCAGTGTTACATCCTGGGCTGGAGTAGCCACGGTTGCCTTCATAGCCAGAGGGCAAGCCAGTCTGGCTTCGTGGAGCTCCAGATCCTCCTCAAGTTGCGTCTTAGCCCGACCGTCTGTCGGGAGTCCGTAACTCTCACACCGAGTCACGATTCTCAGGCGATCCCAGGACTGAAATCGTCCTGACCGCTGAGACATCTTCGCCTTTGGGCACTAAGCTACAGTGACAAAGAACAGTGTACTTTCTTGTGCCCTGTGTAAATCGTTTGTACATGTACTACTTGTTTTGGTTACTCACAGTCTATGAACTCCTCTTTGTACTATAAACCCCTGCAAGAATTTATAGTCCAAAGCTGAATGATCCCACCTCTAAAACCAGAAAAAAGCCTGTCACGGGAGACCAGGCACTTTTTACACCATTTATATATTATCAGGATCATTCATTCAACCTCCATATTAATGAACAATTGGTTAACTGAGGAAGAGGTTCATAGGCGGCTTGAAAAAATTAAAGTAAATAAGGCACCTGGCCCCGATGGCATACATCCAAGAGTTCTCAAGGAGTTAAGTTCAGTAATAGCCAAACCATTACATTTAATATTCAAGGACTCCATTTCCACAGGCTCAGAACCACAAGATTGGCGTAAAGCAGATGTGATGCCTATATTTAAAAAGGGAGCTAGATCACAACCAGGGATTACAGACCTGTAAGCCTGACTTCAGTAGTGGGGAAACTACTTGAAGGTATAATACGGGATAATATTCAGGAATACCTATTTTAAAACAAAATTATTAGTAATAGTTAGCTTCAGATTTATGAAGGATACATCATGCCAAACTAACCTTATTTGTTTCTTTGAGGAGGTAAGTAGGAATTTAGACCAGGGTAATGCAGTTGATGTGGTCTACTTAGATTTTGCAAAGGCTTTTGATACGGTTCCACACAAGAGGTTGGTGTACAAAATAAAGAAAATTGGACTCAGTAAAAATATATGCACTTGGATTGAAAACTCGTTGAAGGATAGACATCAGAGGGTTGTCATAAATGGTACTTTTTCAGGTTGGGCTACGGTCATGAGTGGAGTACCTCAAGGATCGGTACTGGGGCCCCTGCTTTTTAACTTGTTTATTAATGACTGAGGTTGGCATCAAGAGCAAAGTCTCCATTTTTGCTGATGATACTAAATTGTGAAAGGTAGTAGAATCACAGCAGGATGTAATTTCTCTCCAAAAGGACTTGGAGAGATGGTAAAATTGGGCAGGTAAATGGCAGATGAGGTTTAATACAGATAAATGTAAGGTTGTGCATTTGGGAAGCAAGAATAAACAGGCGACTTACAAATTAAATGGGGATAAATTGGGAGACTCCTCGATGGAGAAGGATTTAGGAGTGCTTGTAGACAGCAGGCTTAGCAATAGTGCCCAAT
Source organism: Ascaphus truei (assembly GCF_040206685.1). Taxonomy (NCBI): domain Eukaryota; kingdom Metazoa; phylum Chordata; class Amphibia; order Anura; family Ascaphidae; genus Ascaphus; species Ascaphus truei. The sequence continues at coordinate 25,404,869 of NC_134486.1, forward strand.
GTCATGCAGAAGCTGCAAAGGCAAACAAGATCTTATCTTGTATTAAACGGGCAATTGATGGAAGCTAAGTAAACATAATTATGCCCCTTTACAAAGCATTAGTAAGACCACACCTTGAATATGTAGTACAATTGTGGGACCACTAATTATAAAATACATTATGGAACTAGAGACAGTGCAGAGAAGAGCCACCAAATTAATAAATGGGGTGGACAATCTAACTTATGAGGAGAAGCTAGCTAAATTAGATTTATTTACATTAGAAAAGAGGCGTCTAAGAGGGGATATAATAACTATATATAAATATATTCGGGGACAGTACAAGGAGCTTTCAAAAGAACTATTCATCCCAAGGGCAGTACAAAGGACACAGGGGCATCCCTTAAGGTTGGAGGAAAGGAGATTTCACCAGCAACAAAGGAAAGGGTTCTTTACAGTAAGGGCCGTTAAAATGTGGAATTCATTACCCATGGAGACTGTGATGGCAGATACAATAGATTTGTTCAAAAAAAGTTTGGGCAGCTTTTTAGAAAGGACCGGTACACAGGGATATACCAAATAAGTAAACATTTGAAGAATGTTGATTCAGGGAGTAATCCGATTGCCAATTCTAAGAGTCGGGAAAGAATTTATTTTTCCCCTTATGAGATATTATTGGATGCTATGACACTGGGGTTTTTTGTTTGCCTTCCTCTGGATCAATAAGTAAGTATAGCTATAGGATAAAGTATCTGTTGTCTACATTTAGCATGGGTTGAACTTGATGGACGTATATGTCTTTTTTTCAACCTCATCTACTATGTAACTATGTAACATTAGGCAGAAAAAGATAGTAAAAACAAATTGTGTTTATTTTGGTAAACCCACATACAACAAGGAGAAATACACAAGGAACAGTTAAAAATACACTTACTGGGGGTCTGTGGGAAAAATCTAGGCTTTCCTAGGTGCAGGGCGCCCGCTTGGATGAGCTTACCCTTACCGGGACATACCCCCAGTTTTCCTGGTCCTCTTTTCGGCTTACATTCCTAGCCGCCACTGCTCCGTTCGAATTTGAGAACTTGGGCGTAAAAAACGTGATTTAGTCTCTGCGAGGCACACTTTTCTGGCTTCCAAACGAAGCCGGTCGCTCTGTTATTTTGAACAGAGCAACTTTGAAAAGCCCGCCTTAGCTTCATCGACTCACCTCATTGGTTGGGTTGGATGGACTTGCTCCCTCTCTTGGTCAGCAACTTACATACACTCTGCTGAGCTATCCCCAGCCCGGAGGGGGAAGGGTCAGCTAATCGGAGAGTGGGAATTCCTCCCCATCAGCCAATAGAAAGAGGGGCTTATCCCCGGCTAACGTCAGATGAGTATTCGTGCCCAGCAGGCTTGAAAAGCCAGGTGAACGGGAAATAATTTTAGCCAAAAGGAGAGCAGACTCTATGGCTGCATCCTCTCTGGCTAACTCATTGCCACCTGCAGGGCTGGCTCCACCAAGTCTGGAAACTACAAAAAGGTGTCCCCGCAGGGTGCTCTTTGTAGTCCGGACCTGGCCATTCGCCCACCAAACATTTTCACACCTCTGGACATCCTCTCCCCTTTGAAATACGGACCCTATGCAGACTTGCTGGCACATTAATTGGATGCCTGGGCAAGCTGCATAGAGCCTTATAAGAAATGTATTAAACATGATAAAACATACTTTAATACATGGGGGACATTGGGGAGACTAATGACCTGGAGTGGGAGACCGCGGGGAGGCGTCCGTGCTGGGCGCGATCTTTAAGGCATTGATTGCGCCTATAGACTTCTTGGCGTGACACGCAGGTCACGTGAGTGGTTTGCCCAATGAGGGTGAACCAGCTCCATGACACCCCTTAAGAACGCCCCCCACAGCCCGTCCACCGTGGACACAGAAAGCACCTGCTTCATGCGGGCAAATGCGCCACCAGACTTAGGACTGGGATATCGGGCTTGAAACTCATGAGTCTGGGGGACGCTGGACAGCCCCGGTATAATTCTACACACGTACCAGCAAATAGTGCCGGCACGCCAGGTAGAATGAAAGTACTACCGTTGGCTCCGGACCCCGAACTCCTGCAAAGAAAATGACATTCTTACTCAAATATCCCACCTAAAACTTACACGCAGCAAGTTTCATGAGTCTGTGGTAAAGGGAACATGGAAAGTGGAAAAGCAGGGGTCACTTTAACTTTACATATACATATACCTGGCCCCTGGCTTATGGTGCTGGGTAGCCAAGGGCAACAAGAGGGCTTAACCTTTATTATGAAGCGTGTTACCCTTGCCCCTCACGCCCAGGTTCTACTCACTGTCCCTTACTTTTGGAACACACCAAGCACCTTCTCTGCCCACCTTTAAGACAAACCGTAAAACTCACCTCTTAAATGTAGCGCTCCAATAGCCTAGACTCATGGCTACTATCCCACACCCACAGTCACTTCTACCGATGACTGGCATCTACTGCACTTATTCCCTCAACTGCTGTTTATAAGTTTCCCATCATACCACTAGTTTGTAAGATCTCCGTGGCAGGAATTTCCCTTTTTTAATGTCTGATCTTATTGTACTATAATTCCCTGTACTGTTTGTCTCTCTGGTAGAGCGCTAAGTACAGCTGTGGGTGCTATATAAATAAAGATATTAATACATTAGTGATATTGCCGTTTCTAGCTAGCTGACACTACGCGTATGGCAGTAGCGTCCCTCACTGTTAACGGAACCTTTACACGATGGCTTATTAACCAGCTCCCTAAATCATTAAGCTATAAACTTTGAAGGCGGAGAAACGGAGCTTGGGCTACTAGCCACAGTCTATAAGCCCCTCCAGGTACACACCAAGTCTGGGTTTGGGGCTATTACTTTATCTGGAGACAGACTCAGCAGTATCACTGATTTGACCCATCAGGCGCCAATCTTGCACACCAGTCTGTCAAATAATCTAGGTCTCAAGCTCAGTCTTCAAGGGCCACCAACAGGCCAGGTTTTATGGATATCCCTGCTTCAGCGCAGGTGGCTCAGTCAAAGACTGTGCTGAAGCAGAGATATCCATAAAACCTGGCCTGTTGGTGGCCTTTGAGGTCTGAGTTTGATCTGATCTGGGTGGTCGGGCAGTACCACTGACTGTACCTCACAGGTATGAACACTATACTTTAGTGCCAACAAATATTTAGGCGTTAGTGTGACAGATCAATCTGAACCCCTTAAGTGTCAATCTAGCACTGAAGTTACAAACTTGTAAGGGGATCAACAGAGTTTACCTTGTCTATCTGTGGCTTCTGGCTGTGTTACAGTACATTCGGTGCTACTGTGTATCAGGTTACGTGTAACTTGGCAACAGATCAAAAAGCTACTGTAGGGAAACGCTGAATTTGCTACTGTGCATTATATGGTGTACTACTGGGCAGGCAGCTAACTTAAAAGCCTCCATGGAGCAACAAAAGCATTGGCACGGTAATCAATACCCCTTTAATAGAACTACCTCTCGTTGCCATCCAGACATACACGTAATCTGGGTTTGGGGCTGTCACGATAGAGCAGGTCTTTTAACACATTTATGTGTTTGGGATCATTCAATAGGCAAAACAAGGCAGTGAAATAAAATGGGGTTATTTGGATAAAACCTCGGAAATACAACAAAACACAAAATATAGATATATATACACACTTACTGGGGCCTGAGGGTTGAGATCTAGCCTTTCCTAGGTGCAGTGAGCTCGATTGCAAGGGCTTACCCCGATCGGAACCTTGTTGCAGACATCCTGGATCGAGATTCATCAGAAAATCCGGACCGGCACCTAGTCCTGACAGTCCTGGAATGGTTTTCGGCAAGAAATCTTGACCGCGACCGCTACGTTCTAAAATGAGAACTTGGTCCTCGCGTCTGACTTAGTCTCTGCAGGGCAGACTTTCCTAGCTTCAAAATGAAGCCGGTTGCTCTGCCATTTGGAACAGAACAACTTTGAAAGCCCGACCTAGCTTCCTCGACTCAATCCACAAAATCGTCTTGCTCTGACTCGGCCGTCTCCTTACATACACTTCGCTAAGCTATCCTTAGCATGGAGGTAGGAGGAGCGACCAGAGCGTGGGAATTCCTCCCCGCCAGCCAACAGAAACAGGGGCTTGTCTCTGGGCTGAAGTCAGAGGAGGAGGCGTGCCAAGCCGGCTAGAAAAGCCGGGTGAGCGGAAAATATGATTTAGCCAATGGGAGAAGCGCCTACGAGCTGTGTCTCCCTCAGCTAACTCATTGCCACCTGCTGGGCAGGCTCCACCAAGTCTGGCAAATACAAAGGTGTCCCCAAAGGGTGCCCTTTGTTCTCCGACTTGGCAATTCACCCTGCCTTGCCCACCAAACGGTCTCACCTCTGGACATCCTCTCCTCTTTGAACTATGGACGCTATACAGACATGCCGGTGTCTATGCTTATGCCCTGGCTGACTGTATAGAGCCTTATAGTAAATGTCTAAAACATTATACAGTACACTTTAATAAAGTATACACATTGGGGAACCTTATACTTATAAGGGTAATTGATTTGGGATATTTGGGCTCAAAATCCAGGAGTCTGGGGGACACTGGGTTGCCCCGGTGTAATTCACCCCTTGTACCAGCAAATCATGCCTGCTCACCGGGGAGAATTAAAGGACTACCGGTAACATCGGGCGCCGAACTTCTCAGGGACAAGGAAGGCTTCAGCATAGGCACTTCAGCGCAAGGGAAGGTCTCCGGAACACAGCAGCTACAGTGCAGGGGTTCCAGTGTAGATGCTCCAGCATAAGAGGTCCTCAGGAATAAGGAAGGCTGTAGCATAGAGCTTCAGCATAGGCGCTTCAGCGCACGAAGGCCAGGCGGGCCAAGCAGGGTTGCTTCTGCAAAGCACAGATGCAGCATAAGAAGTGATGAAGGCCTCTGGAAGCAGGGTATGCAGACAGGCCACAGGAACCAAGAAGCTTTAGTGCTGGGGATCCAAAGCTTCAGCACAGGAACGGGAAGACCCAAGGTAGGCCACATAGATATGCTTGTAGCCAGCACAGGTTACCAGGAATACAGTGATTCAAGAATTATGCTCAGCCACTTCCTGATGGAAGGGCTGAACCTAAATAGCACGGGCAGCCAATAGGGACAGAGCTGCATAGCTGGCAACATGAAGCAGACTGCAGTCTAAGTCCAGAACCAGGTGATTCCAATTGCCCAGTACAGGGAGGGATTTGCCTGGAAGCTCTACAGCCCTGTAAGGGTGAGTTCCAGCCAAAGCCAGGACCGGAACCCTTACAAGTACTAATCTCACCTCATGGGTGATAATTGTGAACATTATACCTTCGTGCCTACAAATATTAAGAGTTAGTGTGACAGCTCAATTTTAACTTTATACCGTAGGCAGAATATTACAGACACTTATAGTGAGTACACCATATTATTTGAACCATATACCTAATAAAGTTTTCTTTTATACCATTCACTCATTTTTGCATATCCTTCACACTAGTAGTAAGGTGACCGAGTGCGTTCTTGACTGGAATCGTTCTCAGTTTCTTTGTATGTATATTCTATATATCATACATGTGTAGGGAGAGGGGAAGGGAGTAGGGAGATAGGAAGGCTCTTGCTAAAGTCTAATGTGTTTGGAGCGGTGCTCTCAGGAGCAAATATGCATTACTTATAGACAATACTTGCAGAAGCAAGAGAAGAGCTCCTGTTTAAAGCACTCAAATTCAGTTGAAATTATCAAGTTATTAAGACTTAACACGTATTAGAATCAGAAATATAAAAAATGCAAACACAACACGTAAATAAAAATTGCCAGATTTCGCAATCATCTGAGACCCTTTTGATTTTATAGTAATAATCCCAGAAAATAGCGGGGTTAAATCCTGATATATAGAATGCCAGAATGTAATATAAATACTTTAATTTAAATAATAATTAATTTGCAACACCATTTTCCGCCTCCTAATATGGCGCCATTCAACATGAATTGTTCAAATAGTCACATCATTCCAGGCCCTGTCTTTCCTCTAGTTTGATGTACTGTGTACACCTCATAGCCTGAAACATATTACTTTTATCATTTGTATAACTAATATAATTACGTACCGTTGCACACTCACATAAAAAGTTAAATAATCTACTATTTTATCTGAAACAACCCTTCACGTCGTATATCATCATGAGGAATGAGCACATTATGCTTTTAATTGTCTTCACCATCACTACCATTTACTCACAGAAAGAATATACTTTTATTTTGCCGCAAGGCTCCTCCAAAGCATATTGTGTTAAAAGAGAATGAACTCAACGGGATATATTGTGGAAACCTCTATGATACAACTAAGCAAGATGATGGAATAACACAAAGACAAACCTAGACAATGAAAAGAAACAAAATATGAGTAACAGATTGTCAAGTCAATGTTATTACCTTGGGGGGGGAGGGGGCCTCCAGCCCCGCTGCAATGCTGCTCCGGTCCCGCGCACAGATGCAGAAGTTGGAACCTCCGGGCGGGCCCAATTTCTGGCTCCGACCAGCGGAGCACCACTACAGCAGCTGGGGCCCAGGCACTGCCCGGCAGCAAGTGAAGCAGATCCACCCCTGGTCCCCAGCATGCCTTAACCCTGTATCACATATCCTTCAGCACTGTTAGAAATCGGGGAACACGTCCTCTGCGACGTATTCCCTCCTTACCTGTTGTCTCGCAGTCTTCTACTCTGGCACCAGCGCGTGCGCACCACCCCGCTCTGCTTATAGAATGCGCGCGCACGCGCAGCCCTTCTAGAGTGCCACGGAGCTTAGCTATGCCCCCTCTAACGCACCACACATTTCTCACGCACGGCGCGCACACACACGTGACGTCACGCCTTGCTCCCCAGCTGCGTGGCAAGTACTTACAGCCCACTTGTCTCCTGCAGCCAATCCTTGCCTCCTCGGAGGCCGCGCCTCCGTTCTGCCTCCCTTGTGACTGGTTCCTGTGTGCTATAAATATCCTGCAGTTCCTGTCTTACCTTGCTGAGCATAACTAGTTGTAGCCTTGTGCTTCCACGTCTGTTGTTCCCTGCTCACCGTCTTGTGCTTCTCTCTACAGTTAACCCTTTGTGTACCGACCCGGCTTGTAATTGGAAACTCCTGTGGATACTGACCCCGGCTTACCCTCGACTCTGCTGACTTCTCCAACCCCGACCACAGCTACACGGACTATCACTATTCTGACCTCTCCAACCCCAGACCACGGCTATATGGACTTTGACCATTCTAATCTCTCCAACCCAAGACCTTGGCAAGTATCTAACAAGACTAACCCACTCTCCAACCCAGACCCAGCTACGTTGACAATCCGCCTGCCAGGTACGCTTCCGCTGCTGTGGGTGTGTGGTCAGTTACCATCGATGTAGTAATTTAAAGGAATTATCCTTAATTATAGTGCAAATTGAACTTTTGCCAGCACATTTGCAAATCTCCCTTCCGTATCGAATTATTTATCCAATTCCTCTGCTCATTTACTCATAAATGAGCATTTGCTTTCCTGATCAAGACATATCAATGATATGTAGATTCAGTAAATTACCCCTTTATCTAGAAACCTCAAACTGTATAGGGATTCAAATTGTCATTGGTCATTGGGGGTGAAACTATGAATGCAGAATTCCCTCCGGCAAAAATGTTTTAATTGGAGGTATCACATATCTCACTAGAGGGTAGACAGTGTCAGACAGTGTGGCAAACGAATATCCACCTTCTCTATCAAATGAATCCTGGAGAAGCCCCTAGCTATCCACGGGTCAAAGTACTTATGGTGTAGACCTGACGCAAAGTCTGGTTATTAAACACTGGGGTAATACTAGGTTTGGCGGTGGTCAAGTTTCAAAGAGTCCCATAACAAAAGGGAGTGTATAATGACAGGGTGGTGAAAGAGTCCCTGAGGGCGATCAGATTTGGGTTGCAATAGCAAGAAGTCCAGCGCCACCATGGCACATTAATATTGTTCAATATCAACCCAAGCTCTCTCACTTCTTCCTGAATTCCATAACAGCAGCTGTCGTAGTTGGGAAGTCTGAAAATATGATCGCAAATTTGAGACTGGTAAGCCACCATACTCGATTGCTCGCATCAGAACAGACTTCTTTAGCTGAGGTTGCTTCTCGCCCCAGATGAACTTAAAAATGTGCCTTTTGTAAATATCCTTTGATGGGACGGCTATGGGAAGACTCCAGAAAACATACAATATTCTCGGCAACAGGTTCATCTTAACGGAGATGATTCTCCTGATCTATGATATACTGTATTATATTTTCCTCAGCACTAAGAGGTCCTTTCTAAGGATTTTGATCAGTTGAGGATAATTGAAGGGCATACAGAGACTCAAAGGAGCCTGATGTCTGCCAGTGAAAATTCAAAAATGATCGATATTTTTGCTACCTCTTTAGGCAAATTTTAAATTGAGTTCCCGACGCCCTTCCGAACCAGTTAACCAACTCAAAAAGGTTTAGCAAGGATGTAAGACGGTTTGACAAGGTCAGGAGGACATCGTCGGCAAAATGGGATCTTTCAAATTCTATGCTTGCCACCTGTATCTGGATTGGCTCTAATAAGCGCCACTAACAGTTCAATTGAGAGCGCAAAGAGCAAGGGATAATTGGCATCCCTGTCTGTTGCCATTTGCTATGGTGATCACGCTGAGCAGTAGTCCTGAGCATTGGACTTTTACATGGGTGACAGGTACAAATAATGCTGTGATGGTCGTCATGAAATTATTTGAAAGGCCATACCCTCCAGTAACCGAAAGAGAAACCCCCAATCCAACCTATCAAAGGCCTTTTCCACATCTAATAACAGCAACATTGCTGGGATCTTAGATGCTCCAGCTTTATGGACCAGGTTAACCGTTCTCCTGGTGTTATCCTGGTCCTGTCTCAAAGGTATAAATCCCACCTGCTCAAAGAGGTATGTACAGTCATATGAAAAAGAAAGTACACCCTCTTTGAATTCCATGGTTTTACATATCAGGACATAATAACAATCATCTGTTCCTTAGCAGGTATTAAAATTAGGTAAATACAACCTCAGATGAACAACAACACATGACATATTACACCGTGTCATGATTTATTTAACAAAAATAAAGCCAAAATGGAGAAACCATTTATTAAAGGGTAAGAAGAGGTAATGCCCACTTAAAGAAGGAAAGAAGTATGAAATCACATAAAGGTATCTTTATCCTTGTTGTACAATACCACTGGGGAAGGTGCAAGACTGCCTGAGGGGTAGCGTGGGACCGCCTTTCAAGCCTTCTAACTGGGTCACTGTTGTTATGGTGTATAAATGTCCTCCGACGTTGGATACAAACAGCAGCAGTACCCGACAGGCAATGGAGATAACACACGCAGCCCACGGTTAACTCCCTCCGCAAACACAAACAGCTGCCCAGCCTCCGGTAGTGTGTAGAGATTACTTTCAGTAAACAGACCGCTCCTCGCTGCAGCGTGATGACGTCACACAACGCGTTTCATCAGCATCAGCTGACTTTTTCAAGATCCCGACACTGGGAATTGAACCAGGTTCCCCTGCTTCAAACTCAGTGCCAGTCAGTGTCTTTACTCACTGAGCTGCTCCTTCTCCATATACATATATACACAGCAAATTGAAAATAATGAAACGTCTATTGCTATTTTTTGCGATTCTGAAATGCTGCTATTCTCTGGAAGAAAAGGAACAGTTATGCTACAGGATTCTTCAAAGAAAAGCAGGAGGAACCGCAGATACAATGTGCCTTTCAAAGATAAGCCAGTGTATATACATTCATGGACAAGTGAGGATGCAAAAGTAACCTCTACTGATTTGAATTGATCTGTCAATGGAACAGATGAATAATGTAGCCAGGTATATTTCATGGTCAACAGCGACATCTACAGGAGTTTGTGCCGACACTGCAAGAAATATTGCTGACATCGCATAATAAACATCGACCTGATTGGCTGGGACTGTTCTTAGGACGTGGAGTGATTTGGAAAGTAGAATTACTATAGCTTTCAGTCTATCATGTTGGTACACGTGCATGTAAGAGGGCTGGTGTGTGTGCACGCACCATAGCATACATTCTGTGAGGCCTTATTAGCTGAATAAACCATCGCCTATTTGCCTACTTGATCAAGTATTTTGTATACAGTTATTTAATTGGCGACCACGAAGGTACTGAGGACACACGCTAACCTCGGACATAGTACACAGGACTGGACTACATGGTGACCACCTTTTATCCAGGTCTCCTGATGCAGAACGCCTCGGGATGGATGAGACTCCGGTGCCAGACCAACAAGAGTGTGTGAGCGTAGAACATTAATGGCAGTGGTGAGGAGGGCTGTCTACTATTCTGTGATTGGCAGTCGTGATCCGGGGGTAATCCCAAAAGGCTGTACACCGGTAATCAGTACAAAACACAGAAACAGGTGGTCATTATTAATAGGTTAACGGTTAAGGTTTTATGTGCCCTACCCTGAGTAAGAGGGTTAGACATAAAAAGTGGACTGATCACCTGCTTTATTCACTATGGATACTTTAAGTATATATGCTGAAGCAGGGATATCCTGAAAACCTCACCTGGAGGCCCTTGAGGACTGGAGTTTGCCACTCCTGCACTAACCCATCAACTTCTCCATCAAGCCCTTTACTTACCTATGGCATTAATTAAAACCAGAAAACCGACTACAGGAGAGGGTAAGGGAGAAGTTACTATGACAAAGCATGAGGAAGATAAGCTCCTGTTAACCCTGCAGCATGTAAAATTGCATGAAAAAGGACAATCTGAAGTACAAATGTTTGTTCTGCTTCTTAAAAGCAGAGCCTTATTGCTGCAGCTTAGGCTGCGTCCATAGAGGGGCAGACCTTGAATAAAGGCAGTGATCGCGTCTATACAGCGTGCGGGCGCGAGCTGAAGCGGGAGGGGATATGCGATGCGTGTGAAATCAGTCAAAACTGATTTCTCGGGCGGTCACGTGAGCGGTTCGTCCAATGAGGGCGAACCAGCTCCGTGACGTCACTGGCCCGCCCATAGACACGCCCCCGGATAGCGCACGTACTACTGCCAAGGAATCAGCCTCCGCGCGCCTGTAATGTCTATGGACGCAGCCTTAGTAGTTTAACGTAAATAAAAGACTATCTTCAGTTTTAAAGTAAATATGGCATATGACAAGGCATGTACTGTATTAAGTTAAAAAGAAAATTATGTTTTTTGTTTTATGGTAAACTGAAGAGGTGTAATTCATATTGGATAATATGTGTTATTGTGTATATGCGTTGTAAATAACGTATAATACAATTTCGAGATATTGATATTGACGCTTTTTCCTCCGCAATATAACAAAGATACGCACTTTCCTCTGTTGCTCGACTGCTAAAACTCTGACTCAGGCCCTCATTCTCTCCCGTCTTCATTACTGTAACCTCCTGCTGTCCGGCCTTCCTGCCTCTAACCTGTCTCCCCTACAATCTATCCTAAACGCTGCTGCCAGAGTTACGCTACTCTTTCCTAGATCTGTCTCAGCATCTCCCCTCATGATATCCCTCTCCTGACTTCCGATCAAATCCCGCATCTCACACTCCATTCTTCTCCTCACTTTTAAAGCTTTACACTCTTCTGCCCCTCCTTACATCTCAGCCCTAATTTCTCGTTATGCACCATCCAGACTCTTGCATTCTTCTCAAGGATGTCTTCTTTCTACCCCCTTTGTATCTAAAGCCCTCTCCCGCCTTAAACCTTTTTCACTGACTGCCCCACACCTTTGGAATGCCCTTCCCCTCAGTACCCGACTAGCACCCTCTCTATCCACCTCTCTATCCACCTTTAAGACCCAACTTAAGACACACTTGCTTAAAGAAGCATATGAATAGCACTATGGATATTCTGAACACATGATACATAAAGCTTGGCCCCATGCAGACGCACTTACCAGAACTCCCTCCTACTGTCTCTGTACATTCTCCCTACCTACCAATTAGAGTGTAAGCTCCTCGGAGCAGGGACTCCTCTTCCTTAATGTTACTTTTATGTCTAAAGCACTTATTCCCATGATCTGTTATTTATATTATCTGTTATTTATTTGATTACCACATGTATTACTACTGTGAAGCGCTGTGTATATTAATGGCGCTATATAAATAAAGACATACAATACAAATAAAGACATACAATATCTGCTGGGTGTGTATTCCAGATCTCCAAAGATAGTGACGGTAAAAGGAAAAATGTAACATTACATGGTTTTTGTTTTATAGTGATAACCTAAGTGCTGAGGTGCCACTCTTACATAGTGCATTCAATTGACGGAACAAAGTTAAAAGTATTTAGTATTACTTAATAGTGAAAAATTATAATTAAGGTAAAATAAATTGCAGGAATATTTACATAGTAACTGTTGCAATATTATGCTACAGTAGATAGTCAAATACTGATATGAGAAAAGCATAGAGAACTGCTAAATCTAACTTAAAGCAACAGCCCAAGCTGCCGTTTTCCCCCTTTAATATGAGCATCAATACAATCCACACAATAAGTAATTAGCTATGATGCCGATCGATCCGTTCTCCTGTGATCGATCGGCAAAGATTCGGCTCGGGGGTTCACTAAATGGTTGTCAGTGCAGCAGAAAAAAAACAAAGATGCAAAGGTCTGTGGGGAAGATCATGTGACCAGGCAGTCACTAGATACAATTGGTGCACTGCTAGAGAGAGGGCAGGGCTCAAAAAGGGGTGTGCCAGAGCCTGTTCCAGAAGAGGAAAGTGATGTGACTTTGTAAATGGTTGCTATAGAAACAAAAAATGCTGGTTACATTATAATACATTAAAAATGAAAAAGTTGTTGTTTTTTTTTTTTAATACTACACGTATTTTCTCATAGTACAGAACTGATTTATTAAAAAAAAAACATGTAGGATATTGCTTGGTCTTCAAAAGCGGCTAGTCATCCCAAATTAATAGGGATATCCCGACTCAAACTCCGTTGTCCACCCCTGTTTTACTCAGTCCCCCCTAAACAATACTCCCAAATCGACTTCATACTAACCTCCATCAAATTTTCAGGTAACATCGCAAAAGTAGACATCGATAACATGACATGGTCTGACCACGCTCTGGTAACATTAACCCTTAAAAGGCATTAAAACAGACAGCCCTCACACCAAGGTGGAGAATAAACAATATTCTCTTGGGGATCGCCCGAGACGAGAGACATAAGGGATGCCCTTCTTCAATACTGTTCTTCAAACAGAGCTCCTTATACTTCCTCCCAAATCTGACTCTATTACCTCCTTCCACACTACTGTTGGAAGTACCATCATTCCCCCAGTAGCCCAAGCACGCTGCTTAGGGGCCACACTCGACTCCTCTCTCACATTCTCCCGTCACATTCAAAACGTATCTAAAACCTGTCGCTTTTTCCTCCGCAGTATTACAAAGATACGCCCTTTCCTGTTACTCGATTGCTAAAAGTCTGACTCAGGCCCACATTCTCTCCCTTCTCGGTTATTGTAACCTACTGCTGTCCAGCCTTCCTGCCTCTCACCTGTCTCCCCTGTAATCTATCCTAAACGCTGCTGCCAGAATTACTCTACTCTTTACTAAATCTGTCTCAGCGTCTCCCCTGCTGAAATCACAATCAAATCCTGCATCTCACACTCAATTCTCCTCACTTTTAAAGCTTTACACTCTTCTTCTCCTGCTTACATCTCAGCCCTAATTTCTCGCTACGCACCATCCCGAGTCTTGCGTTCTGCTCAAGGATGCCTTCTCTCTACCCCCCCCCCTTGTATCTAAAGCCCTCTCCCGCCTTAAACCTTTCTCACTGACTGCCCCACACCTCTGGAATGCCCTATACCTCAATACCCGACTAGCACCCTCTCTATCCCCCTTTAAGAACCACCTTAAGACACACTTGCTTTAAGAAGCATATGAATAGCACTGTGGCTAATACTATACATGATACATAAAGCTTGGCCCCCTGCAGACGCACTTACCAGAATGCCCTCCTACTGTCTCTGTACGTTCTCCCTACCAATTAGATTGTAAGCTCTTCGGAGCAGGTAATCCTCTTCCACAATGTTACTTTTATGCCTGATGCACTTATTCCCATGATGTGTTACTTGTAGTTATTTGTTATTTATATGATTGTCACGTGTATTACTGCTGTGAAGCGCTATGTACATTAATGGTGCTATATAAATAAAGACATACATACATACAATACTATATCCACAATGACAACAATCAAGTCTCCCTCGCTGGGTGGCCCACAAAGCTACAGTGAGGGGAACATTTATAAGCATGGCATCATATGGGGAAAAAAACAAGGACACCAAAATCAGGATACTAAATGAAAAATTGTACCAATTAGAGAGGATAAACCAGCATTCCCCCTCCCTCATTCTGAGGACGGACACAGGCAAACACCAAAGTCAAAAGGTCGTTGCTCCTATAGATTACACATGCTTTAAAGTGAAATACAAAATCTCCTAGACTAGGTGAATATAATAATTGCAACAAAACAGTTGTGATAAACTTGACTAAATAATTGTGCACATAAAATGAATTAAAAAAATTTCTCTATATAAAATTGAATAAAAAAATATATGGATAATGACTTCCTGCTCAAACCCTCTGAAAGGCCCTCTGTCTTCGATAGTCCCTAGTAAGAGATAGGTCTTCAAAATCCAGGGGGAGCAAGGGAGAACACAATAGAAAAAAAGAGAAAAAAATGAGTGTAGATGTCCTTTTAAATAGTGAATAACACAGGTGTCTTGGCTCCTATAGAGTGCCTACTTACCGTGTATTAGAATATAGTGGGCAAATCCAAAACTGTGGCTATTTTCTTCCTTTGAATGGGGACCAGAGGATAACATGGAGGAATGGTACCTCAGAGAAAGAGAGAATTGGACACAATAGCGCTGATCAAATGAGAAAAATCTTTATCAATAAAAAGGGTTTTGAATCGTACTCACAAGGTGTACATTCTTTAAAAGCATTAAAACCAGGAGAACTAGACAATCGGCACCGAGGACATATCACAGTCTTACCGTATCAGGCATGGCTCAGACAACACATCCGCCTTCCCCAGTTTCTCGTGTCTTTGCCGACGTCCCACGGCGTCACGGAACATTACTTCCAGGTTTTTCGAGACTTCCAGTTTTGTTTTCCCCGTCACAGAAGGTAGCGTGTCTAGGCTCACTGCAAGTCTCTGTTGTAGCGTGTCTAGGCTCACTGCAAGTCTCTGGTATAGCGTGTCTAGGCTCACTGCAAGGCTCTGGTGGTTTACTCACCCTTTTGGCTTCCACTTCCAGTACCTAAACGTCCATGGGATCCATCTCAATGGACTTCATAAGGGAATTGTCTCCATCCTGAGGGAACAATACCAACTTGGTAGCAGTAGATCGTCCCACTAAGATGAGTCACTTCATTGCCAACAAGAGTCTCCTTAGGATCGGACAAGACTGCCGATTTTGGTAATCGAGGGAATCTTCCGCCTTCACGGTGTACCGGATGAAATTTCTATCTGACAAGAGAGTAGAGTTCACATCCAGATTTTGGAGATGTTTTTTTTTTTTTTTTCAACCCTGGTAATCAGCCAGAATTTGTCCGCTTTCTACCCATAGTCTGATGGCCGGACAGAGGACTAAATCAGACTCTTGAGCAGTACATGTGCTGTTTTGTCAAAAGAATTTGCATATAATAATGCCCAACATAACTCGATCCAGCAGAACCCATTCTTTGCTAATTATGGCTTTCATCATACCTTCAATTCCCTGCCTTCCAGTTTCTTGCCCCCTTCCTGCGGTCTCAGAAAAAGTTTCTTCATTGCAGAAGATTCAAGAAACCTTAAAAAGAGACTCTTCGGGGACTCAGGAACAGTATAAGAAAACTGCTGAACTGGATTTTGAGACCAACTCCTGTTTTTCATGTCGGAGATAAAGTCCGGCACTCCACCAAGAATCTACATTTGACAGTTCCCACCATTAAGCTTGGCCAGAAATATATTGGTATCTTCAACATCTGTGCTCAAATCAATTCTGTTTCATTCCATCTGAAACACCCTTATTCCATGAAAATATAACTTGTGTTCCATGCGTCCCTATTAAAACTATTCCGGAATAATCCTTTTCCTGGGCGAGCCCTTTCTCCACCTGACCCCATCCAAGTTGATGACGATGAAGAGTGCATAGTGGAAAAGATTCTGGGTTCCAAATTTTCGAGAAGATTCAGTACCTGGTACAGTGCATGAGCTATGGTCCTGAAGCGAGATCCTAGGAGCCAGAGCAGAATGTCTTGGTTTGGAATGCTCCACAGTTAGTCAGGATTTACCACAAAATATATCCGTCAAGGCAAATATTGTTCATAGGACCCTCCTTGGAAGGGGACTGTAATGTCAGGGATGTCACTGGTGGGTCTGGAACCCTGGTCTCCACACACCCGACTAGAGTTCTGCCTGTCTGCCACCAGGACTGTTGATTGTGTGGTGCTATCCTAACAGGCATCCTTCTGACGCGGCTGATTCCCTCACGACTATCACCTGTCTCCATCAACTGCCAGGCCTTTATAAACCTCTCCTTCCTGCACCATGCTAAAACACGTGGTACTGTACTTCCCTCAAGTGCTCTGATGTTCAAAAAAGTGAAGCCTCACAATACTATAGAATTAGACTAAGGTCCCCTCAAAGTAATGGTTCCTGCTAGCACACGTTCCGCTTTACGTGTAAAATAATGTCTGAATTATCAAAATGGTATCCGTGCACGAAAAATGTCTTAATTTGGGTTTTTGACAAATAATATGTATGTATGTAGATCTTTATTTATATAGTGCCAAAAGTGTACTTAGCGCTTCACAAAGAATACAGTACTTTTACAACAATACAATTGTGTAGTAAAGTGCAGCAAAATTAGACAATTTGAAAGGAAATCCCTGCCCTGAAGAGCTTACAATCTAAGTGGTATGATGGGCGACTTACAGAGACAGCAGGTGAGGGAGTAAGTGCTGTAGATGGCAGTGCTTGGCCACAATGGTTGGTAGGAGTGACTGTGGGTGTTGGACAGGAACCATGAGTGCAGGCTGTTCGGATGCTTGATTTGTGAGGCGAGTTTTAAAGGTTAGCCAGTATTAAATCAGAAGGTTAACACCATTAGCAGGGACGGAGGTGGCAGGGCGGCGTGGGTGAGAGCAGGTGTGTATATGGCTGGGTCCAGGATTAGGAGAGATATCCCCAGCAGCAGGAAGGAGTAGATACAGGGTGTGATTAGAGGATTTGTGGGGATGCTTTTTATAGAGGGGTAAAGAAGTTGTTGGGAAAGAGGTGTATAAATATCGGTGCAGTGTATGGGCACAGGAATAATTTAAATTGATCATTCATATTGCTGATTTAAAATGCTGAGTGGGAATTCTAAATTGTTACGTTGATTGATTTAAAAACTTGTAATGTAGCTTTTGTTTAATGATTTAAGTAAAGAGAAGTCCATTCTCGCCACCCTCATTTCTTCTCTGATGCTACAGTACAGACCTCTACAGCTAATAATGAAACACGGCTATGCTGAGGGGAGATGCAGAGGAAATAATATGCAATGCATTGCAGACCATTTCCCCCCCTTGAAAAGGTTGTGTGTGGCACCCATTGGTGCTTTATTCATGTTTTACCAACACCTTGCTTTCCTTTGCGAGAGAGCTTCAGAGACATTTAAATGCAGCAGATACGTTTGATTTCATTTCAGTTTCTTTCCTTCGTTTTTGTTTGGGGAAGAAAGAAATATGTCAAATATGGAAATGGCCAATGTGATTGGTTGTTTTAGATCTTCAATACACGTTATCCATGCTGCAACTTTAAACACGTTAAGTGTGTTGTATGTTTTCTGTGATGTCTGTGTAACCGAGGGGTGTGAAAACTGGGGGGAGCGCAAGATTTTTCAAGGGGGCGCGGTGGTTGCAGACGCCCCACGCTTTCCCCCCCAAGGCATTTAAATTAATGCGGGGGGAACGCATGAGGCATCTGCAACTTTACTTACCTTGTCTTCGGCAACGCATTGCCACGGCAACGTGACATCAAATGAAGCCGCGGGATCATTTGATGTCGAGAGCCGGAGACAAGGTAAAGGAGGGTGGGCGCTGAGCGCGAGCAGAGAGGGAAGCCGACAAGGGGCGCTGCAGGTAAAGATTGCACACAATGTGTAACCCATCTATTTCCCTTAGACTGACACCCACTACAAAGGTTACATAGTTTCATAGTTACATAGTAGATGATGGTGAAAAAAGACATACGTCCATCAGGTTCAACCTATGCTAAATTTAGATGACAGATACTTTATCCTATATTTGTACTTACAGTATAGTTGGGGGCTCCTCCATTAAGTGTCACTTGACACGTGGCCATAGATCAGACAACAAGGAACAAACCACAAATCTGTCACTTTTTTTATATGCCAATTTTCTATATTCTCTAAAACAGCTAGATTCCTTTATTCTGAGTCTATATACAGTATAATACAGCAAGTTTCACTCACTGCCGGATGATATTACGCTGAAAGCTTGCAAAATCAAACACTAAAATTTAGCGACATTATTTGCGTTTTGACTTGTCAAAATGTTTCGCAAGGAGTCGATGTTTCGTAAAGAAGCTAAATTAGTAAGGGGGGGGAAGTAAAATGTTGCCACTGTGTTTTGGATAGTTTCACATGAGATTGACAATGGGCCTGTGAGAGGTTATTATACCAAGCTTGTGCTTTCTTCCACCAACTCTGTGTACGGTGTATCCGAGTGTTTGTAATAACGTCTTCCCAGGCTCCTTGCTATTGTGCGACCCAAAGTTTCTATAGGACTAACAAGGCAGCATTTACTGAGTGGATAGAGGGAAGAAAGAAGACGGCACTCCAGTGGTTTGGCAAAAAAGGTTTTAGTAGTGCAAAAGTACAAGGATCAACGTTTCCGTGCTAGTGTGGACCTTTGTCAGTAAAAGGTCCACACTAGGAATAAAACGTTGATCCTTGTGCTTTTGCACTACTAAAACATTTCTTTTTTTTTGCCAGGGCCACTGGAGTGCCATCTTCTTTCTTACCAGGATCTGCCATACCCCAACTCGCTGGGGTTTTCTGAGCACCAGTGGCTGCTCTTCGCCGTAACTGTGAGAGCACCCAACTTCTCCTTTATCATTTACTGTGGCCAGTCAGAGTCTCCTTGTGCGGTCTTCAGATCCACACCTGGATCATGGGACACCACTCAGAACCGGACTGGATTTCACTGCCTTCTCCTTTTTAACCATAGCTGGCTTCCTGTTAGCTGGCATCTCATCTGTCGCATTAGTAACCCACCAAAGCTAAATCCGCTAATTCCGTTTGGCTGGCAATTTCCTTTTATACATCTATAACCCCTCCCTGAAGTAGAAATGATTGGGCTTAAAATAAAACAACGAACCAGAAACTAGAACATGAATTCCAACTGAAACCCTGCCCGACTTCTATAGATAACTCACTAATTATGGCCTAATTACAAACCATTCCAGACCAATTATTGTGACATTGAAGGTGCAATTTACATTTACAATGAAGTAAGCAATGTTCCTCCAAATAAGGTATTGGATTTGAGTTCACTGATGTTATAATGTATTTCAATGCAGATTTCTATAAATAAGCACATAGGCAGTCATTTATCAAAGTCTGCTGCCTGGAAACATGGGGAAAAAATAGTGCAAAATGACTGCCCAATATTTATCAAAGAAGAAAATAACACTGGTTTGAATGGAAATGTTTTTCCTTGGTAAATGTGTTACTTTTGTGTTGCCTATTTTGCAGATGTGAGATTTTGAAAAACAGACACCAAAATAGATAAATTGCAGTTTCATTATCATTCCTCATTTCTAGATATTTTTCAGTCAAGAAGAGGGGGCATAGGGGGGAGTGTATGATTACATTACCATTCTGGCAGATGAAAAAATATACTTTAAACTACACAATCAATAGCCTCTAATCTCCAAAGTCCCCGTTGTCAATTCAAACTTTAAGAAAAATGATTTGAAACCTTTTATTGGTGCAATCTCCAGTAACTGACCAAAATGCATTTGAATCTAACTGTATTTCTTAAACAAATGTAAAGATGCTAAAATCAAATACTTGTCTGCTTTTGATTTCTGTTGAAATTTACCTTGAATTCCTGCTCTTTGGGGCATCTGAATGTGAGAGTGTTTGTCAGCCCTTACCCCTCTCTAGGGTAGATACTCGAAGAGCTTTTAAATCTGGGCTACTAAAGTGACGTTACCTAAATAGGTACGGTACGGTTTTTTCCCCTCACTTTAACGGATATCCACAAAGTGAAATGATATGCACAAATAGCCATTCACCAAACTAGCATCGTTACGTTAGCTGTATTAAAGAGGATTCTCATTGCGCAGAGACGCGTTAACCAATACACTGCACTCGCGCATTGGCCAAACTTTAAAGTGTGTTCCATTTAATGCGCAGACGTGTTATCAGGGAACCTGCCACAAAAAAAGGGGAGGAGGTGATTTCTTAGTTTTAATGATATTTTCCCTGTTAATTATTTCTGAATGTATTTTCCACATAATAGTGAAGTAACTGTGTGTAAATAAAAAGTTTTGTTCACAACTTCTGTCTCTTGGTAATTCTTGCTATAATATGTAGACAGTATTGTACACTGATACTTAATACAGTCAGCGAGCGAAACATATCCGACATTCACTTTAATCAATAAACCATAATAGTTTATTACACAAACTTCTACAAAATATCCAATGCATCTCTTGATGTGTTTCAGATATTTAAATGGTCCCCAAAATATATTTTTGTATGACACATGTAATGAAAGGGTTAAGCCCAACACTCAGTACAATAAGTACCACTTAAGACCTTAACTTTTGGCTTGCAGGCGAATTCACAGAAATAACTATGATAATCATTGTCTGGATGTGAGTAACAGCAGGTGTTGCTGTGACGTAATTATCGTAGCGTTATTTCCATGCACTAACATTAACAGAGGTTTGTGGATCTGCGATGTTAGGATAACGGCTCATTAGGCTATGATTTGCATATGAGTAAGGCTGCGCTTATAGTGCCTTGCGACGTCGCTCCAAAACAAATGCATTGTTGCCGTCGCAAGTGCTTATAGTAAGAGCAACGCGACGGGAGCGACGTCACGACCAAAAATTTGGTAGACGGTCAAATTTGATTTTTCAGAGGCTGTCGCTACATGTTACAGCCTCTGAACCAATCAATGGCCAGGTCACTAGCGACATTGCTGCAAAGCGAAATTCAACTTTCGCGGGTGGCGACAGCGACAGGTGCCGTCATCCGTCGCCGTCACTATACGCACGGCCTTAGTCAGACTTCCGTTAAAATGTATTGATGCGATGTCTCTCTGGTTAATGCAATAGCATTGTAACTAGGGTGACCATGTTTTCCCTGGGACAAATTCCGCGCTTGCGCGAATGGAAAACACCCATAGCACATGCGCAAACACCCGTCGTGTGTGAGCAGCTGGCAACTTCCCTTCCACGCATGCGCAATGGGTGCTTGCTTGCCGCGCATGCACACTCGGCACTTGCCAGCCACTGGCATGCACAATCGGTGCTTGCCGCCCGTGCATGCGCGATGCGAGCTTGTCACCGCGCGCATGCACAATCGGCGCTTGCTGGCCACTCATGCACGCCAGCGGCTGGTAAGTGCCAATTGTGTCTGCGTACGAGTGGCTAGCAAGTGCCGATCATGTATGCGGTTCCAGCAAGCACTCATTGCGCATGCGCGGTAGGGAAGCACCGGGGAAAAAAACAAGACTTTTTTTTTTTTTTTTTAAAGTCGGGACCCAGGAGAATCTCCCCATAAACGGGGCTGTCCTGGCTAAACCGGGATGTCTGGTCAAGCTAATTGTAATGCTAATCACCTATGTGAATATGCGTTACGACCAGGGTTGCCACCTTCTATTGACAATATTTTTACATTTATCGCTTACCTTCGTCTCCCAGCATCCTCTGGCATTCTTCCAACATCCTCCAGGCATCTCCCCCTGCAACCCATCAATATGGTCGCGAGGCGACAGATGGCGCTGCGTTGCCATGACAACGGGATGCTATGTAACGTCATGTGGTGTCCCGTTGTCATGGCAACGGGCATCACGTGACACTGTGACATCACGCAGCATCCCCGTTGACATGGCAACACAGCGCCATTTGACACCGCGCGGCCATGTTGCAGGGGTAGTTGCCGGAAGACGCCACCTGACTTCGCCACCCGGAGGTTTATTAGGTAAACCCGTAGCTCGGAGATACGTGGCCAAAACCCGTAGTCTCAGGGTGAAACCAGGAGTGGTGGCAACCCTGGTTACGAATATCGATATGTGGGGATAACGTCAAGATAAAACATGTAACGTTCCTCTGAGGATCTACTTCTCTCTGTCCTCAACTTAGAGAAAATAAAGGAAAAGGGAGAGAATGGGGGTTTGCCTGTACAAACGCTTCATGATCCCACGGGTGTACCACACAAAAGGGAGCAGACAGAGGAAATCAAATCCCTCTCATGTCTCAGTTCACCATGTTTACAAAATAACAAAAATAAATAAATACAGGCTTTGGTAGAAACAAAAATACATGAATCATCCAGATGTATCACTTCCACGTGTCACTGCTAGCACTACATTTAAGAGGGACTGCCCCTTTAAACATTCTAATACCAGCAATTCCTTTTTATCATTTACTGAAAGTAAATGAAATCTCATGAGATATTCAGAGTACTTCACATTTAGCGCTTGTGTTTTCAATTAGTTTTTCTTGGCTTTTATATGGTCACTCAGAACAGATAACAAATCTAATTATTTTTCATTCCACTGGGAACAAAAGGTCAACAAAAACTTTAAAATGGAGGGGGGGAAAAGTATTGAAAATTATATATTAAAACTTCCAGGGGTGGAGGACTGAGGTTTCCCAAGTTATACTATACAAAGAGTCCAAAGCGGCAGGCACTCCAGGGTATTGAAATGATTGGTAGTGCAAATAAAAGTTATTTACATTTCCCTACGTGGACCACGTGGGCTGAAACGTTATATTAAAGGGGCAGTTCGACGCAGCAGGCGAACAAAAAATGTCTTTAAACAAATTAAATGTCATTTAGAAATATTCAACCTTAAAGAGGCAATCCAAGATGACTTATTTCTCTTTTTCAAGACAGGATATGAGCAGGGGGTGTCTGGAGCTAAACCCCATTAATTTCAACTCATGGGGACCCCCTGCTTACGAAGATACATACCTCCATAGGGGTGCCGGGTAGCTGCTCCGGCTCACGAGCCGGGGTTCCCGTAATGGCTGCTTGCCAAACAACCCTTCCCTTCCCATGCGGGCCATAGGAAGCCGTGACGTCATCCGGTGCAGCTTGATATTGGCCCACGGTACGAGGGTGAAATGAACGGGATTCAGCTCTGGAGACCCCCCTGCTTCAATCCTATTTATTAGGGCCACTTGGATTGCGCCTTTAATGTCAGTGAGACCTCATGTGGTGTATTTAAGCTAAACTAGGTCTAAAAAAAACGACACCAAATCTACCAATAAAAATAATTCTCATTGAAACCAACAGGATATTGTTCTTCCATAAACTGGTGCAGTATTTTTGCATCAGATTTCCCCCACTTTTGCAGTTCGGTTGAGTAGGGTAGAGGGGAGGACCCCTGATAGGTCTCTGAGTATACACATTTTTAAGGTTACATATACATTTATTTATGCAAGTCTCCCGCATGCAAATCTGGTGCAACAATTGTGCACCATCTTTTAACAAAGAAGAAAATGACATTAACTTCAGTGGGACCTTCTATATGATTAATAGCTCTGTTTTTCTGAATAAAAAGAATATATCTGCAAAGGTCAACATGCTAAAACGTAAGGTTAAGATTCAGGACTAGCTTTGAAATTCGTTCCAGCCCTCCTGTCAGCAAAGTGATAAACCTGTCTAGACACCTGCGGTGCAAAACCCCTTTGATCTGCAGTGCAATGGCTATTTCAATGTTCAACATACATTTGTAAAAAAGAAGTATGTAATACCTGGACCACAAAACCTTATTACTCTGAGATTTTGGAAGATCTAACATCTTAGTTATTTGTACGTTCTTGCCAAGATTCTTTCCAGCACTCATTTAATATCCTGATTAGAGATGGGCAAGTGTGTCAAAATTCGATCTGCAAATTATTTAGAGCAGTTTAGGACAACTTTCGATTCGCGTTGGGGTAGGCGTTGTAAAATAATTAGAATGTATCTGAACCTGCTGCCATATTAACCTCAGCCTCCCTTTTTTTGCGAATGTTATAACATTCGATCGGCTAGTGTGTACATATACGTTCGCCGATCGAATGTTATTAAATACGCTCAAATCGAATATCGCAACATTCAATTTGCTTGAGCGCATGCACAAAGACCCTGCCACGTTGTCACTGTTGTTGAGATTGCAAGAGGGGTAAGGCTGTGTTGGGGCTGGGCTGGTGGCTGGGTTAATGTGGTCAGGTAGGGAGTAGGGGCAGGCAGGCACAGGTGAGGCAGGGAGAAGGGACTCAGCAGGAGAGCGGTTTTTTTTGTTTATTTCAATTTTATTATTGTAACACCCCTATCCCCCCCAACCCCCCCCCTAAGGGAGATTTGTAGGTTACTATGATGTTAGTGGTGCTCACCTGTTGGTTCACAGGAGGACTGAGTCTCCGCGATGGTATAGGCACGGTGAAGGACACAGGACATTCTTCATTATGGTGCAGCGCCTCCATCCTGCAGGGCTCTGCCAGGGACAGAGATTCACCTCCACAGGAACCTTTGTAATAAGATATTCACAGGCCGGGAACGGTACAACAGGATTTATTGGTGGACCAGCTCACACTTGATATTCCTCTCATGCAAGAGGGGTGCATTCCCTGAACCCCTTCTCAATACAGGTCACTGACACCTCACAGCTTGCAATCCTTTCCATGGTCAGAGCTCTGCTCGCAGGACCATTTCCCTTGACTAGGCCCCCAACAGCTTGAGGCCCCTGGGCTAGATTCATCCTCTTTACCCCCTGATGGGGCAAGGTAGAACCATGCCTACTCCCTAAGGAGCAGGCAAAATTGGGAGAACCCACTAAATTTAAAAGGGAGCAATATTTTATACCAGGGGTGTGTCCCACTCCTAAGCCCCATTGACAGGACAGCACTACTGGAGTGACCCCCCATGCTCCAATGGTTTCCAGACTTGCACATGGAAACCACAACAAAATAACTTCCCAGTGAGGAGGCTCACGTGCTGGCCCATGTGAGAGGAGTTTAACCTCAACACTGAGAGATAACAAATGACACAAATATAACACAGACAATAATTCCCTGGCGCACTATCAGATAATAAACCTGACGAATCGGAGTAGTCCCATGAATCAAAAGATGGTATAAAGAAGATCCACAGTCCACAATGTCCCGTTCTTTTACACAGAATGCTGGTCTGAAAATACAAATAAAACAACCATTGCGCAGTACCCTATGGTCAGTATTCCAAGACCCCACCGTTGCTATCTACTTACTTAAAAATAGATAAGAATGGGCCTCAAAAGGTTTCTTTAAGTCCCCCCACGATTGGCTCCGACTGATTCCTGCTGCTGGTATCACGCTTTACACTTCCAGCATCAGCATCACCATACCGATTGGGAACAGAAAGGGGCACCAATAGTATAGCACTATAACATTTATTGTTAAAAAATGACAAGCATAAAAACATGCACTCACATGCGAGAATGCCCTATGTGTGTCCTACAACGTGCCGTCCGCTTCACATGGGAGGATGCCGAGGGATTGCAGGGGGAGGCTGGAGCCGCGTGGGTCCCCGCTTCGTGGCCGCGACTCGGAGCGCCTAGTCCCTCCTCCGATGACGTTCCCCGTCAATCAACCTCCTTTCCTTCCACAGGGTCTGCACGTTGCAGCACGTTCAACAAGCTCCACCCTACGCGCGTTTCGTGACTCTGACGTCACTTCTTCAGGGGTAATGGAGCTGTGGGGGCACTTGAGGTATTTTATACCCTTGTGCAAAGCTGACAGGGAGTTCCCATTGGTTGAATGTCTGATTGGGAACTCCTATTAATTGTCCACTTGTTGGCTGATACCTGGCAATTCGTGTATTTAGCAGGTTTAACCACTTCATGCCTGGATAGACAATTGCACTAGATGATTACATTCTAGCATGCTGTAAAACACTTTACAAAAAAATATTTTATACATCAGTATCATAAAAACCATAATAAAACTCTATAAATTGTAGAAATAAAAAGTAATTAGCAACCTTGTGGCTTATTATTCAATGTGCGAGATAGCTATTTGTATTAATCCCTGTTGCTAACAGCATAAAGGACCCAGAGGTGGAAAGAGATTATTTGCATAGCAAAAAAACAAAAACAGATAACCTGGTTATGCAATATTCAACATCAGCAGTTACAGACCTAACTGTCCCTCAAAAATGCTGCCAGGTCAAATTCGATGTTTAGTCCTCTCGGCGTTAAGGTTTTGAGGGTATATATCCAGTAGCTTTCGCGTCTGGATATAAGATTGATTTTATCACCCCCCCTCCAATTCTGCTTAGGGCAGTCAATCCCTTTACAGATTAACCCTTCCGGATTTTGCCCATGTTTATTTTTAAAGTGACTGGAGACACTATGTGTCTCCAGACCCCTTTTTATATTATAAACATGTTCTGCAAGACGTCGTTTCAATGGTCTACCTGTTCGCCCTACATATTGTAGTCCACAAGGGCACTCTAACAGGTAGACCACAAAAGGAGTCTTGCAGGAAATGAATGATTTGATAGGAAATCTGACACCTGTAACATTGGATTGAAAATGTTTGCATTTACTGCTGTACCTACAGCCAATACATTTGTCACATGTAAAGAATCCGTCCAATTCCTTAAGCCATGTTGTACTTTGTGTTTTTACGGAATTGAACGGACAGCTCGGGGACAGTTGAAGCTTTAAATTATTGGCCCTTTTAAACACTATCTGGGGGTGTTTAGGTAGTATTGTTTTAAGTATAGCATCCCCCTGGAGAATACTCCAATGTTTCCTAATTATTTGTGTTATTTTGTTTGACATCCCATTAAACTTGGTTATAAAGGGGATGAACTCTACACCCTCTATTTGTTTTGATTTCTTATTGTCCATACTGATAAGGTCATTTCTATCTATGTCCTTTACACTTTCTAAGGCCTTCTCAACCATTTTGGGATTATATTCCCTCTGGATAAATTTATCCTTAAGATCATTGGCCTGCATCTCAAATATTTCTGGTTGAGAGCAATTTCTTTTAGTTCTTAAGAACTGGCCCTTGGGAATATTGTTAATCCATCTATGGTTGTGATGGCTAGACGCCAAAAGGTATGTATTGGCATCTACTTTTTTATAAAAGGTCTTAGTTTGAATAGTCCCTCGCTCTATGAACAATGTAAGATCTAAAAAGTCTATACTTGTGGGGCTGATGTTAAAGGTGAATTTTAAGTTCATATTGTTGTTATTTAAGTATTTTTGAAACTCCCCAAGTTTCTCAACACCTCCACCCCAGATACATAGCACGTCGTCTATATAGCGTTTCCATAGTACAAGGCCCGCCCCAAGTGGGCCGCCGGAATGGATGTATTCCTCCTCCCACATGCCCATAAAGATGTTAGCATAACTAGGGGCGAACCTTGTACCCATGGCAGTGCCACATATCTGGAGGTAGTGGCTGTTGTCATAGCTGAAGAAATTATGTGTAAGTATATAACGTATCCCTTCTATTATAAAATCTCGAAATCCCTGTTCTAGACTATCATCTTGATTTAACACCCTACTGATTGCTCTGATACCCAGGTCATGATTTATGACGGTATACAGAGACGTCACGTCACACGTGACCCAAATATAATGATCTTCCCATTTTAGGTCCCTAACTAGATTTAATACGTGTGTGGTGTCTCTTAGAAAAGACGGGATTTTAGGGACATATTTCTGCAGAGTGGAGTCAATAAACTGCGATAAATTGGATGTCAATGATTTGATCCCTGATATTATGGGGCGTCCAGGGGGATTCCAAAGATCTTTATGGATCTTTGGAATAAAATAGAAGATTGGAATCCTTGGTTGTGATACATCCAAGAACTCCAATTCACCCTTTGAGATATTACCATCTAAGAAACCCCTACTAAGGTATTCCTGAAGTTCTGTCTTAAACGCTATGGATGGATTACCCTGCAGTTTTTTATATGTAACTCCATCACTTAGGATTCTCAAGGACTCTTTTTTATAGTAGTCAGAGTCCATTATAACTATGCCTCCCCCTTTGTCCGCAGACTTAATTACAATTTGCTTGTTATTTTCCAGACTCTTTACTGCATCTTTTTCTAGCTTACTAAGATTGTTTTTGGGGATTTTAAACTCACTGGTTGCCTTTTCCATGTCCTGAATGACTAGTTCAGAAAAAGTTTCTAAGAAACTACCCTTCATGTGTTTAGGATAAAACACTGAGGGTCTTTTAAATGGAGTGGTGGAGGACGATCTGCTCTCACTATTTTTATTACTCTGGAGAGTTTCCCTACTTACAGCATCTTTTATAAAGTACTTTTTAAGTGTTAACCTTCTTACAAATTTTTGGGTGTCTATGAATAAGTCAAACATATTGGGTCCTTTAGAGGGAGCAAAGTTAAGGCCTCTGGACAAAACTTTTTCCTCAACCTCAGTGGTTTTGTAACTGCTGATATTGAATATATTGCCAACCTCTACCGGTGATTTGGCTGCTCTGACTTTTTTCTCTTTCCTTCTTCCACCTCTTTTTCCTCTGAATCCTCTATTCTTTTGCGTCTCGCTGACCTGGGGGTGTCTTGTCTCCCCACTGCGTTCTCTACCTCGCTGTTTTTCCGTATAGGGAAATTGTACTCTCTGTCGTGATCTAAAAAAGACAATTGATGTTGATTATTTTCATAGTTGAAAGAAGGTGCATTGAAGGGCCTGAAATTGTTAGATCTAAAAACATTATTATCATACCCTCTATATGCTTCTCTGGGTCCATCATGATAATAATCATGGTGCCCATACCCATCATTCCCATTGGCATACCCTCCTCGTGGTAGGCCATGGTATCTATGATGTTCCTCCCTTACAGGTGCTTGTGGCCTAGCTCCCATGTAGGGCCTATGGGGTCCCATCTTTCTATTTGATATTTTTTCTTTTTCATTGTCTTTTTTTGATTTTGGTTTAATATCTTCCTTTTGTAGCACTTTGTTATTTGGAGTGGATTTCACCTCAACTGTGGATGTATCCTCTGCAATAATTACCCTCTTTTTCTGTTTTCCAGTCCCTTTGTCTATTCTGTTCATAATCTTTCTTGTCCCTGATAAATTTTTTCTGTTTGGAACTAATGACCTCTTTCTCTAATTTTTCTATTTTCTGAGTAATCTTTTCGTCTAGTACCTTGTACTCTTTGAGATCAGAGAATTGGCCTAATTTTTCTTGGATTTCTATAATCTCTTTATCCAAAACTTCTAGGGATTTTGTTCTGTACTGAATAGACAACTGGACTAAACCGAATGCACATGTATCCAGAAGATTGTTCCACTCTTTCATAAAGATCTCATTATCAGTTTCTAGAGTGGGTACCTTGAGGACCCTAAGTCCCCTTGGTATTCTTTTGTGTTCTATATATTTTCTCAATGCTACCACTTCCCAGATCTGCCTCATTTCTTGTGTGAGGAGTTTTTCTACTTTATTAAGGAGTGTATCTAAATTCTCAGTGTCTACATCTATATTCTCTACGTCTGCATCCTCTGAAAATATTTTATCTAGATTACAACTACGAAGTGCTCGACTAGAAAAAAGTGACATGTTTGTGATATGGTTGGCTGCTGATATGCAATAATGGATAGAACAGATAGTGAGGAAAATTTAAACTAAAAGCATGTGATCAGCGCTCAAACCTATAAAACTATACCTAAATATTAGCTAAAATAACCAGGTGCTTACAAAAATAAAATAAATATTTAGGGTGTCCCATATAAGAAAAAACCTAATGTGAATTCCTCACAGCCTGTTGTGGCAGGTTGGGGAATGGCTGCCTTGGGAATATAACAACCCTATCCACAAGGGCTGTATGGCATACACAGAGAGATAACAAATGACACAAATATAACACAGACAATAATTCCCTGGCGCACTATCAGATAATAAACCTGACGAATCGGAGTAGTCCCATGAATCAAAAGATGGTATAAAGAAGATCCACAGTCCACAATGTCCCGTTCTTTTACACAGAATGCTGGTCTGAAAATACAAATAAAACAACCATTGCGCAGTACCCTATGGTCAGTATTCCAAGACCCCACCGTTGCTATCTACTTACTTAAAAATAGATAAGAATGGGCCTCAAAAGGTTTCTTTAAGTCCCCCACGATTGGCTCCGACTGATTCCTGCTGCTGGTATCACGCTTTACACTTCCAGCATCAGCATCACCATACCGATTGGGAACAGAAAGGGGCACCAATAGTATAGCACTATAACATTTATTGTTAAAAAATGACAAGCATAAAAACATGCACTCACATGCGAGAATGCCCTATGTGTGTCCTACAACGTGCCGTCCGCTTCACATGGGAGGATGCCGAGGGATTGCAGGGGGAGGCTGGAGCCGGCGTGGGTCCCCGCTTTGTGGCCGCGACTCGGAGCGCCTAGTCCCTCCTCCGATGACGTTCCCCGTCAATCAACCTCCTTTCCTTCCACAGGGTCTGCACGTTGCAGCACGTTCAACAAGCTCCACCCTACGCGCGTTTCGTGACTCTGACGTCACTTCTTCAGGGGTAATGGAGCTGTGGGGGCACTTGAGGTATTTTATACCCTTGTGCAAAGCTGACAGGGAGTTCCCATTGGTTGAATGTCTGATTGGGAACTCCTATTAATTGTCCACTTGTTGGCTGATACCTGGCAATTCGTGTATTTAGCAGGTTTAACCACTTCATGCCTGGATAGACAATTGCACTAGATGATTACATTCTAGCATGCTGTAAAACACTTTACAAAAAAATATTTTATACATCAGTATCATAAAAACCATAATAAAACTCTATAAATTGTAGAAATAAAAAGTAATTAGCAACCTTGTGGCTTATTATTCAATGTGCGAGATAGCTATTTGTATTAATCCCTGTTGCTAACAGCATAAAGGACCCAGAGGTGGAAAGAGATTATTTGCATAGCAAAAAAACAAAAACAGATAACCTGGTTATGCAATATTCAACATCAGCAGTTACAGACCTAACTGTCCCTCAAAAATGCTGCCAGGTCAAATTCGATGTTTAGTCCTCTCGGCGTTAAGGTTTTGAGGGTATATATCCAGTAGCTTTCGCGTCTGGATATAAGATTGATTTTATCACCCCCCCTCCAATTCTGCTTAGGGCAGTCAATCCCTTTACAGATTAACCCTTCCGGATTTTGCCCATGTTTATTTTTAAAGTGACTGGAGACACTATGTGTCTCCAGACCCCTTTTTATATTATAAACATGTTCTGCAAGACGTCGTTTCAATGGTCTACCTGTTCGCCCTACATATTGTAGTCCACAAGGGCACTCTAACAGGTAGACCACAAAAGGAGTCTTGCAGGAAATGAATGATTTGATAGGAAATCTGACACCTGTAACATTGGATTGAAAATGTTTGCATTTACTGCTGTACCTACAGCCAATACATTTGTCACATGTAAAGAATCCGTCCAATTCCTTAAGCCATGTTGTACTTTGTGTTTTTACGGAATTGAACGGACAGCTCGGGGACAGTTGAAGCTTTAAATTATTGGCCCTTTTAAACACTATCTGGGGGTGTTTAGGTAGTATTGTTTTAAGTATAGCATCCCCCTGGAGAATACTCCAATGTTTCCTAATTATTTGTGTTATTTTGTTTGACATCCCATTAAACTTGGTTATAAAGGGGATGAACTCTACACCCTCTATTTGTTTTGATTTCTTATTGTCCATACTGATAAGGTCATTTCTATCTATGTCCTTTACACTTTCTAAGGCCTTCTCAACCATTTTGGGATTATATTCCCTCTGGATAAATTTATCCTTAAGATCATTGGCCTGCATCTCAAATATTTCTGGTTGAGAGCAATTTCTTTTAGTTCTTAAGAACTGGCCCTTGGGAATATTGTTAATCCATCTATGGTTGTGATGGCTAGACGCCAAAAGGTATGTATTGGCATCTACTTTTTTATAAAAGGTCTTAGTTTGAATAGTCCCTCGCTCTATGAACAATGTAAGATCTAAAAAGTCTATACTTGTGGGGCTGATGTTAAAGGTGAATTTTAAGTTCATATTGTTGTTATTTAAGTATTTTTGAAACTCCCCAAGTTTCTCAACACCTCCACCCCAGATACATAGCACGTCGTCTATATAGCGTTTCCATAGTACAAGGCCCGCCCCAAGTGGGCCGCCGGAATGGATGTATTCCTCCTCCCACATGCCCATAAAGATGTTAGCATAACTAGGGGCGAACCTTGTACCCATGGCAGTGCCACATATCTGGAGGTAGTGGCTGTTGTCATAGCTGAAGAAATTATGTGTAAGTATATAACGTATCCCTTCTATTATAAAATCTCGAAATCCCTGTTCTAGACTATCATCTTGATTTAACACCCTACTGATTGCTCTGATACCCAGGTCATGATTTATGACGGTATACAGAGACGTCACGTCACACGTGACCCAAATATAATGATCTTCCCATTTTAGGTCCCTAACTAGATTTAATACGTGTGTGGTGTCTCTTAGAAAAGACGGGATTTTAGGGACATATTTCTGCAGAGTGGAGTCAATAAACTGCGATAAATTGGATGTCAATGATTTGATCCCTGATATTATGGGGCGTCCAGGGGGATTCCAAAGATCTTTATGGATCTTTGGAATAAAATAGAAGATTGGAATCCTTGGTTGTGATACATCCAAGAACTCCAATTCACCCTTTGAGATATTACCATCTAAGAAACCCCTACTAAGGTATTCCTGAAGTTCTGTCTTAAACGCTATGGATGGATTACCCTGCAGTTTTTTTATATGTAACTCCATCACTTAGGATTCTCAAGGACTCTTTTTTATAGTAGTCAGAGTCCATTATAACTATGCCTCCCCCTTTGTCCGCAGACTTAATTACAATTTGCTTGTTATTTTCCAGACTCTTTACTGCATCTTTTTCTAGCTTACTAAGATTGTTTTTGGGGATTTTAAACTCACTGGTTGCCTTTTCCATGTCCTGAATGACTAGTTCAGAAAAAGTTTCTAAGAAACTACCCTTCATGTGTTTAGGATAAAACACTGAGGGTCTTTTAAATGGAGTGGTGGAGGACGATCTGCTCTCACTATTTTTATTACTCTGGAGAGTTTCCCTACTTACAGCATCTTTTATAAAGTACTTTTTAAGTGTTAACCTTCTTACAAATTTTTGGGTGTCTATGAATAAGTCAAACATATTGGGTCCTTTAGAGGGAGCAAAGTTAAGGCCTCTGGACAAAACTTTTTCCTCAACCTCAGTGGTTTTGTAACTGCTGATATGGAATATATTGCCAACCTCTACCGGTGATTTGGCTGCTCTGACTTTTTTCTCTTTCCTTCTTCCACCTCTTTTTCCTCTGAATCCTCTATTCTTTTGCGTCTCGCTGACCTGGGGGTGTCTTGTCTCCCCACTGCGTTCTCTACCTCGCTGTTTTTCCGTATAGGGAAATTGTACTCTCTGTCGTGATCTAAAAAAGACAATTGATGTTGATTATTTTCATAGTTGAAAGAAGGTGCATTGAAGGGCCTGAAATTGTTAGATCTAAAAACATTATTATCATACCCTCTATATGCTTCTCTGGGTCCATCATGATAATAATCATGGTGCCCATACCCATCATTCCCATTGGCATACCCTCCTCGTGGTAGGCCATGGTATCTATGATGTTCCTCCCTTACAGGTGCTTGTGGCCTAGCTCCCATGTAGGGCCTATGGGGTCCCATCTTTCTATTTGATATTTTTTCTTTTTCATTGTCTTTTTTTGATTTTGGTTTAATATCTTCCTTTTGTAGCACTTTGTTATTTGGAGTGGATTTCACCTCAACTGTGGATGTATCCTCTGCAATAATTACTTTCTTTTCAGTTTTCCAGTCCCTTTGTCTATTCTGTTCATAATCTTTCTTGTCCCTGATAAATTTTTTCTGTTTGGAACTAATGACCTCTTTCTCTAATTTTTCTATTCTCTGAGTAATCTTTTCGTCTAGTACCTTGTACTCTTTGAGATCAGAGAATTGGCCTAATTTTTCTTGGATTTCTATAATCTCTTTATCCAAAACTTCTAGGGATTTTGTTCTGTACTGAATAGACAACTGGACTAAACCGAATGCACATGTATCCAGAAGATTGTTCCACTCTTTCATAAAGATCTCATTATCAGTTTCTAGAGTGGGTACCTTGAGGACCCTAAGTCCCCTTGGTATTCTTTTGTGTTCTATATATTTTCTCAATGCTACCACTTCCCAGATCTGCCTCATTTCTTGTGTGAGGAGTTTTTCTACTTTATTAAGGAGTGTATCTAAATTCTCAGTGTCTACATCTATATTCTCTACGTCTGCATCCTCTGAAAATATTTTATCTAGATTACAACTACGAAGTGCTCGACTAGAAAAAAGTGACATGTTTGTGATATGGTTGGCTGCTGATATGCAATAATGGATAGAACAGATAGTGAGGAAAATTTAAACTAAAAGCATGTGATCAGCGCTCAAACCTATAAAACTATACCTAAATATTAGCTAAAATAACCAGGTGCTTACAAAAATAAAATAAATATTTAGGGTGTCCCATATAAGAAAAAACCTAATGTGAATTCCTCACAGCCTGTTGTGGCAGGTTGGGGAATGGCTGCCTTGGGAATATAACAACCCTATCCACAAGGGCTGTATGGCATACACAGAGAGATAACAAATGACACAAATATAACACAGACAATAATTCCCTGGCGCACTATCAGATAATAAACCTGACGAATCGGTGTAGTCCCATGAATCAAAAGATGGTATAAAGAAGATCCACAAAGAGTACAAGGTACTAGACGAAAAGATTACTCAGAGAATAGAAAAATTAGAGAAAGAGGTCATTAGTTCCAAACAGAAAAAATTTATCAGGGACAAGAAAGATTATGAACAGAATAGACAAAGGGACTGGAAAACTGAAAAGAAAGTAATTATTGCAGAGGATACATCCACAGTTGAGGTGAAATCCACTCCAAATAACAAAGTGCTACAAAAGGAAGATATTAAACCAAAATCAAAAAAAGACAATGAAAAAGAAAAAATATCAAATAGAAAGATGGGACCCCATAGGCCCTACATGGGAGCTAGGCCACAAGCACCTGTAAGGGAGGAACATCATAGATACCATGGCCTACCACGAGGAGGGTATGCCAATGGGAATGATGGGTATGGGCACCATGATTATTATCATGATGGACCCAGAGAAGCATATAGAGGGTATGATAATAATGTTTTTAGATCTAACAATTTCAGGCCCTTCAATGCACCTTCTTTCAACTATGAAAATAATCAACATCAATTGTCTTTTTTAGATCACGACAGAGAGTACAATTTCCCTATACGGAAAAACAGCGAGGTAGAGAACGCAGTGGGGAGACAAGACACCCCCAGGTCAGCGAGACGCAAAAGAATAGAGGATTCAGAGGAAAAAGAGGTGGAAGAAGGAAAGAGAAAAAAGTCAGAGCAGCCAAATCACCGGTAGAGGTTGGCAATATATTCCATATCAGCAGTTACAAAACCACTGAGGTTGAGGAAAAAGTTTTGTCCAGAGGCCTTAACTTTGCTCCCTCTAAAGGACCCAATATGTTTGACTTATTCATAGACACCCAAAAATTTGTAAGAAGGTTAACACTTAAAAAGTACTTTATAAAAGATGCTGTAAGTAGGGAAACTCTCCAGAGTAATAAAAATAGTGAGAGCAGATCGTCCTCCACCACTCCATTTAAAAGACCCTCAGTGTTTTATCCTAAACACATGAAGGGTAGTTTCTTAGAAACTTTTTCTGAACTAGTCATTCAGGACATGGAAAAGGCAACCAGTGAGTTTAAAATCCCCAAAAACAATCTTAGTAAGCTAGAAAAAGATGCAGTAAAGAGTCTGGAAAATAACAAGCAAATTGTAATTAAGTCTGCGGACAAAGGGGGAGGCATAGTTATAATGGACTCTGACTACTATAAAAAAGAGTCCTTGAGAATCCTAAGTGATGGAGTTACATATAAAAAAACTGCAGGGTAATCCATCCATAGCGTTTAAGACAGAACTTCAGGAATACCTTAGTAGGGGTTTCTTAGATGGTAATATCTCAAAGGGTGAATTGGAGTTCTTGGATGTATCACAACCAAGGATTCCAATCTTCTATTTTATTCCAAAGATCCATAAAGATCTTTGGAATCCCCCTGGACGCCCCATAATATCAGGGATCAAATCATTGACATCCAATTTATCGCAGTTTATTGACTCCACTCTGCAGAAATATGTCCCTAAAATCCCGTCTTTTCTAAGAGACACCACACACGTATTAAATCTAGTTAGGGACCTAAAATGGGAAGATCATTATATTTGGGTCACGTGTGACGTGACGTCTCTGTATACCGTCATAAATCATGACCTGGGTATCAGAGCAATCAGTAGGGTGTTAAATCAAGATGATAGTCTAGAACAGGGATTTCGAGATTTTATAATAGAAGGGATACGTTATATACTTACACATAATTTCTTCAGCTATGACAACAGCCACTACCTCCAGATATGTGGCACTGCCATGGGTACAAGGTTCGCCCCTAGTTATGCTAACATCTTTATGGGCATGTGGGAGGAGGAATACATCCATTCCGGCGGCCCACTTGGGGCGGGCCTTGTACTATGGAAACGCTATATAGACGACGTGCTATGTATCTCGGGTGGAGGTGTTGAGAAACTTGGGGAGTTTCAAAAATACTTAAATAACAACAATATGAACTTAAAATTCACCTTTAACATCAGCCCCACAAGTATAGACTTTTTAGATCTTACATTGTTCATAGAGCGAGGGACTATTCAAACTAAGACCTTTTATAAAAAAGTAGATGCCAATACATACCTTTTGGCGTCTAGCCATCACAACCATAGATGGATTAACAATATTCCCAAGGGCCAGTTCTTAAGAACTAAAAGAAATTGCTCTCAACCAGAAATATTTGAGATGCAGGCCAATGATCTTAAGGATAAATTTATCCAGAGGGAATATAATCCCAAAATAGTTGAGAAGGCCTTAGAAAGTGTAAAGGACATAGATAGAAATGACCTTATCAGTATGGACAATAAGAAATCAAAACAAATAGAGGGTGTAGAGTTCATCCCCTTTATAACCAAGTTTAATGGGATGTCAAACAAAATAACACAAATAATTAGGAAACATTGGAGTATTCTCCAGGGGGATGCTATACTTAAAACAATACTACCTAAACACCCCCAGATAGTGTTTAAAAGGGCCAATAATTTAAAGCTTCAACTGTCCCCGAGCTGTCCGTTCAATTCCGTAAAAACACAAAGTACAACATGGCTTAAGGAATTGGACGGATTCTTTACATGTGACAAATGTATTGGCTGTAGGTACAGCAGTAAATGCAAACATTTTCAATCCAATGTTACAGGTGTCAGATTTCCTATCAAATCATTCATTTCCTGCAAGACTCCTTTTGTGGTCTACCTGTTAGAGTGCCCTTGTGGACTACAATATGTAGGGCGAACAGGTAGACCATTGAAACGACGTCTTGCAGAACATGTTTATAATATAAAAAGGGGTCTGGAGACACATAGTGTCTCCAGTCACTTTAAAAATAAACATGGGCAAAATCCGGAAGGGTTAATCTGTAAAGGGATTGACTGCCCTAAGCAGAATTGGAGGGGGGGTGATAAAATCAATCTTATATCCAGACGCGAAAGCTACTGGATATATACCCTCAAAACCTTAACGCCGAGAGGACTAAACATCGAATTTGACCTGGCAGCATTTTTGAGGGACAGTTAGGTCTGTAACTGCTGATGTTGAATATTGCATAACCAGGTTATCTGTTTTTGTTTTTTTGCTATGCAAATAATCTCTTTCCACCTCTGGGTCCTTTATGCTGTTAGCAACAGGGATTAATACAAATAGCTATCTCGCACATTGAATAATAAGCCACAAGGTTGCTAATTACTTTTTATTTCTACAATTTATAGAGTTTTATTATGGTTTTTATGATACTGATGTATAAAATATTTTTTTGTAAAGTGTTTTACAGCATGCTAGAATGTAATCATCTAGTGCAATTGTCTATCCAGGCATGAAGTGGTTAAACCTGCTAAATACACGAATTGCCAGGTATCAGCCAACAAGTGGACAATTAATAGGAGTTCCCAATCAGACATTCAACCAATGGGAACTCCCTGTCAGCTTTGCACAAGGGTATAAAATACCTCAAGTGCCCCCACAGCTCCATTACCCCTGAAGAAGTGACGTCAGAGTCACGAAACGCGCGTAGGGTGGAGCTTGTTGAACGTGCTGCAACGTGCAGACCCTGTGGAAGGAAAGGAGGTTGATTGACGGGGAACGTCATCGGAGGAGGGACTAGGCGCTCCGAGTCGCGGCCACAAAGCGGGGACCCACGCCGGCTCCAGCCTCCCCCTGCAATCCCTCGGCATCCTCCCATGTGAAGCGGACGGCACGTTGTAGGACACACATAGGGCATTCTCGCATGTGAGTGCATGTTTTTATGCTTGTCATTTTTTAACAATAAATGTTATAGTGCTATACTATTGGTGCCCCTTTCTGTTCCCAATCGGTATGGTGATGCTGATGCTGGAAGTGTAAAGCGTGATACCAGCAGCAGGAATCAGTCGGAGCCAATCGTGGGGGGACTTAAAGAAACCTTTTGAGGCCCATTCTTATCTATTTTTAAGTAAGTAGATAGCAACGGTGGGGTCTTGGAATACTGACCATAGGGTACTGCGCAATGGTTGTTTTATTTGTATTTTCAGACCAGCATTCTGTGTAAAAGAACGGGACATTGTGGACTGTGGATCTTCTTTATACCATCTTTTGATTCATGGGACTACTCCGATTCGTCAGGTTTATTATCTGATAGTGCGCCAGGGAATTATTGTCTGTGTTATATTTGTGTCATTTGTTATCTCTCTGTGTATGCCATACAGCCCTTGTGGATAGGGTTGTTATATTCCCAAGGCAGCCATTCCCCAACCTGCCACAACAGGCTGTGAGGAATTCACATTAGGTTTTTTCTTATATGGGACACCCTAAATATTTATTTTATTTTTGTAAGCACCTGGTTATTTTAGCTAATATTTAGGTATAGTTTTATAGGTTTGAGCGCTGATCACATGCTTTTAGTTTAAATTTTCCTCATTAACCTCAACACTGCCTGCTCCTTACCAGGACCTATAATGTTAGGGCCAGGAATGTATAGCCATGGGCATATGGCTACATTATTTTTATGGAGAGTGGTGGTAGGGGCTAGAGGGGTTGTGTTGGTTCCCCTACGGTGAAACTCAGGGATTATTCAACAGGTTCAAGTGCAGGTAGAGTAGCAATAGATGTACCAGTTGCTTTTCCTGGTACCAGCAGTAAGAGAAGCAGACCCCTGCTTCTCTGTTCAGCCTGTATTAGAGGAGCAGGTTGTGTCTGAATTCAGCTTGGGGGAGCTAATAATTTTACCTTGCTGGTCAAACAAGAACGTAAAATATAAATATAATGCCATTTTAAATTGTTCTCAATGAGATGATATGCCGGGCCGCCAACAAAAATCATGGGACTCAGGACAAATGAAAGGAGCAGGGTCCCCCCCAACCCATAGCGCACCTACTCCAAAAAAAATTTTTAGCGCGCCAATTTTACTTAACTGTTTTCTTCTTGTAATATGGAAAAAAAAACATTGCAATGCAATCTGTTTATTACACCTCCACCCCCCAATACATATAAAAATACACCCCACCCTCCAATACATATGTAACGGGTATTGCCCCCCCCCCCCAATCGCAGATCTGATGTGGGTGCAAGGAACATACGGTGTTACCATAGGTGTGGTGCATTACCTGTTGGCTCGCAGGAGTGCTGAGCTTCCGCCACGGGGAACCTGGGGCAATTATACTAGGGGTAACCACTTACTCAATTCAGCGCCTCCACCTGCGATGGCTCCCACCAGAGGGGGAGTGGTTCCTCGCAGGTCAATCAATAATAATGTAACGGGTATTCCCCCCCCCAATCGCAGATCTGATGTGGGTGCAAGGAACATACGGTGTTACCATAGGTGTGGTGCATTACCTGTTGGCTCGCAGGAGGGCTGAGCTTCCGCCACGGGGAACCTGGGGCAATTAAACTAGGGGTAACCACTTACTCAATTCAGCGCCTCCACCTGCGATGGCTCCCACCAGAGGGGGAGTGGTTCCTCGCAGGACAATCAATAATAACATACACGGTGAGGTATAATAACTAAGGACTTTACTAACATGCAAACAACATATATCACTCCAATACAATAATATAACCTGTGTCCCTCTCTAGAGGAGACACCTACTGCGTCGCGCAGGACGCTTCCCCAACACCAGGTGGTCCCACCCAGTGTCCCGAGAATCCCACCCAAGTCCCGCACTCTTGGAGAGAACGTGGGTGACTGCGCAGTCACAGTTACACTAAGGGGCCCGTTGGTGCACTTATGACTATATGGTACCTGCCGAGCACTCCGGTACTCGGATCAGCAACTGGCTTCGCAAAGGGTCAGACGTGTGATGAATCCGTCTGATCCTCCAACCGAACTCCTTTGTACGCAGACCGCCAGGGCGGTCTCCCTCTGGAATAGTCTCTGCGGACCCCAACGTGGGTCCGAACCGCTTCACAGGGACCGCAGCGTCCGCTGAGTCCCTAACTAACACTTGGCTCTAACGTGACAGGAACCCTAACCTAGGGCCTGTCCCTGTGGTACCGCAACCTAAAGTGGCTTTGGGGAAAACTCCTAGAGGCCTACCGGGGTTAATAACCTGCCCCACTCCCCTAACTCTTCCCAGCCTTGACTGTACTTACTAAGACCTAACGAGTCCCAGCGCCTACAGCAGCAAGCTGTAGCTCACTGGATGCTGCAGCCAACGTGCTGCGCAACAAGGTGCCTGCCTGTCAGACCTCACAGCACTAACAGCCGTGACTCTGACAAGGCAGCACTCTACACTAAGGGCAGCGTCCCTATCTTGGGCCTCCCTAAGCACTTACCCACTAAGCTAGTGGGGAGTTGGGGCCTACCTGGGGTGTGGGTACCTATGTGGGGCAGGAGCTGCACTCGCTCCCCGCACCCTTCCTTCCCTCACAGCTCCCTGACTCCAACTCTCTGTAACCTTCCTTTCCCAGCTCCCACTAATGTAAGTGGCAGGGTCCCTAACCTGAGGGCTGCCCCTGGCAACACTCACCTTACTGGGGAGCTGAGCTATCTCGGGCCCTGGGGGTGCTGGCCTAGTACAAGGAGTCCCCGACTCCTGTACCCTACCTCCTTACCTGGGCTGCTCCCGTCTCTGACTGACTAGTGTGCTCCAACTGACAAAAACCCTGTCTGCACACAACATTGTTGCAACTCTGCAGCATGAGAATCTGCCAGCTCTATTGGCTTCAATGCTGCCTGTGACAAGGGTGAAAGTGCAGTCCCCAAAGGCTGCTGGGAATTGTAGTCCTTGGTACAGCTCTTTTCTATGGGGACCGCGTGCGCGATCTTTACTGCGCATGTGCGAAGCTCGCGCCATAACCAAGAGGGAGGTGCCCGCCGGGAGAAGTCGCCGTCCCCTTCCTCCACTGCCACAGGGGTAAGGCAGGGGGCAAAGGAAGATCAGGGAAACCGGGG
Source organism: Ascaphus truei (assembly GCF_040206685.1). NCBI lineage: Eukaryota > Metazoa > Chordata > Amphibia > Anura > Ascaphidae > Ascaphus > Ascaphus truei. The sequence continues at coordinate 25,446,816 of NC_134486.1, forward strand.
GTGAGACCCTTACACTCTTGGAGTGGAGTCCCCGCTTGGAGAACAGCGTCACATTACAGAAAGTTACACAATAAAAATGCATTGCATAAACTGTACAACTTAACATGTTGACTTTAACATCTCTGATACATGGCCTATCACACACAGTAATACCCGAGGCCAGCTGAGTATTAGCTGTTTGCTGAGACCAACTGTGGGGTGTCCTTAACTGATAATGTGGGGGTACCTCACTCTGACTTTGGTGAGCCTCCGCCTGGGTAGTCTCCGTTACCGACACTGGAGTCTCTGTAGACTCTTTGAGATTGTGGTCATGTGCAACAGTCACTGGTTCCATACTACTTCCTCCCCCTGGTGGAAGGAATAGCACAGTGTCTCTTGGCCAGACCTTTACCCGGCCATCCGCGGCATGGATGCGGTAGACCAGGAGGCCAGGACCTTTCCCGCGGTCCACTACTTGGCGGATGGGCCGCTTCTTCTTGGGTGCAAAGGAGGCAACTTCTACTAGCTCCCGTGCCACACAGTCCTTGTCCCTACGTACGTACACAGCTTCCATTGAGAAGCGAGAATAGGACATTGTCTCTTTACTCAAAGTCTCTGCCTCGCCTGGCAGGGGGTAAAGAGTAGATACTTTACCACTGCGGTGATTCGCGGTGGCCAACAGGTCCTCGGGGACGCTGTCAGTTCCCACCTCGGCTGTATCGGGACCTGTCCACAACACGTCTGGGACAGTCCACTCACTGTCCTGAAACTCGGGAGCGTTTGATCCCAGTCCTGGGACCATATGGGTTGGAGCGCACGGGCTCATACTCAGTTCAGGAGCCGTAACTCTGGCCTTTTTCCCGGCCACCTCCATCGGAGCCTGTGGGGGGCAAGGGGGTTCCTTACCACTCTGCTGGCTTGCAATGGTTTTCTCTTCTTCTGGAACACTGTCAGGTATTTTCTGTGCTTCACCTGACACCACGACAGAGCTGACTGTTCTCTTCAACTGAACGGTATGCGGTAGATACTGGTCCACTCGCACGGCGGGACAGCTTTCTTCTAGGGGGGACACCTCCGCCAGGACGCGATGTCGAGTGGAGCCATTCGCCCGGGTGTCCAGACTTAAGAAGCTATCGTGCTCCGCGGTCACCTGGAGGCTCACACCCGACACCCCTGGGGCAGTCAACTCACCCTTGTCGTCGGTAGCAGGTACTGATCCCACGCCTGGGACCGATGGTACCTCTGTAGGCCGGACTGGCTGTTGTAGGGCACACGGGCCCACAGCACCTGAATACACTGTAACTGAAGTAGGTGATTCTTTGGCCCCAACTTCACTGGTGTGGTCTGCCGGCTGGCGCATCACCACGAGTGGCTGGCGGCTGAATTCACTGAAAGAAGATGGGGGTACAGACACCTTACCAGGTGATTCCTCTGTCTCACTGCTGGGGTGGTTCGCCGGTAGGCGCATCGCCACCGATGGTTCGTCCTTTTCCGTAGCTGGCTGGGCCTCAGTCCTTCCCTCTTGGTTGCAACGGGGGACTAGGGCAGCCTTGTCTGTCAGCTCCTCCACCTCCGTGGTTGAGGTAGAGCAAGTAACAGCATCTTCATCTCTGTGTTCTGCCATCTGAGATTCCTGCTTGGGATCTGGGACTGTAGACTGCAGCAGCACAGGCTTTAGAAACTGTGCCCCGCAGCTGGCACACTTGGGACCCCAGGTCGGTTTGCCACCTGGGAAGTCACACTGGTCACAAACACATCTTATGCACCCGTCATCAGCCACCACTGCCACCCGCCATTCTATTGGTAGCCTAAAGGGGTTAAAGTCCATACCACCAGATAGATTCAAATCCTTTTGTAGGCACGGGCACAGAAGAAAGGGTAATTTCCCTCCTTTTGTCCGCCATGCTCCATACAACTGCGGGTGTGTTTCTCTACATTCTGTACTGTCTTTAGTGGGAACAGCGGTTGCTGATCGCTGTTCACGGAGCTTGCTCCCCCTGGTGAAATGTGAAGGAAGGGCGAGTCCTACAAGGGAGGGGCTCTGGCTCTGAGCGGAGTCACTCACATTGCGGGGGCGGAGCTCTGGTTTTCCCGCCAGTCCCGGACGGATTTCTGCAACACAATTTGGTGCAGGCTTGCAGTCAGCAGCACATGTGCTCTCCTGCTTTGGCGGGAGACGCCATTTTAGGTGTGACTCCCTTGATGAGGGAGCCTCCATTTTGATCACAGTTCTGGTAATCTCACTAAGGCTCACTGAGTATGCAAGAGGGTAGCCTTCTGGTGGGGCCCCTGGGAAATGTAAGGTCGGAGGGACATTTTCCCGGCATATTTCCTGATCCATTACTAGCCATAGTCTACAACACTGGTCAGTGGGGTCGTACCGGTGCTCTATCCTCTTCCACCCTTGGTCTATGCCCAGGAGTCTCCCTAGGGCCTCACAAATTTCCCTCAACTTCACGGCACTACTGGGAACATCCCCTACTACTAGCACATGTCGCGGGGATACTTCTGTCCTCTTGGTTCGTTCTTGGGCCTCATGGCTTGCGGGCCCAAACATGGTGAAAAATGTAAATTGGACAATTTGGAAAAAATGAAAACAGGGCACCCCAGGTCTATCTCAGCAGCGCCTCCAAATGTAACGGGTATTCCCCCCCCAATCGCAGATCTGATGTGGGTGCAAGGAACATACGGTGTTACCATAGGTGTGGTGCATTACCTGTTGGCTCGCAGGAGGGCTGAGCTTCCGCCACGGGGAACCTGGGGCAATTATACTAGGGGTAACCACTTACTCAATTCAGCGCCTCCACCTGCGATGGCTCCCACCAGAGGGGGAGTGGTTCCTCGCAGGACAATCAATAATATCATACACGGTGAGGTATAATAACTAAGGACTTTACTAACATGCAAACAACATATATCACTACAATACAATAATATAACCTGTGTCCCTCTCTAGAGGAGACACCTACTGCGTCGCGCAGGACGCTTCCCCAACACCAGGTGATCCCACCCAGTGTCCCGAGAATCCCACCCAATGTCCCGCACTCTTGGAGAGAACGTGGGTGACTGCGCAGTCACAGTTACACTAAGGGGCCCGTTGGTGCACTTATGACTATATGGTACCTGCCGAGCACTCCGGTACTCGGATCAGCAACTGGCTTCACAAAGGGTCAGACGTGTGATGATTCCGTCTGATCCTCCAACCGAACTCCTTTGTACGCAGACCGCCAGGGCGGTCTCCCTCTGGAATAGTCTCTGCGGACCCCAACGTGGGTCCGAACCGCTTCACAGGGACCGCAGCGTCCGCTGAGTCCCTAACTAACACTTGGCTCTAACGTGACAGGAACCCTAACCTAGGGCCTGTCCCTGTGGTACCGCAACCTAAAGTGGCTTTGGGGAAAACTCCTAGGGGCCTAACAGGGGTTAATAACCTGCCCCCCTCCCCTAACTCTTCCCAGCCTGACTATGCTTAATAACACTTAACGAGTCCCAGTGCCTACAGCAGCAAGCTGTAGCTCACTGGATGCTGGCAGCCAACGTGCTGCGCAACAAGGTGCCTGCCTGTAAGACCTCACAGCACTAACAGCCGTGACTCTGACAAGGCAGCACTCTACACTAAGGGCAGCGTCCCTATCTTGGGCCTCCCTAAGCACTTACCCACTAAACTAGTGGGGAGTTGGGGCCTACCTGGGGTGTGGGTACCTATGTGGGGCAGGAGCTGCACTCGCTCCCCGCACCCTTCCTTCCCTCACAGCTCCCTGACTCCAACTCTCTGTAACCTTCATTTCCCAGCTCCCACTAATGTAAGTGGCAGGGTCCCTAACCTGAGGGCTGCCCCTGGCAACACTCACCTTACTGGGGAGCTGAGCTATCTCGGGCCCTGGGGGTGCTGGCCTAGTACAGGGAGTCCCCGACTCCTGTACCCTACCTCCTTCCCTGGGCTGCTCCGGTCTCTGACTGACTAGTGTGCTCCAACTGACAAAAACCCTGTCTGCACACAACATTGTTGCAACTCTGCAGCATGAGAATCTGCCAGCTCTATTGGCTTCAATGCTGCCTGTGACAAGGGTGAAAGTGCAGTCCCCAAAGGCTGCTGGGAATTGTAGTCCTTGGCACAGCTCTTTTCTATGGGGACCGCGTGCGCGATCTTTACTGCGCATGGGCGAAGCTCGCGCCATAACCAAGAGGGAGGTGCCCGCCGGGAGAAGTCGCCGTCCCCTTCCTCCACTGCCACAGGGGTAAGGCAGGGGGCAAAGGAAGATCAGGGAAACCGGGGGTGACACCCTTACAATAACATACACGGTGAGGTATAATAACTAAGGACTTTACTAACATGCAAACAACATATATCACTACAATACAATAATATAACCTGTGTCCCTCTCTAGAGGAGACACCTACTGCGTCGCGCAGGACGCTTCCCCAACACCAGGTGATCCCACCCAGTGTCCCGAGAATCCCACCCAATGTCCCACACTCTTGGAGAGAACGTGGGTGACTGCGCAGTCACAGTTACACAAAGGGGCCCGTTGGTGCACTTATGACTATATGGTACCTGCCGAGCACTCCGGTACTCGGATCAGCAACTGGCTTCGCAAAGGGTCAGACGTGTGATGAATCCGTCTGATCCTCCAACCGAACTCCTTTGTACACAGACCGCCAGGGCGGTCTCCCTCTGGAATAGTCTCTGCGGACCCCAACGTGGGTCCGAACCGCTTCACAGGGACCGCAGCGTCCGCTGAGTCCCTAACTAACACTTGGCTCTAACGTGACAGGAACCCTAACCTAGGGCCTGTCCCTGTGGTACCGCAACCTAAAGTGGCTTTGGGGAAAACTCCTAGGGGCCTAACAGGGGTTAATAACCTGCCCCCCTCCCCTAACTCTTCCCAGCCTGACTATGCTTAATAATACTTAACGAGTCCCAGTGCCTACAGCAGCAAGCTGTAGCTCACTGGATGCTGGCAGCCAACGTGCTGCGCAACAAGGTGCCTGCCTGTCAGACCTCACAGCACTAACAGCCGTGACTCTGACAAGGCAGCACTCTACACTAAGGGCAGCGTCCCTATCTTGGGCCTCCCTAAGCACTTACCCACTAAGCTAGTGGGGAGTTGGGGCCTACCTGGGGTGTGGGTACCTATGTGGGGCAGGAGCTGCACTCGCTCCCCGCACCCTTCCTTCCCTCACAGCTCCCTGACTCCAACTCTCTGTAACCTTCATTTCCCAGCTCCCACTAATGCAAGTGGCAGGGTCCCTAACCTGAGGGCTGCCCCTGGCAACACTCACCTTACTGGGGAGCTGAGCTATCTCGGGCCCTGGGGGTGCTGGCCTAGTACAGGGAGTCCCCGACTCCTGTACCCTACCTCCTTCCCTGGGCTGCTCCGGTCTCTGACTGACCAACGTGCTGCAACTGACAAAAACCCTGTCTGCACACAACATTGTTGCAACTCTGCAGCATGAGAATCTGCCAGCTCTATTGGCTTCAATGCTGCCTGTGACAAGGGTGAAAGTGCAGTCCCCAGAGACTGCTGGGAATTGTAGTCCTTGGCACAGCTCTTTCCTATGGGGACCGCGTGCACGATCTTTACTGCGCATGTGCGACGCTGTAATGGCCGCCGCTACGCTTAACTGCGCCTCCCAGAGCTCCGGCACACTGGCGATGGCCACCGCTACCCTGGTCAACCTCTGCGCATTGCGCGAACCTCGCGCCACAACCAAGAGGGAGGTGCCCGCCGGGAGAAGTCGCCGTCCCCTTCCCCCACTGCCACAGGGGTAAGGCAGGGGGCAAAGGAAGATCAGGGGAACCGGGGGTGACCCCCTTACACATATAAAAATATACCCCACCCCCCAATACATATAAAAATACACCCCACCCCCCAATACATATAAAAATATACCCACACCCACAAAAACATATAAAAATATACCCCACCCCCCAATAAATATAAAAATATACCCCAACCCCCCCTCCCCCCAATACATATAAAAATACACCCCACCCCCCAATACATATAAAAATACACCCCACCCCCCAATACATATAAAAATACACCCCACCCCTCAATACATATAAAAATATACCCACACCCACAAAAACATATAAAAATATACCCCACCCCTCAATACATATAAAAATATACCCCACCCCTCAATACATATAAAAATATACCCCACCCCCCCTCCCCCCAATACATATAAAAAATACACCACCAATACAAATAAAAATCAGACTTACCTTGTGGATGGTCTCAGGTCAGGCCGGTGGCTGCCGGATGGGCGGTTAGGGAGGGCTGGTGGCTGAGAAGAGGGGGCCGTTGCTACGGGAAGGGAGGAAGCGGGGCGCGGTAGGCTGGAGGACGGCGGCAGGTCACAGCAGTTGCCGCCGGCCCCAGCTCTCCCTCGCTGCAGGCTTCTCTCTCAGTGTCCATGAGGTGTCTCGCGTGCCGGAGGCATTGCCCAGCTGACTTCCCGCGCTGTCAGAGAGACCCGACACCGGGTGTCCCGCAGCCACACTGTTTTTTTTTTATAATGGCACAGGCACGGCTGCGCAGGGGGCCCGGACAGCTGGGCCCCCAGACGCCAACCCCGGCAGACCCACCCTGTTGGCGGCCCTGATGATATGGGTGGTGGCTTCAACACTCACTGACTTTCACTTTTCCCTGAAAAGGATTTTTTTTTTTGTACAGAACCACATCTTACTCGTGTAGCCGCCTTTCCCCCATGTCTAGGGAAACTACTTGTGCTGCTGTTACCTGCGTGGCCAACAGGAAGCCTGATCCTCCGTCGCCGGGAGCCTGGGGTGATCACGTTCGTTACACACAGCGCCTCCACCTGAGAGCGATCCTAACGTAGTACGAATACCCCTCCCAGGAACCAATAGTCAGTAAACACACATAGTATGTAACAACATATTTACTGACATATAAACAGACACTATAATAAGGCCATGCAAGGCCATGCCCACAGTACCTCCACTGTGTACGCCCACCACCTTGTCCACACCCCGGTGAGGTCTCCCCAATGTTTATGAGGGTGCCCTGGGCACCTAACCACCCGGTGTCCATAAGACAGGCCCACCCCGGGGGGGAGAAACTGGCCTAGTCCAGCAGAGCACTGCTCCCTGGACACTACCTTCCCCCTCTCCGTCCTGCTCCCGACTAGTGTGGTCCCCAGCGCGCCAAATGTATCTCCTTTAGCCTGCCGTGCATCTAGCAGCCCTATTGGCTGTCGGGCCCCACGTGGTATACAGCCACTGGGGCTGCTGGGACTCGTAGTCCCTTGCGGAGTTTGCCTAAGGCTGAGCTCAAATTGAAAGCTACCTTGCTGCGCGTCCGCGCCTCTACTGGGCGATGTGTGCTCATGCCCAGCAGACAGAATGACACGACTGGAGCCGGAACTTAAAAAAAGGGTGAGTGTTTGTGATTGGCTGGCGAAGTACACGTGACGCGGTTGCTGCTTTAAATTACAATTTCAGTGGTCTGCTTCAAATGCAGCGGCGTCAACTCTGTACTTCGCCGCCGGAGAGTCGTTTTCAGTTTGAAAGCTCCCATAGAACACAGCGAAAGAATGGTGAACGTGCACGCGCACCGCTTTCTGTCTGAACGAGCCCTAATGGTCGCCGCACTATACTTCTGCACTGCGCATGTGCAACCCGTCTGTCGTGCATGCACGACTAACCAAAATGGCGGCACTCTACATATCGGCACCGCGGAGCTCCGGCGACCCACTCGCTACAGTCCCCTATACCTCTGCCGGTCTGCCCGCAACCGTCCCCCAGCCAGGAGGTGAGGGGACCTGGCTACACTTCCTCTAGTAATGGGTACCAGAGTACAACTGCTTATGTACAGGTCTGGAGAACCACTATGTATTTTGATTACAAATGCTCCTTTCTTACAGAAAATGGAAGTTATATTAAAAGCACACTCTGCCTTTCTGATTTTATTTGCATAAAAAATTATAGGACTTTTTTCATGTGATTTTCTGAGAACGTTTGCCTCATTGTTTAACAAGTTTTGCATCTCTTGCAGTGGGGGCACAGTCCCACTTTAAGGCACCGCTTATTTCGGTCATTAAAAGATAAACCCTCTCCTGCCACCAGCACCCCCCACCCTTCCCCCCAGGGAGAGCGCCATACAGGGGTTAATAAAGCCCACGTGCCTGGAACGTTGGGCTGTCAGGTGAGGCCCGAGGCGCTGCCCTGGTGACGTCGCGCGCGAACACGGGAGAGGGCGTGGCTTACTCACAGGATGTTTGACGGCTGGAACTGGGGAGGGGGCGGGGCCTCGGTCTCGCTAGAAGAGTCCTCCTGAGCCTCGAACCGGGCAGCGTCGTCATCATCGAATGTTCGCAGACAACAACCAATCCCACCTGTCCACCGCCGCCGAACGTTCAGACCCCGTCTCCGGGCAACCAGGTGAGACTTGGCGGCCTGTCTGGGAGGGAGGGAGTAAAGCCGGGTAACCCCAGCAGGTCCTCCGCGTTGTGCGCCGCCATAATCTGTGTGTGGGGAGGGGGCTGTGTAACCCCCTCAGTGAGGAAGGGGCCCCGCTGTAGCTGCAGACCTCGCTGGCGCTCAGAGAGGTCCCGCGCCGTGTAGCACAGGGGGAAATGGCGGAGGGGGGTTCATGGAAACTTGTCACCAGCTACAGATGAAAATAGGCCAACGTTGTTTATTGCCTGATAAGTCGGGGTATTTCCACCCGGACAGCAACAGGTTAAACCGGTTGCCCGTGTAAACACGTCACGCGTCTGAGATGTGATGACGTCATGTCTGAGGCCGACATGTCTGAGGCCGACATTAGTTATGCTTCCTCCCCTCCAGGGAACAAGGTTTTATTCCATGTCAGCCTGTCATCTCCCGGCGGGGTCTGCGCGCTGGCAAGATCACAGCTGTTCTGTATTGATGTTATATATTGATATCACATTACTTTCATCCGTGTAGTTTACATTGGGGGGGGGGGGGGTGGTATCTCGGGGTTGCAGGCTCTGGTAGTACCGGGGATAATTACCACCCCCTCCCCCCGGGGATAATTACCACCCCCCTCCCCCAGTGTCTGACACTTAGATGGACCCGCCTCATCAAGGTGAGAGATTGCGTGTCGTTGTCTTGATGAACTATATTAATATCTCATTGTTTTCCTAGCACTGTTTGTCAGGTGGGGGGGGGGGGGGGAGTCGTGATCAGCTGTTAGGAGGGGGAAGGTTTGTTTATTTATGGGCTGTGCGTGTGACGTCAGACGCAGCGGGAGGTACATCTGGCACGTCACCCTCTGCAGTGTTTAATGGCTGGGATGAGTCTGTTGTGTATGATGACAGCAGCCTGCTTTTTAACACCTTCAGCCCTGAAAGGGCTTAATCAACCGAGGCAGCACAATGCTAACTTATTTTAGATGTGCCACCCAGCCCCCCTTTTATCACTGCAGAGAAGCTGGTCCACTATCACAGTATTTAGAAAGCGGTTGGTTCCGTGGAAAACTGCAGATAGGATGTGACCCTTCTTCCCAGTAACATGCCAGTGGGGAGATTTTTTTTTTTTTTTATAAATGCATACAAAAATAACCGTAAAAAATAGTGATGACATTCCGGATAGGTTAGAATCTTGTCATTGATGATTGCATGTAGGAGCTTTCTGTTTCCGAGTGGATCTTAATATCATTTATAAAAACGTATCTTTCCTCCATTTTGGTTTTAACTCATCTCTCCATGTCCTCACCTCCTGGTGGAATCGATCATCCTGTGCCTCTCGCCTATCTCCTCTCAGCTTTGTCTCTCTCTGGCTACATCACGGTGGTATCAAGATGTGCTTCTATCTCGGCTTAACTGCTGTCTATTTATCCAGACAAAACTACCCAGTCAGCCATCTTAACTTTAAGTATTATGTCCTAACATGGTATTTACATACAGTATGTTGTACCACTGTTGTCACAATATCTCCTTGTGAACATATAAGGAACTCGAGCTTCTTGTCAGAAATGATTACTTCCGCATGTTATCAGTTGTCCATGGCAACTGTCTCACTCTCGCTGTCCTTTCCCCAAACATCTCAAAACACATATGCCTCTTCTCTCAGCTAGTACCTACAGTTGTCAATAATCTCTGTGACAAACTAAACAGGGCTGTTCAGGCAACTTAAAACCATCCTATAACCTTTCCAATGTGACCGAATATATACCAATTAAGAATATGCAACATACCATATGTAATATAGGAAGAACCATCAGACAAATATACAGTATATTGTGACATTTTGTCTTGATAACTGGATTCACACATTAAAATATAATTATTACTGAATTGGATTTTGTACAGAGATAAACACTCACGCTGCTGACATACCGTGCTGGTGATGGGGGGGGGTGTTGTTACTCAACAAAACTGCCTGGTTCCTAAGATTGTCATTTTGTTTTTTGTTTTTTATACATACACATTTTGTGGCTCGTGCAGCCAGAGGAACTTACCCGGGTGCATCTGAAACAAAATAATTTTTTTGTAAAAAATTGCAGGACTTTAAAAAATATACAAAATAGTGACTTATTTAATCATCACATTTATATTTATTTTTCTCCACCACAGTTTTACAGTAAGGCAAAAAGCATCTAAAAATACATTGTACCGTATTGTGCTGTTTACAATATACTGTAAAGAAAATTTGTGCATATATATATATAATATAAAAAAAAAAAATTATATTATAACGGGATAATTTTTCCAGATTAATTTATTGAAAACTGCACATATTGCTGTATAATATTTTCTGGCTGATTTTTGTATTGCAGTAATTAAAAATGAAACGATAAAATCCCACTATACTGATGTTACCAAGGAGCATGGATACATCATATCTGCAATGAATAGGAGAGTCTTTCTTTACACTGTTGTGAAAATGGCACATAATGCTGTGTAATTTGTTTTTCGGCTGATTTTTGCTTTGCTCTAAATGGAAAATACTATATAAGTCTACAGTAAAATCCCACCATACTGAAATGTTAGCAGTATGGATACGGATGCATCCTATCTGCAGTGAAATATGTTCAGCCAAATGGGTTTTCATATAGTGTCTGATGGCTTGACTGGCTCCATTGAGATTATATGGTTTGATATCTTAACCGGCTGTTAATAGCAGCCTGATAACTGCAGTCTTTTGTTTTAGGCGCACCACCCAGACCCTTTATTGTCGAGCAGAGAACAGCTGTTCTAGACTTGAATATGATTGTTTGCTGGTTGGAAAGCCCAGCATACTATTTCCTCACTGGTTAATTAACCCATTAGATGCCGTGGGCGCACGCAATGTGTGTGCCCTTCAGGCAGTGAAAGGGTTAATAGGTGGAAGTATATCTGGCAGTCTTTTTTTTTTTTTTATTCATCTCATTTAAAATTACAAAAACTACTGATGACTCCTGTATATGCTGGAACAGAATGGGACATTTGGCCGTGACCAAACCGCTGCCGGGCCTTCATCGCATCGCGCCACCTGGAAAACTCACTACTGACACGTTGCTGCCACCGCCATCTTTAAATGTCGAGGCTGCCACTCCAAATGTGAATGCACCTGCAAACCAGGACCCTCTCAGCGCGTTAACTTTTGGAGTGGAGGCCCGGGACATTTAAAGATGGCGATGAAGAAGCGGTGCGTTTTACCGGCAGCGACTTGCAATTCGACGGAGCTGTGTTTTTTGGCCGCTGCCAACCGGTCTAGACCGATGCCAGAATGTTTCTACCGCTGGTCGTCTGCGAATGACACATTTCAACATTTTGTAAAAATGTATATGATGCAATAGGTGATACACTGTGCATGTAATGTCCCAGAATCCCTGGCTGCAGTGGACGCCCTGTATACTAAGAGATTACGGGGAAAGGCTGGGTTGTGGACCTGTCTGAGGCATGTGAATGTGCTCACAACGTGGTATTTTTTTTATTAGCTGACCCCTGGTTGAAAGTCACATGATTTGCAAGTGACTGGGGCAGTATCCAACAGTCTGTTTCTTTCCCCCAAGTCTCGCATTCGAATGATCTGAATGGTGGGCTTACAATAAGAAGAGTACGTCTCTTGTAACCTCCCATCAATAGGTGTGGCTGAACAAAACCAAATTACATGACTACGCTAAAAAAACGACTGTTTTTGGGGGGGGGGGGGAGTGGGGAGGGGTTAGCATCGAAACGGTAACTTACACTGGGCTAAATGTGTTTTAGAAGTATCACAATGCAGTGACAGACGTTAGCTTGCATGTATTGATCGACTAGTCTCATCTGTAACAGTATTTTTGCTTGAGCATACAGTAGGTGATTATTGTAAATGAAGTAGAAGGGAGAGAGGGTGCTGCAGGTCAGCGTGCACTCGACAACGTATATCTTCACACCAGTCCAACTGCTGTGCTTTTGGCCTATATACATTTGGCAAAGGCTTTGCTAGAGAGAAGATTTTTTGCTGCAGTCTGTCTGACGGTGATTTCGTCCAGGATGCAGGGGACAGTTGGGTCCGATAGTGGTCTGATGTTTTTCCTTTCAGTAGATTTTGCTTGGGGAAATATTCAATAAAGTTGTATAGCAAATGAGAACTAAAACATGGACTCGCCCTGCCTACCCACAAAGCCAAGAGCAAGCAAAGTATACACCGTGCTCCTGCATACGGGTGAAGCCAATCTGTGCATAAAGTTTATATCCAGCATTTTTATTAAGTGTTGAGCTAAAAAGGAATACAAATATCCTACAGACCTGGATCCAGTTTTGTCTTCTGTTTAACTTCTTATGTAACTGGTAGCTGTAAATCAATGTGGTAATAATGTTGGCAAAGCTGTGTATCTTCAGTTGTAAGAGTGCTTTTTTTTTTTTTTTTGGGTGACCGTAGTTGTTTAGGTGAATTTAAAGACACCCCGACATACAATTGCAGTTTTTTCTAGGATAGTCTGTCTGAAAACGGGTGTTCTAAACGACTAAGTCTAAGGAGTTCACTAAAGTTTTGGTGGTTGGAAGTATGCATTTACTCGATTGTTATGTAATGCAGTTTTTCTCTCCAGAACACTGAATTTTCAAACACGTGGACCCCTGCTTTGGAAAGCAGACGCATAACCGTGTGGATTAAATGTATTTAATTACTCTCACAAGCACTACAGTACATGGTTACGGAAAGTTCAAATGAAACACGCCGTTGTCTGTTCTGTAATCATAACGCTTACTTTGCCTTTAGCATACAGTATTTTTCTTTACTGTCCATTCATATGACTCGCATAAGGGAGATTATCTACACTATAATTCTAAGTTTTCCATTTGTTTGTATGTCAGAAGCATCGATATCTCACAAACGGCACCACGTAGCACAACAAAACTTTCACTGTACATTCTGCTGCGGATTTGTAGGGAACGGAGAGAAGGGGGATAGAGGGGGCCAGGAGAGAGAAATGGGAGAGGGGGAGAGAGAGCGTGCGCAATGGGGGGAGGGAAGGTTGTAGAGGGGAAAATGGAGACACAGACAGCCCACTCCCCTAATAGCCACCACCAATCCCCCCCCACCCCTGCTCCTGCTCTAAAAAAAATTACAGGACAGCCGATCGTTCATGCTTGGATAGCTGGTGACGTCACCGCTCTAAAGCATGAGTGAGCTCAGCGGCAGGGGGAGGGAGGGGGGCAAGGAGCTGTGGCGGCAGCGAGGGGAGATGCGGCAGCAGCGAGGGGGATGGGGGAGATGTACCAGCGGGGGGAGGGGAAGAGGCGGCAGCGGGGGAAGATGTACCAGTGGGGGGGAGGAGGGGCGGGGAGATACATTCCCCGGGCAAAGCCGGGTACAAAAGCTAGTATTATATATTCTAAAAAAATTAGGTTATTGAATTATCTACTAATTTACTTTTTATTCTTGTAAAATGCTTATTGCCTACTTACTTGAGGTAAATAATACTGTATTATGCATAATACCTACACTTTGTTTACCCCTTTCTCTTTTGCAGTCATTGAGTGCATTTAGAAGATTGTGAACTAGAAAGATGGGCAGAATTTTCTTGGACCACATTGGTGGCACTCGCCTGTTTTCCTGTGCAAATTGTGATACGATTTTGACCAACCGCTCAGAGCTTATCTCCACTCGCTTCACAGGTGCCACAGGGAGAGCGTTCCTTTTCAACAAGGTAATGAATGATAAACCCCAATCCCAGCGTAATATATTTCTGACTAGGTAGCCGTATTATTAACCGAGGTGCTTATTTGCAGTTCATTGGAAGATTCTCGCTAGTAGTGGGTTCATTCCACTAGAGCAGAATAGAAGAGGTTCCTCAAACACTCCTATAACAAAAATATAGAAAATAAGCAGTCACCGGTGCTACAACTCAAAAAGGCCTTCCTGGTCGGTAAAAAAAGAAATACTTTGTCAGCTAATTTGTATTAGGGAACAAAATGAGTGATTAAGTCTTTATAGCACTGGCAAGACTTGAGTAATGGGCAAGGTTCCCTAAGGTGCACGCATCAACCCTTGCACACAATCATTCTTGAAGGGTGTATAGCATGCACAGTCGGAGCTGCAGAGAGAGCTGGTGTCGCACAGCATGCACAGAGAGAGTTGGTGTCGCACAGCATGCACAGAGAGAGCTGGTGTCGCACAGCATGCACAGAGAGAGCTGGTGTCGCACAGCATGCACAGAGAGAGCTGGTGTCGCACAGCATGCACAGAGAGAGCTGGTGTCGCACAGCATGCACAGAGAGAGCTAGTGTAGCACACAGCATGCAGAGAGCTGGTGTAGCACAGTCAGAGCTGCAGAGAGCTTGTGTAGGGCTCTGTAGCCTTTTACCACAAGGGGCATCATAAAAGCTTCACCCTGTACTGTGCTCTGAGGCTCCTCGTACTCTGAATTGTCTGTACTAAAGATGCAGAAGGGTGGATGTAAGCAACAACCATGTGTTTAGGATGCAATTCCCTACCTTTGCCTGGTTTATGGACTTTTACATTTGAAAGGTACATTCTCTATATCACTGGTTGGATGTCTATTTTTCCTATTAAACAAGTGGTTTTTACACTTCCATCAAAATGTCCCTGGTGAATCTAATTTGTCATGTAGCTATTTTGTGTGTTCTATAGGTTGCACTGTAACTTGTCTCCTAATGAAAGCATTAACCCATGTAACAATCATTTGCTTCACCCCTTTGTTTCTAGAGGCAGCAGCAACACGTTGCTGTTCCCTCTAACGGAGAAGGAGTTAATGAATTAAAATGCTTAAATGTATTTTATGAGCATGCGGACATGCCACAAAGTATATCTACCCTGCTATATCATTAGACTTGGATGCTTCTATAGAGAATTAATGTATGCTGTTATCCCTTTTTGTTACAGTGATCCGCATTGAACTTAGATACATTATAAATTCAGTTATTTTTAAGGGTGCTAAAGCTTCTCACATTGGTTTCTCCAAAATATGCACCATTTTTTTAGTGGGGCTAGGTGGACCTGTTTTTAATTATATGAGAAGATCTCAAATGAAACTCTGAAAATTGTATTTTTATAAAGTATGAATTAAGAATAGAGTTTTGTTGGTTTTTGGAATAGATCGATGAGCGCAGAAGTGGCGCTCTGCCTCGCGCTCTTAAATTATTGTACGCTCAGCATCTGCTAAAAACCTGTAAATATTTATAGCAAAAATACTTCCAAAATGAAGTAATGGAGGTTTCCTGTGTTATCTTTGACTAAAATGCTTTCCATCCTATCCTCTGGTAGGTAGTAAACCTGCAGTACAGTGAAGTCCAGGATCGGGTCATGCTTACTGGCCGTCACATGGTTCGGGATGTCAGTTGTAAGAACTGTAATAGTAAACTCGGCTGGATATATGAATTTGCAACAGAGGACAGTCAGCGTTACAAAGAAGGTCGAGTCATCTTGGAACGAGCCCTGGTACGGGAGAGCGAGGGCTTCGAAGAGCATGTGCCATCCGACAACTCCTGAAAACCCCAAGGGGAACTTCTAGTTACTCCAAGTTTTTTCTTCAGAAAATGAAACTAATCTAAAATGTTATTGAATACGCTGTTACCTTGGCCTCAGAGTCGGATAATGTTCTAGAAGAAGACTGATAAAGAACTGAAGGTGATTATTTGTTTTCTCATTTTAGGTATGTTTCCCATTTAAAGAAGTTTTTGTTGAGGGGAAAAAATTATACTAATGTGGTCTTAAATTGTATATTTTCCCCTCTTAACAGATTATAATACCTAAAATGGTAAGGGAGCAGTTGGAAAGGGCGCATATTGTTTTTATTTTTTATTCATGTTGGTAGATGCCTTTTAATTAAACATGTTTGCTTTGAAACGTGTGCTTTTTTTTTTCCCTCCCTTATATTTCAGACTATACTTTTATTTTAATTTTTTTATAAATATTATTTCTCTAAATTTACCAGTTTCAGTATGAAATTGTTTGTACAAAGATCTAAAGGTTCAGTGTTGTCATGGCTTGCGCTGGCCAGTACCTCATTTACCTGCCGGGAGGTTACTGGGGGAGTCGGATCCCTTTTTGTCTTTCATGTTTCTGACCCAAAGATTCCACCATATCAAGATTTTGTCATGTTCAAATTGTGATCAGTTCGTGTGGATTAAAAAAAAAAATATTTTGAAATGCAGCAACAAAAGGGTGTTGTGTGACTGATGTACATAATGGTAGTATAATAAAGTAATATTTCTGTGGTTCTTGTGTTTGCACTCTGATGCTCCAATTATTGTTTACTTTTAAATTATTTTTTGGGGGGGTATTCCCCCAAAGGGATTTCAGCTGGACAAGTGTTACTTTAAGACTTTACACACACACACAAAAAAAAAAAAAAATGTATACCATACACATTAAAAATATTGGCCACTTAGATCACCGGAAATTAAAGTCAAAACCAAAAATTTGTTGTAAAAATAAAATCTAAATCTTTTCGCTCACGAAAGACCCATGTTTCCAGAAGGACATGACTTTGCACTCTCTCGAAGGGTGATTAAAATGGTGTATGATCTACATCAGGCCTGCACAACACGCGGACCGCCTGCACTCCCTGTGCGGCCCGCGGCGGCTTTCTGCTCTCCCCCTCCCGAGTCCACTCTCCCTCGCCTCTCCCGCGAGCCTGCTCTCCCCCTTGCAGCGCGCTCTAGCATTGAGGCACTGCCTGTCTGCTACTTGCTAGAGCGTGCGTGTAGTCCTGCCTGCTCTGCCGCCGCCTCCTCCACCGCAAGTTGGGAAGCGGCGGGGGGTGGCGGTTTGAAGTGCAGAGGAGGGTGCTTGGAGATGTGGGTGATTGGAGGTGTAGGGGGAGTGATTGGAGGTGCAGGGGGATATTGTGTGTTTGATGTGGAGGGGGAGTATTATGTGTGTGGGTGAGGGGGAGAGATGGGGGTATGCGAGATAGAAGGGGAGTATCGCAAAGGTTGATAGTGAGGGGTTCTGGGGGAGATATGATGAGGGGTGCTGGGGGAGATATGATGAGGGGTGCTGGGGGAGATATGATGATGATGATGATGATTTTACCCGTGTGGCCCAAATTTTTTTTCCTTGGAGCAGTTCGGCCATTCTCGCTTTACGAGTTGTGCAGGCCTGATCTACCTGGTGAGTTTTGTGGTTGGGGGAGAACACGGAGGTGGGGATATGATTTGAAACTTTCAAATAAACCATTGATATAACAGAGTACAGGAGGGGAGCCTATTTCAGAGACAGATGTGCTGGAACAAGAGGTCATGCTCTGAAGCTGGTGGTTGATGGGCTTGGCAAATGTGAGGAAATACATTTTAACGGAAAGGGTGGTGGATTTGTGGCATATCTTCCCAACTTAGGTGGTAGAGGCTGATCCAGTATGCAAATTCCAAATGCTTGAATATGAAAGCATGACAAGGATCATATAAGGTCTGAGGTTTTACAACAGGTAGTAAAATGGGCAGACTAGGTATTGTATTGTATTGTATGTCTTTATTTATATAGCGCCATTAATGTACATAGCGCGGTAATCAAATAAATAACAGATCATGGGAATAAGTGCTTTAGACATAAAAGTAACATTAAGGAAGAGGAGTCCCTGGCCCGAGGAGCTTACAGTCTAATTGGTAGGTAGGGAGAACGTACAGAGACAGTAGGAGGGAGTTCTGGTAAGTGCGTCTGCAGGGGGCCAAGCTTTATGTATCATGTGTTCAGAATATCCAGAGTGCTATTCATATGCTTCTTTAAGCAAGTGTGTCTTAAGGTGGGTCTTAAAGGTGGATAGAGAGGGTGCTAGTCGTACTGAGGGGAAGGGCATTCCAGAGGGCAGACTAGGTGAATCAAGTGGTTCATATCTGCTGTTTCTATGTGAATGTGCTCCCTGATTTATAATGTAGTAATATGTTATTGGCAGTAAATATTTTTTTTTTGTGTTCCCCATGTACAACAATACCAAAAAAAAAAAAAAAAAAAAATTAGAGTACGGTTTTTTAAATTAACATTGGAAAAAAAATAAACTGGAAGTCTTGCATCCCAAATGTCCTCTTTCACAATTGATATTAAGCAGAACATGGCCCTTTGTATAAACAGATTGAATATGTAAGAGTACATAATGTAGCAGGCCTCGATTCTGCTACTCAGTAACCACCACTTCCCCCAACAAGCAATAAGAATAACATGCAACAACACAGAGGCAATCCAAGCTGTTGGAATGTTTTTTGTTTTGTTTTTGTTTTTTTAAATAAATATATAGAATTGGAGCAGGGGGTATTTTGAAGCTGAACCCCGTTCATTTCAGCTCTGGGGACCTCCTGCTTCCGGAGATACCTCCGAATTAGGGGCCGGTAGCAACTCTCCTCAGCTGCCACGGTCCACAATAAGTCTGGTCCTGTGGGCCATTAGGAAGCCGTGATGTTATCAGTGCGGCCCATGTACGCAGGAGCTTTAAACTTTAAAACCCTGCTTGCTCATCCGGAGCGGCTACCGGCACCTACTTCAGAGGTAAGTATCTCTGGAAGCGGGATACCTGGAGCTAAAATGAATGGGGTTCAGCTCCAGAAACCCCCTACTTCAATGCTATATAAATAAAGTTGGGGGGAAAAAATGCCGTCTTGGATTGCTACTTTTTAATGGGGTTTTAATGACTGCTTTTATTGATGGCCGAATAATGTCAATTTAACCTTATCAGATTGCACCTCCATGTTGGAGTCACTAGCTCACCAACCAACACCATTAAATAGTAAATAGCGCATTAGCCATACTACCCTTGCACGGATCATCTTGAACACAGCGGGCCAGACTGGAAGGACACTGCCATACCTGCTGCACTTGCATTGTCCACCTTCTCTATCACAGCAATCAGCAAGAGACAAAACCATAATTCGAAGCGAAATCTAATCCGGTCACCACCTCCCAACTGTGACATTAAGTAACAAGCAGTTCAACCAGCAAGTCCCACATTGTTTTATTGTAGTGAAAGATAACGAGTGCAAAAAATGCACTGTATAATAAAAAAATATATATATATAATTGCAGGGCGGTCTCATGGTAGGTTCAGAAAAGCATCCAAACGGTATATTTAAGGCTTTAACAACCCTTCAGGGGGTTTACCATATAAGGCTGCACTTATAGTGCTGGTGATGCGACCAAGGACGTCGCCACTAGTGAAAGTTATTTAGTTTTCAGCTACGTTGCTGACGAGAAGGCCAGTGATGTCATGAAGGGGGCGGGCAGCGCTCTCTGATTAGTTTAGAGACAGTCACATGTGGCGACTGTCTCTAAAAACTCAAATTTACTCGGCTTCAACAGTTTTGGACGCTCCATCGCTGTCGTGTTTACTATAAGCGCTTGCGACGGAGTCAATAAATTTGTTTTGGAACAATGTCGCCAGGCACTATAAGCGCAGCCTAACAAAAATGATGTGCACTGTCCTTTTTTTTTTTTTTTTTTTTTTTAAGGCTAACATAAACCATAAAATAAAAGCCCACTCCAAAGTAGGGGGGCTAACTACACAAGATAGTCTGACTAGGCCAGTTTCAGTCACAAATATTACAGGTTATAGAATATGGTATAAATAATAAATTGTCCTTAGTTGTTGTGCTGGAAATCCATCCCAGGAAGGTCTAGGCAATCCCCCTGGCTACTGCAGCACCTTGCAGACAGGACAGGTCTGCTCCCTCAGCAGGGTTGGAACGCTGGCTCTTTGTTTACAAGCCTTGCATCGAGCAGGCTTGTTTGCTCTCGTGGAGATTCTGTTCCTGGGTGTGGGTTCTATCGTCCAGCAGGCTTGGGGAACTGTACCAACCATTGTCATTCCTGGTTAGGGAAAGTTCTCTTTCGGCAGGCTGCTAACTGTCTTTAAACCCCTTTTCAGTCAGTTTAGTCTGCCTTAATTACCTGCAGCTAGCTTCTCCACTTGGAGTTTAACCTCCCATATGCTGGAAAGTACACATACTGCACCTTACTCTAACCTACACAGAAAGTGACTGTCACAATATCCTGAAAGGGGGGCTGCTTTCAGTTCACAGGTTTCCTTCCCTGTTGATGGGATAGTAGAGAGCAAAAAATAGAGCGCAAATCCTAAAAGGTAAGTGTTCAAAAAATATATACTGTAATGATGGCAAAAATGTACTTTTGAGTATGGGACTGAAATCTGCGTCAATTTGATGGTTCTTATACAGAATTTAATCCAATCCTAGATTTCCCTTTAAGAAAATTAAGGAAGGAAAAGGAGACAGTGTGAAACTGTAAAAGTATATTAAAATGCAGATAAATGCAAGCATTGGGTGTATTCGGGGGACACGCGCACCCTGTTTCTTAGTCTTTTGATTAGCTATAGGCAGTGTTCGAC
This sequence comes from Ascaphus truei, assembly GCF_040206685.1. Lineage (NCBI taxonomy): Eukaryota > Metazoa > Chordata > Amphibia > Anura > Ascaphidae > Ascaphus > Ascaphus truei. The sequence goes on from NC_134486.1 coordinate 25,467,548, forward strand.
AAACCTATACATTTGCTCGCCCCGAGCGAGTGGATTTAACCCCCGGGCGAGTAAATATTGGCCCAAGCAGCACACGTTTGGTACTAGGTGGCGAGTAGATTTTTTTTGTGTGGCGAGTAGATTTTTTGGTGATTTGTCAACCACTGGCTATAGGTGTCCTGTTCCGCAGACTTCCAGCTTCACGCCTGTGATGTACAGAGGACGCTTACACACCGCGTCTCACTCTGGGAACGTGGACTCCCAAGATGACCGATACTGCTAACAACGGAGACCACAGAAGTACAGAAAGCCCTACACGTTTCACAGTCTTTGTGGCTTCCTCAGGGGTTCTAATGACGGTGTTCAACCGCTCCCTAAAGCAGCAGTCCAAGCCGATGTTTTTTTTCTTTACACATATTAAAGGGAAAAAAATTCAATGTATCAATACAATCCACACAATAAGTTATTAGCTGAGTTGCCGATCAATCCGTTCTCCTGTGATCGATTGGTGAAGATTCGGCTCGGGGGTTCGCTAAATGGGAAACACAAAAATAACTTTTTTTTTTAGGACTGAGATTTTGAATGTATTATAATGTAACAAGCATTTTTTGTTTCAATAGCAACCATTTACAAAGTCACAGCCCCTTCCTCTTCTGAAACGGGCTCTTGCACACTTTTTGAGCCCTGCCCTCTTTCCAGCAGTGCACCAATTGTATCTAGTGACTGCCTGGTCACATGATCTTCCCCACAGAACTTTGCATCTTTGGTCCTCTTCTGCTGCACTCACAGCCATTTAGTGAAACCCTGAGCCGAATCTTCGCCGATGGATCACAGGAGAACGGATCGATCGGCAAGTTAGCTAATTACTTATCCTTGTGTGGATTGTATTGATGCACATATTAAAGGGAAAAAAACAAAAATGGACTGCTGCTTTAAACAGCAAGATTAAGATGAATTAATGTACTATTAAGCAAGGGAAAAGGGGGAGCACAGGTTTGAGAGGTGATGGGAAGAAATGAATTCAATGTGATTAAGTCAAATATTCCTGAGCTGATAGGAGCGGGGATAGTGGTGTGTAAAATATTGTAAACACTTACACGGCCTTGTGTAAATGCTGTCACATCTTTAGAGACACCACTATCCCCGCTCCTATCAGCTCAGGAATATTTGACTAAATCACATTGAATTCATTTCTTCCCATCACCTCTCAAACCTGTGCTCCCCCTTTTCCCTTGCTTTTCTGTATCAATAAGGATCCTGGATAGGTCCTACGGGGGTTTTTGAGTCACAGGAAGAGACTTTGAAGCAGATGGGAACCTTATATACCACATAAGGTTGTTACGTTCTGGAAAACATTCCATCATCATTTATTTTCTGTACATTTCGCCTAGAGGGGGCGCCCTGGGACTTTTCCATTGTTAATGTACTTATAACCTGTACTATTTACACTAAGGAGCCTGCGCTGTCCCTTTTTGTTTTATTAAGAATATTATATATATATATATATATATATATATACACACATATATATATATATATATACACACATATATATATACACACACACACACACACACACACACAGTTAGGTCTGGAAATAATTGGACACTGATACAAGTTTTGTTATTTCGGCTGTGTACCAAAATAAATTCAAGTTACAGTTAAATAATGAATATGGGCTTAAAGTGCAGTCTATCAGCTTTAATTTGAAGGTATTTACATCCAAATTGGAGGAAGGGTTTAGGAATTACATCTCTTTAATCTCTTTTTCAAGGGACCAAAAGTAATTGGGCAATTGACTCAAAAGCTGTTTCATGGACAGGTGTGGGCTATTCCTTCGTTATTTCATCATCAATTATGCAGGTTAACGGTCTGGAGTTGATTCCAGGTGTGGTATTCGCATTTGGAAGCTGTTGCTGTGAACCCACAATATGCGGTCAAAGGAGCTCTCAATGCAAGTGAAACAGGGCATCCTTAGGCTGCAAAAAAAAAAAAATCATCAGAGAGATAGCAGGAACATTAGGAGTGGCCAAATCAACAGTTTAGTACATTCTGAGAAAAAAAGAACGCACTGGTGAGCTCTGCAACACAAAAAGGCCTGGATGTCCACGGAAGACAACAGTGGTGGATGATCGTAGGATCCTTTCCATGGTAAAGAAAAACCCCTTCACAACATCCAGCCAAGTGAAGAACACTCCAGGGGGTAGGCATATCATTATCCAAGTCTACCATAAAGAGAAGACTTCACAAGAGCAAATACAGAGGGTTCACCACAAGGTGCAAACCATTCATAAGCCTCAAGAATAGAAAGACCAGATTAGATTTTGCCAAACAATATCTAAAAAAAAAGTCAGCCAAGTTCTGGAACAGCATTCTTTGGACACGAAACTAAGATTAACCTGTACCAGAATGATGGGAAGAAAAAAGTATGGAGAAGGCTTGGAACGATCCGAAGCATACCACATCATCTGTAAAACACGGTGGAGGCAGTGTGATGGCATGGGCATGCATGGCTTACAATGGCACTGGGTCACTAGTATTTATTGATGATGTGACAGAAGACAGAAGCAGCCGGGTGAATTCTGAAGTGTATAGGGATATATTGTCTGCTCAGATTCAGCCAAATTCAGCAAAGTTCATTGGACGGCGCTTCACTTTACAGATGGACAATGACCCAAAACATACTGCAAAAGCAACCCAGGAGTTTTTTAAGGCAAAGGAGTGGCATATTATGCAATGGCCGAGTCAATCACCTGATCTCAACCCGATCGAGCATGCATTTCACTTGCTGAAGACAAAACTTAAGGCAGAAAGGCCCATGAACAAACAACAACTGAAGACAGCTGCAGTAAAGGACTGGCAAAGCATCACAAAGGAGGAAATCCAGCGTTTGGTGATCTCCATGCATTCCAGACTTCAAGCATTCATTGCCTGCAAAGGATTCTCGACAAAGTATTAAAAATGAACATTTTATTTATGATTGTGTTAATTTGTCCAATTACATTTGAATCCCTGAAATAAGGAGACTGTATGAAAATGGTTGCAATTCCTAAACGTTTCATACGATATTTTTGTTCAACCCCTTGAATTAAAGCTGAAAGTCTGCACTTCCATTGCATCTCGGTTGTTTCATTTCAAATCCATTGTGGTGGCGTACAGAGCCAAAATTATGAAAATTGTGTCAGTGTCCAATTATTTCCGGACCTAACTGTATATATATACTAGCTGAGAGACCCGGCGTTGCCCGTGAGTGAAATTTCCTGCTCCCTCCTGTCCCCCCTATTTGTGTGCTCCCCCTCTCCCTCCCCCCAGGGGGAGGGAGGGACAGTGGACAGGAGGGGGGGGGGACATTGGACAGGAGGGAGGGGGGACAGGAGGGAGGGGGGAGGACACCCCACACACCGACTGGCTATGTCTGGATTGTGACTGACCCCGCAGCGCGGGTAAATCCTGTAGCCTCTCTGATAGAGGGAGCAACCGTCACGCGCCGAGGGGGGAGGGGGCCAGGGGGTGAGCGCGCGGACAGTGACGGGTCTTTGGGCGGGAAAACACGCACCTGACAGGAGCTGGGCGGGAACAGACCGCCTCACTATTGCCAACGCCGCCATCTTGTGTGACATTACGCGAGTGCCCAGCAGAGGGGGTGAGCGCGCGGACAGTGGCGGGTCTTTGGGCGGGAAAACACGCACCTGACAGGAGCCGGGCGGGAACAGACCGCCTCACTATTGCCAACGACGCCATAGCCTGAGGAAAGAGAGAGCGACATCTGGTGGGAGCAGCTGCAGGAGGAAGAGGGTCCTTCCGGAGGCTGCCTGGCCACTGCCTGTCCCCCCGCCGGGAGGGAGGGAAGTGAGTGCCGGGAGGGAGTGTGTGTGTGTGTGTGTGTGTGTGTGTGTGTGTGTGTGTGTGTGTGTGTGTGTGTGTGTGTGTGTGTGTGTGTGTGTGTGTGTGTGTGTGTGTGTGTGTGTGTGTGTGTGTGTGGCCATATTAATATGTAGGAAGGGGAATTTGAAAGTGGGCATATTAATATGTAAAGTGTGTGTGTGAAACAGGACATATTGTGTGTGTGTGTGTGTGTGTGTGTGTGTGTGTGTGTGTGTGTGTGTGTGTGTGTGTACACGGTTGAGAGTGTGAGATGAACTTAGCAAGGACTGTGCAGGGCTTCTTTGGGGGTATGCTGTCAGTGCAAGTGTGTGACAGTGAAGTAGGTGTGTGTCAGTGATGTCAGTGTAAGTTTTGGCCAATGACAGTCGTGTGGGCGGTGTGTGTCACAGTGGGGCGTACCTCTTGGGCAATGACAGTCGGGCTGGCCACGGACCAATCACATTCACCGCAGCTAGTACCAACCTTTGATTTTATATATTATAAGATAACTGAGTTAGTATTCATATGCAGCACCGCCAACAGCTTGAAGGGACGAGGGCCTGAACCTGTTGATGAAATTAGTATCTTAGTATGATTTCTAACTTATACCTAAAGCACGTATTCACGTTAAACATTTATGGCACAAATTGAGACCTATCAAGAAAATAGGGCTAAATTATCATATTATCCATTAAAAATATTAATAAAAACAAATGCAAAATATGCAATTAGTAATATCTATAAACAAATGCATCAATAATATATTAACAATATAACAGCTTGGGAAGTATAGTAATCTCATCATAACATATTTTTACATTATGTTGGTACAAAAAGCTTATATCTACAATACACATCTTTAATAAATACTTTTCATTAATTTACTTCAAAATACATATACCACCCAAGCAATATAAGAGGGTTGGACTTGATACATAGAATCAAACTCTCAGTGGAGAAGTCCAGGGAATAGAGATAATGACATAAAATATGAGAAGCTAAATAGCCACACCATACAATACAGGCAGTCCTCGGTTATCCAACGGAATCCGTTCTGGAAGTAGCGTTGGACAGTGAAACTGTTGTAAAGTGAGTCCCATGTTAATCAGTGGTGGTGAGCGTCGGATCACGCATTCCGGCATCGGATAACGCATTCTGGCGTTGAAAAACGGGCCAGAGGGTTGCATTGTAAAGCGTCAGATATGCCATTCGTCGTAAAGTGAAACGTTGGATAGCGATGACTACAGTACCTGCATACAGAAAACATACCAGATTATTGTGTCCATTCATCCCAAATGGTGAAACTGATTGGAACTGGTAAATCCAGCAAGATTCTCTTAGAAGCAATAATTACTTCCCGTCATCCCTTATACTACGTCCTTTAACTTGTTTGAGTTCAAATATTTTTAAATTGAGACACATTTTGTCTTTTTTCAGTGAAGTGTCGAGTCACAGGATTCATTGTTCATCATCTGATTTATGTTGGTATAGACGTAACTTAATCGTTCTAGATGTTTGACCAACATAAATCAGAAGATTATTTCTATCGATCTGCTTAACATATACTGTAAATCTGTTGTTAGCCTCCTGCCATTTTTTTATATTAAAACATCCACAAAATGTATGGTCTCAAGATCATATTCTAATGTAATGTTAGATTTGGTTAATTCAGTGAATATAACCAATACATTTAAATTAGAATATGATCTTGAGACCGTACATTTTTTGGATGTTTTAATATTACAAAAAAAAATGGCAAGAGGTTGTGGAAGTTGGGCCTGACTACCGGGCGGGCCCAACTTCTGGTGCCGACCAGCAGGTGGGGAGGCCCCGCCACAGCAGCTGGGGCCCGGAAGCAAACCGAGGCCTGGCAGCCAGACAGAAGTTGGGCCCGATATCTGGCTGAGCCCAACTTCCAGCATTGGCTGTCCAGACTCCCCACACCCGCCTGGCCTTGGACAGTTGTCCCAGTTCTCCCCCCTGTTAGCGGTCCTGGATCAAGGCACTAAAATACAGGACAGTTATGCATCCCGATGGACCTTTCCAGGACAACACAGGACCTTTCCAGGACAATGCAATGAAATAAGGGACAATCCCATATATACGGGACGTCCGTCAACCCTATTAACAATGCTACCTATATATGTAACGTAATCTTAGTATTTAAGACCTGTTTCTACATATTTATTTATTTATATAGAATACATTGCCATTAGCCTACATGTTACTAGAAAAATTGCTATGAATAGAAATGAAGCTATATGGGATATTTCCCTTTAAATGATATCTCATTATATTTATAATTGAAAACACAGGTTGAAGGTATGGGATGAGCTTGAATCATTGAGTGAGTAGGACGTGATGACATCACCTCATTACGTATGACGTGAAATTCTATGTAGGCTGAGTAGTGATATGAGGGTATATAAGTTTATTTGTGTGACACCTGAGGAAGTGGTTTCCCCGAAACGTTGTGCACCCAGACACCTGCAATAAAATGCAAAGATGAAACATAATGTTTTATTGTGAGACTGATTTCTGAACAGTGCGGCCATCGAAGGTTTCAGTTGTGGTCCTATAGACACGGTACACAGGTCATCAAACAGTACTCATGCCGAGATTTGAAATTAGATTATAATGGCTGCCAACTTAATTTTATACCGGCAGCCTAGAGTTACATTTAGTTATGCCGAAAACCATGTTTCCCATTATATTTAAATGTTTCCATTTTAATTGTGTGATTTGTTTACGCAATTTGGCATTTTTTGTGTACGGATGTAAAAATACATTGGTGAATGTGCCCGCACATCTCCGATCTGGGGCGAACTGTCATGACTCTCTACACTACTAGCACGGCAGTAGTTGTTATTTCTCCTGGTTCCGTGCACACGTGCATCTGTCGTCACTCTTCCATGACTCGGATTCCTGTACATGGCACGAACCCGGGCTTAGGGAAGTAAGATTCACCTAGGAATAGCCATTTGGGCTTCATGTTTAGTGGCCATCACCTTGAGAAAGGCACAAATGTACCAGATGGCATATACTTGAATCTGATTTCTTGATGGCAGAAGGATTTGCTGCTGAACTATTAAAGCCCACATTTACCAGATGGACAAAGTCCCTTTGGCATTTAAAATGTTACATTCATGAATGTCCTTCAGTACATTACCAGTTTGAGTTACACATATTCCCATCCTGCTCAAACATCCTGTGTGGACACTGATGTCTGTACACGTTTGTTGTAACTTTACAGCACATTGCAACTTTGTAGCGCAACTGGCCAGTGATCTTAGAGCCATACGGTATATTATATTTTCAATACAATTAAAGCATTCAGGCATGTGACTCCATATCTGACAGTTTTAACCTTTGGTATGCAGTTTAATACATTTTAAATAACTTTCCCAATTTATGTTTAAAAGTCGTATGTTCTAAGAAATACAGCATCCAATTCAATGGAATATTAGTGGTTTCATTTTCATTATTGTAATGCATTCTATTGGCGTTTTGTCCTCTAAATGATTGGTGTGGTTTATTTAATGAGGCCTTCGCCCTACTTATCAGCGGGACTTTATATGTACTAAACTATGTTAGACCACTTAATGTTAAGCTCAGGGAATGTCATGGTAAACATAAAACAGTTATTCATGTGACGTTGCGATTAAAGCATAGCATTAAAAATAATGGCATTAGTCAAAAGTATATGCAAGTTATTTGCCCAATTATGATAATAACCACCAATCTCCCAGTTGAGCCCTGCCCTACTAACTGCTATAAAAGCGAAGGGGGTTACTCCTGCCATACTTTCCATGGGGGCCTTTGTATCCACATTCATATTATCATTATTGATAAGTTCATACAAATACATGCATATAAAAACATTGCTATATAATTTTATATATATCTCAATATCTCTATATATCCCTTGAACTCAAGGTGTTAATAACCGGTCTAGGACATTTGATAACGGCCATTTCGCCGCGACCAAATGCCAGCCGGCACTTTTGCCGTGACTAACCCCGCTGCCGGATGCTGGCCACTTCACTGCTAAGATATGGGCTTTTCCTCCTCCTCTCCCTCTCTCCCATCTCCCGTTATCCTTCCTGCCCCTTCTCACTCCTCTCCTTCACCGTCTACCTCTCCTCCCTTGCCGCAGCGCGTGCCCCGCAGGTCTCGCGTTCCCACAGTCCCTGCCATAATCCTCCCCGCTCCCTCTCCCCCGCGGTAGCTCCCTTACCTTCCCCTGTGGTGCCATCCGTCCCGTTGCCTCCTCCGCCTGTGGTGCCCGCAGCGTGGCGTTCCATGCGCCTAGTGACGCATCCGGTGCGCGCGCCCCCTCTGCCCATGGGGGAAGCGCGTGCATGCTCCTCTCTGCCCTTGCGGGCCATCGAACGGGCACAGGCCTCGCCCGCGTTCCCCTCCGCTTGGCTCCGTCCCCCTCCTGCTGCCTTTCCCTGCTCCGTGCGGGCCGCGCCTGTGTTGCAGTCTGTGCGCACGCATCACCAGGTTACAGGGGCCGCGTGCACAGACTCTCCTTATCAGGATTCCCCTGTCTCCACCTCCCAAGCTGTTCAGGTCATTCCCCTGACTGCCCCTTCTGTCCCCTCCTCTTCTCTCCCTGACCTATCTCTTGCTTCTCCCACTTCTCTCTCTACTCCTCCCCTCTCTCACCCTCTCTCACCTCCCTTTATAATCCCTGTCTGTCCACCTCTTCCTCGCTCTGCATAGTTCCTGTTTCCCTGTGTGTACCTGTCCTATGCTGTGCTCCCTCTGTGCTCCTGTGAATACCTGCTCCTGTGTTACTTTGGATCTCCCTGGCTTTGACAGCTGCTCTCCCTGGACTACTCTGCTCTCTGGTTACCCCTTGAACCCTGCTACGCATACGACTTCGCTGACCTCTGGCTTCCTAGGACCTGGCTTGCTCTTTGACGACTCTACTCTCTGGATCCCCTTAACATTGGCAAACAGACACGACTATTCTCACGGACACTCCCAAGCGTTGCAAGTATATGCTAACAACTCTTTCAACAGGCCCAGCAACGCTATACCACACTCCGGGCTTGCTCCCACTGCTGTGGGTGTGTGGTATCATACCGTTCCCACCTCAGTACTGGGGTCTAGCTTGGTCTGCGGGCATACAGGCGTGAAAAAAAACCCTATCCTAAGACCTTAGCCTAAACCCTGTACCCTGTACCCTAAGACTTTAACCTAAAACCCGCTACCCTAAGCCCTCACCCTAAAACCCCTACTCTAAGCCCTCACCCTAAAACCCCTACCCTAACCCTAAAAGCCCTAACCCTAAAACCGCTAACCTAAGCCCTAACCCTAATACCCCTTACCCTAAAAACCCCTACCCTTTACCCTAAGCCTTTACCCTAAAACCCCCGCCCTTTACCCTAAGCCCTTACCCTAAAACCCCCAACCCTTTACGCTAAGCCCTTACCCTAAAACCCCTACCCTAAGCCCTTATCCTAAAACCCCTACCCTAAGCCCTCACCCTAAACCCCTTTAAATTAACCCTCTACCCTAACTACTAAAACCCATTAAATTAAACCCCTACCCTAAACAGTAATAAAATTTACCTTAGAAGCGGCCGGCGGCGGCGGTCGGTATTCCAGACATGGATTGGCTGAGGTGACGGGGTGAGTCATGGCAAAGTGCCAGCGGCCATTTGGCCACAGCGAACCGGCTGTGACCAAACGTCCCATTCTGCTTAATAATCCACATAATATCTCACTCTCTCTCTCTGTGCATATTCTAGACCCTCTCAAGGAAAGCGTAAGTAGTCTCAACGGCACCTCAGAAGTTAATAAAAGCACGTACCCCACCCATAAAGAAGGATCACATCTTCAAGTTTCAAAGGCACCCAGAAAATAATTTGCACAGGGGGATGTGCAACCATAAAAAATAACCGTACACTCCTCCATACAAGGTTTGTTGTATTTATCCAAATGTGGCCAATTAACAGCCCATGAAAAACAAAGCCATGAAAGAAATTCAGCCTCCAGTTAGGCTTAATCCTAGTCACGAGGTCCTAAATCCAATCAAGTGGCTTAATCCTTAAATTACACTTTATCTTCAATCTTTATTGAATCCTTGGCTGTCCATTTGCTTGAGGAATATTCCTCTCTTAAAAGTTGTTGGAAAAAATTACAATCTTTACTCCCTATTGGATGCCCTGATCTCACTGTATTCCCCTATCTGCCATGAAATGCCAGAGCACGGCTCCTTCTATTCCATCTCATAGGCCGTTATCCTCCTTCAGTTTTGTTTCTAGATATTGTGATGCCCACACCACGTTGTAACATCTTTTAGTCACAGATTAAGGAAGGAAACATAGTATTTTTCTAGAAGGGGTTTATTTACAGGGATAAATTATATACTAACAGGCACATCATCTTTTTAAGTCAAAACAAAATCATAAAATAAACTCCTACTCCTCTTAGGAGACTAACTACACATAAAGCTTTAACGCTTTATACCCTGATGAGTTAAACTGATTACCACCCCAAATAGGTACTATTATGAATGAACATATAAAGTCTCTGTACACAGCAACAAAGGGTTTTGCTTATCTGTTAGTCCAGGGTTTGGAGCAGACGTCCCCGCTTCAGCACGATCTCGCATCCTTCCTTCTTAGAGGAGCTCGGCCCCACAAGAGCTCAGAGAATCTCTCCTCTGTAAGTCCAATGTTAAGGATAGGGCATCCACGCTTAAGCACGGTCTCTCGTCCTTCCTTCTTCCTGGGATTAACAACCCAGGCAGTCCCAGCAGGCTCCGCGACCACCGTCCAGCGTGCCTAGTGGGCATTGCCAGTTTCCACAGCTGGGGAGAACTCTTCTCTATCCCCTTCTCTCTGTGACAGCAGTCAGTCTCTCAGCATGACAGCTTTCAGTCTGTCTTTTAAAACACTTCCTTATTCAGTCTGCTCAATTAGGCAGCAGCTACTGCTGGGTTCTCTTGGGAGATTAACTCTCTGTGCGTTGGGAAGTCCCATAGCTGCCCTATTCCAGCACTGAGAGGACAATGATGGTATCACATATCCCTCCCCCAGTGAAAAATTGTCCTGTGAAGTGACCCGTGCACTATTCCCATGCACCAGCCTCTTTTTCAGACAGGTCTGACATCCATCTCTTCTTTTTCCTTGCCTTCCAGTTGAAGAGTTTTTTCTTCGGGGCAAGTACTAGGCCTTCTGGACCTGCAGTCTGGTACTTCGCTACCTTCCTGTCTTTCACCTGTTTGATCTTAGCGTTGAAGCTCAGCTTTTGGCGTGTTACTTTTTGGGAAAGTTCCTGAGCATCCTGCAGTCTGTTGGCTCTCTCTGCCAGCTCAGTCCATACTCTATCCCGCTCTGTGACCTTGATCTGCCATCCTGAAGATGCATCTCTGTCTTCATCCTCTTGTGCTCAGAGTCTTCCTTACCCTGCAGAAGAGCCTTGACCTCCTTGGTCAGCTCATTGTGTTCATTTGCCAGTGACTGTTTGGCCTTCTTTTGTGAAGACAGTAACTCCACTTTAGCAAGAAGAATTGACTCCTTTGTTGAGACTGGTAAAATAGAAAAACAGGTCTAGCGGGTAATTACGAACATCATTCTCTATATTCCATTCTGGATGCTGTGTGCTGGGTGCTGAGCATATATATCCTTATCCACAACTATCAGCAGTAGCACATCAGTCTCTATTGGGATCCGTAATATGTAATGGTACTCCGACTGCTCTCCCAGACTGCAAATTCTGTGCTTTGTGCTTCCGTGACTCAGTGATGCACCTCAGCGTCTCCAGCATCCAGCGTTTCCTAGGTGAGTAATTGGGAAAATAGAAGTCTTCCACTGGAATAGCGCTTCAAAGGAAACAAGGTACTGTTTATAAGTAGAACAACGATGACAACACATCAAACATAGACCTCCTACGCGTTTCTCACCCTTAACAAAGCACTCCCATTCCAGTGGGAAACTTCTATTTGCCTCCTTTGTTGAGACTTCCTGATTCTTTGCCTTATCCCTAAGCATGTCAATGGAAGGTTAGAAACCTCATGCTACTGCTGCGACACACTTTATTCGAGCAAATACCCAGTATGTACCTGGCAGATACCTGGAATGCGCCGCTCCTCACCTCAGACAAGCCCCGTTGCGTTTGCCTTCCCAGCCATGGTTCATGCCTGGCTGACGGGCGGCTGATCTGTTAAATGATAATGATTAGGAT